>NC_137116.1:45168075-45768075 GCF_949357685.1 Gobio gobio | reverse complement strand
ACAAGTACGTGATGAGAAATTTCAAGTTAAATACTCCATAAATATGAAAACGTTTACTGTGGAATATCACAGGAAACTGAGACCTTGTTATTTGGGTCTATTTCTTCTTTTTTTCTCACTCTCTCTCAATTGAGTTATTCATTTTGTGAGGTATTTGAATAAAATTTGGGTGCAAGTTCTTAATTTATATTGTAATATATATTATATATTATTTATTTCGCAAATTTAGAATAGTTTATCTTTCTGTTGCACTGTTACATTTCCATTTAATAACGATTTGGTCTTTATAAGTATTACATATTATTTATTTTCAGTGCAAATCATTGTGCCTCATATTCCACTGTGATTCAACATGATTTAATGTGCAGTCATGCTGTATGACGTATCGTTATTAATAATGTGTTCTGAAATATGACCTGATAAATCGCTCTTGCACTGCACTTTTGAACAGAAAATAAGAAAATACTGAAGGGGAAACTCAACAATCAGCCTCCCAAAAGACAACAATGCAAGCTCTCTCTATTGTAGATCAATTTCATCACATTTATGGAGGGCGTAAATGTTCTGCTTCTCAATCCAACTGTGCTAGATGTCACTCGACCTTTCTACATTGTCAACCAAAACATTTAACATGCCATCTTGACCTATTGTCCATTTGAATAGTTTTGTTTTGTTCATGAATCTGACAGAGCCTTTGACGCAGAGGTGTTTGACTTGGCAGGCGCAAGGCACTCTGGGATGTGTATTTGTTGTCAGGTCCGAGATATAGAATAGCTTAGAGAGTGGGCATGAGACAGAGCCAGCTGTGTCAACTCTGAACGTTATGCCAACAGGGTGGAGGGCAGAAAGAAAAGGCGAGAGAAAGACCATCGGTCAGGAGAGTTTATAGTATAGTTATGTTCCCCACAATGTCAAATATAACGAGAGATGTTGTGAAATGTGGCCTTTTTTGGTATTTAGCCTAGTGTCTGGACGACGTGTGAACCTTAAGAAGTATGGCATGACCCTGACAGCCAAAATAAAGAGCTCATATGTGAGAATTATGAGTTTGCGTGATGTCGCTTGGAAAGTTCAGCAAGTGTAATTCTCATCCATAAATTGAATGTAAAAGGGGAAACTCGCACACTAGCATATTCAAATCAACGTGTTTCTTATGCCGGCCAGTTAAGGAGGAAGTTTCTGAGTGACTGCAGTCAAAGTATCCATCATGTTACCCCGTGTGTTGTGCCAGCGCCGCTGGGAACCGAACGCTAGCAGGTGTCAGTGAGTAGATGGGGAGTGACGGTTAATGGACGCTGAGATCCTTCTGTGTCAAATGCTGGATTTGCCCCTCCGCAGGCATGAACACTCAGCACATATCATGTTGAGGAGTTTCATTGCATCTCACTGTACCCTGGTTCATGTTGCACGAAACGGGGAGATAACTGATGGCTCGGTGGTATTGTAAAGGCATCGGGGCGAGTGTAATACTCTCTAATTAGCTATTAGAGATACTTAGAACGGAGAGAGTGAGAGGCCGGTTACTGGAGTGACAGATTGTGCTTGGTGTCCATCAGCGCTTTGAGAGCTTCCACAGTTCGGCCAGAGAAACCGAGAATGCTGTTTGGTTTCATTGGTGTTCAGTTTAACAAAGAAAACGTGGATTAAATTAATTTGACACTAATTTAATGGTGCCTGGTCTTCTCTGGCCTGTGCCTTGAATATGTATAGGGTAAGATGATGGAAGATGGCCCACTTAAGAACACTGTGCATTTACTACTGATGTCTTTAGTATGTGAAGGATGCATTATCCAATATATTATTGAGCAAAATAAATGGAAACTTTTGCTAACTTATTTGATGGCACAAAATTAAATATCAGTAATGGGGTAAATTACCCTCTTCCTGTGACGAAAACTATTTTTGCTGAATATGTATCATAAATGTGTGTCTGCATCTGTATGCATATAAATTACATTAGACTAAATCAAATATTCTGTGTAAAATATTCTGACAATTTAGTTACATTTATATCAAATAACAGAATCCAGCAGATATGTCATTGTTCAAAAGTTTGGAGTCAGTAAGATTTTTTAAATGTTTTTTAAATAAGATTCTTTTTTATTCAAAATTGTATTCAAATTTCAAATCGATATATGCATAGATTTGATTGTAGTTCACTGTTTTGTGTCACTTTTCTTATTTGACTGTGGTAGATAGTTTAATAGGTCTTAAAGAAAAAATCTCACTGAATTAAATGTAAACCTTTAAAAAAAAAAGTATTGTTTTTTCTTCCCCATTTTGGTCAACCCAATATTATAAAACAAATGCCGTTAAGGTGACTGCAATTATTACACACATGAGTGGCAGTTCTCTGTAATAAAGCAAGGCAGCCCTGAGACAAATAGAAAAACTAATAAGAACATAAATAAAATGTCTTGATACAAATTTTTTTTTATATATAAAACGAAATATGAAAATAAATAAACAATAGCACAAATACAATAGAAAAAATGTACAGATTAAATTTTTAAGTTGTTCAGGTACAGTAGCCTAGGTTTATGTCTTAAGAAATGCTACAGAAATTGAATAATTAAATGTAAAAATAAAACACAGTATAGTAATATAACTTGATCGAGTCTTCATTGTTAAATAGTAAATTGATTCATATAATGATGATGATATAAAATTAATTCAGTGAAAAGCAGTGAGTGATTTTCTGTGTTTTTCTTTCTGATTAAATTAACAAAACAGACAGCAACAGTTTATTAGGCTGCTGTCCGTTTAAGAACAAATGCACGGATCTAATATAAGGCCCTATTTTAACTATCTGAGCGCATGGTCTGAAACGCATGGTGCAGGTGCACTTACGCCGTGTCCGAATCCACTTTTGCTAGATTAACGACAGAAAAAACGGTCACCAGGTGCATGGTCCAGAAAGGTTGTAACTAGTCTCTTAATGAGGCATGTTAAACATGGATGTGTTTTGGGCGTAACATGCAATAAACCAATCAGAGTCTCATCTCCCATTCCCTTTAAAAGCCAGTTACACTCATGCCATGGCGGATTCGCTATTTACATGGCGGAATTTGCGAGCCGAATGACTGAACGCTTCTCCAGAGAGGAATCCTTTTATATTTAATATTAAAAAATGATTGTGTGCTGCTGCGCGTCCCTGTGTGTAACAAGTGTAGATATGTTGTGCACCCGCCTATAGGCGCTAGGGATGAAACGATTACCGGTTTCACGATAAACCACGATAAAATTTAGTGACGGTTAGTAATATCGTATAAAATTTTATTATCATTAAAACCGCGTGTGATTATCACGGTTGTGAAAACTCGCGGTAAATCTTGTCCAGTCAGCGTCAGTCTGGCGCACCGCTGTTTTCTGAATGAGGAGAAATGGCAGAAAGCAGTGACAGCACTCGGGGGATTGTTCTGCCTTCTAAAAGGACCAAATCTGAGGCGTGGTCATATTTTGGCTTTTACAAAAGTCCTGAGGGAAACTTAATCTAAGATGGTCACCCTGTCTGCAGAACATGCCAGAAGAAAGTCACTGTAATAGGGAAAACACTTCAAAACTACGAACGCAAGGCAAGTGGACTTTGACCTCAATACCAAACCTACGTCTGGGAAATAATAACGTGAAGCGAACGAACAAATTCAGACAAGACTAGGGTGACATTTAAGGGATAATAATCAGGGTTTGACATTAACAACCGCCATTTGCGAGTGTAACGTTATTTCGGCTGCACACTAGTCACTCTGGCTGTTGAACTTGTAATAGTCTTCTCAAAAGCCATCTGTTATAATCGCGTTGCGCATTATAAGCACTTACACGTGCTTCTATTGAGTTTATGAATGCAATATCTCATAATCAGAGGCGTTCAGATTAGCGGAGTTTTGTTCAGAGCGCGCGCCGCTCTCACGCTGAAATCTGCACTCAAAGCAGAGATAAACGTGTGCTGTACGCAGGAGATTCATTCATCATACAGTGGATGACTGTTTTTGTTCTATTTCAGCAGCGAAAATGGTTTAAAAAAACACAGCAGAACCACAGCGCATCTGATATGACTGGCATAACGTAGGCGAATTTAGGGACCGTCTGTAAAGTTACATACAACATTGGTAACGTTATACACGTTTCAAACTTCAATAGCATGAGAATGACAGTCATAAAAAGACTGTAAAGTGTTCATCTAGGTGTCAGGTATGATGCACACATTTTCATATTTAATAAAATAAACTGTCAAATCATATGGAAATATGGATATGCATTATTTCACTAGGATACTGTTTGGGCTCTAACACAAAATAAGCTAGATTTAAATGTGTCTGATAGAACACTGATGAGAATATTGCTTGGGAATATATTTACAGTGATAATATTAGAGATTATATTTACGACAAATTATTATTATTTATGTGTTATGCGTTGCTAATGATGACGGCCATTAAGGAAGGAAATCCCACCGAATCTAGCTTAAAAAAGTGTTTAGAGCTGCTTTAGTTATTTGTTGTTTGTTGAATTTCAAATATAAAACTTGTTGAAATGTTTTAAGTGTGTGCATCTGTTCTTTTTGAACACTTTCATTTCGTTTGAACAAAACCGTGATAATATTGATAACCGTGATAATTTGGGTCACTATAATCGTGATGTTAAATTTCCATACCGTTTCATCCCTAATAGGCGCACATTACTTATGCGCCCTTTAAAGGTCCCATGGCATGAAATTTTCATTTTATGAGGTTTTTCAACATTAATATGAGTTCCCCTAGCCTGAATATTGTCCCCAAGTGGATATAAATGTTGATCGGTGTAAACCCGAGTTCTGGCTGTCTCTCTCTGCCTTTGAGAAAATGACAGGCCAGACGAGCCAATCCTGAAGTCTCCTGGTTTGACGTCCAAGCAGGAACGGTTTCCTCCCTTTCCTCCGCCCAGAGAATCTGGCACGCCCATGCAAACGCTCGAGAGATCATGGGTTGTGAACGAGTGAATGCTGGCAGTTTCTCAGTGTTTGGATGTACAAATGAAAACAGAAGTCTTTTTTCAGTTCCTTCTGATCTGTGATCAGTAATTTCTGATGTGTAGCTAATTATTTATTATTCGTGCACACAATGCGGCTTCTCTCTCCAGACAGAACGGTGTTTTCTTGTTTTCTATCTTGTGAGTCAGTGTTTTTGTACGTCCTCGTCGCGTCTATCGGTTCTAAAATGTGCATACAGTCATGAGTTTCTGCTCAACATCGGCCTCACACACGCCGAAGCTCGGGCTGCACTGGCCGTTGGCCTTCAACATCCCCGACCCCCAGTACTGCATCTGGCCCACAGCGGAGGCACCAAACGCGGTGTGAGATTAAGCAGAAGGGGGGTAAGCGTGAGCATATCCGGGCTAGCCAGACTAGCCCCACAATAAACTGGATTACATTCGATTACTGCTGTTGTGTCTTTGTTTGCGCTGTGTACTCAACGCGCGTCACTGACGCTTTTATTTTATTTAAAAAATAATGCTATTATCAACACTTACTTTTAACTCGTTCATCTCGACAGCTGTAATGGTACTTTGCATGTGTTACAAAGTTGGTAATAATGATGAAGACAGACTCGGTGTGACTGGGACTCGTGTTTATTCAGAACTCTCAGATACAAACACAATAAACTCACGCTGACTGACAGCACAGCTCTCATAACTCAGTAGTTACTATAAATAACTTTGTTAGCGATCGCTGAGCTCAGTCTCTGGTACGTTAGTGATGTCCGGTTCGCGAACGATCTTTCTTTTGAACCCGTTCTTTTTAGTGAACCGAATCAGTTCACCAAATCGGACTGAATCGTTCTGAGCGGTTCGCGTCTCCAGTCAGCGCTGATCCATAATTTACTAAAGTTACTAACTTTCTGACATGAGTGACAGTCCCTCCGACTAGAAATAGACTAATAACCTGAAGTATATGCTGTAACTAAAACAGTTCAGACATGCTGAGAACTGATGTGAAGTGAACTCAGGTCCATCCGTCTCTCTGGCAGCAGCTCGTGCCTGCTCGTGCCTCGTAGACCAAGTTAAACCACGCCCCCTCCGCTCATTTAAAATGCAAAGATGTCAGCCAATCACAACAGTGGGCGTTTTTACTGAAGTCTCACAGCAGACACGCCTCTTGAAGCAGGGCATTCAGCCACAGGGCAAACAGCAGTATTGAAAAAATGCCTTTTATTTCTAAATTATGACATTTTATGATGTAAAAGTCATACTAACAATATAAGTACACCTCAGGAAACATGATAAAATAATAGAAAAATGCCATGCCATGGGACCTTTAAATAACATAAAAAATACTGCACCATTGACTTTAGACCAGGTTATTGTTGGTCAATGGTGCAGTCGTTTTCAGTTGCCTCAAAATAGCAATGCGCCTGAACACAACTTGTTTTCAGACCAGCACACCCATGGGGAAACAGATGGGCACGAGTGCATTTGCTATTTAAACAATGTATCGCTGGACGTGAAAATTATAACTGCGTCAGGCTGAATCTAGTGAAAAACACTTGCGCCACGCCTGCCATCGCATTGCGCCAGGTGTATGATAGGGCCTATAATGTTACACATCTATTTTGTTCCCAATTGTTTATGTTCACGTATAGGACATAACAGACTGTGTTTATGTGAATGATGTGCAATTTGACATAATTGTGTGTATTTGACCATTCAAGTGCAATAAGCTGTGAAAGAGAACTGAATTTGGGATTGCATGCATCTGAGAGATGGCATATGTATACAGTCGAAAACAGGGCTTCCTCCCATTGACAGACAGACACATGACACGTATGTGCGATCCCCCCAAACCAGTTCAGCACAAACTCTGCCAATTCCGCTGGCAATTCCAAAGATTTCATTGGTCATGACAAACACAGTGCTGATTTCCTACACAATGCTACAACAAATACTAACCTCTAACCACACCGGCATTTGCGGAGTAAAATGACAGTTAAGGAGGTAAGCAGTCAAGAAGATTATGCGATATGAGATTGACGTGCTTTGGAAGCCTGGGCTTCAGCCGTCCGTAACTCCCCAGACCTTGCTGGACAGCTGGAGCCCTGAGTTTCGAGTCTCTTCTGTGTTTAATTTACTAACTTTTATTTAGAAATGTAAGTCAACGATATTTGATGGAGGTGAAAATCTTTGCACGTGGAGACTCGGCCCACTTTTGGAGTTCATGCACTCTAAAAAAAAAGGTTCTATATGGCACCAAAAATGGTTCTTGGCTCGTAATCATAGGGGAACCTTTTTTAGTGCTATATAGCACCAATTTTGGTGTTTCAGTGGTTCTTCAGCGGTTCTTCAGAGGTTCTTCACCGGAACCACTGAAGCAATTGGTGCTATATAGCACTAAAAAAAGTTCCCCTATGATTACGAGCCAAGAACCATTTTTGGTGCCATATAGAACCTTTTTTTTTTTTAGCTCTGCAGCTATATCTACTTGAATGACTAAATTTTGCCTGTATGTTATGATGTTTGAAATCATCTGATTCATGGAATTATTGAAAAGTAAAATTAATTTGAGATAAGATGTAGTGACCTCTATTGTGACAAGGAAAAGTTAAGGTAGGAGAGATGTCTTACCCTGTTTTTGGGATTCAGGTTCTCTCTACACTCAAAAAACAAATGTTGCTATATGGCACTAAAAGTGGTTCTTGGCTCGTAATCATAGGGGAACCACTTTTGGTGCTTTAGAGCACCATATCTTAAAGGTCCCATGGCATGAAATTTTCATTTTATGAGGTTTTTCAACATTAATATGAGTTCCCCTAGCCTGAATATTGTCCCCAAGTGGCTAGAAATTTTGATCGGTGTAAACCGAGTTGTGGCTGTCTCTCTCTGCCTTTGAGAAAATGACAGCCCAGACGAGCTGATCTGGAATTTTCCTTTTATGACATCATAACAGGAATGGTTACCTCCCTTTCCTCCGCCCAGAGATTTTGGTACGCCCATGCAAGAGCCATATTTGTCCTCGAGAGATCATGGCTTGTGAACGAGTGAATGCTGGCAGTTTCTCAGTGTTTGGATGTACAAATGAAAACAGAAGTCTTTTTTCAGTTAAAAAAATAAACTGGATTACATTCGATTACTGCGCTGTTGTCTTTGTTTGCGCTGTGTACTCAATGCGCACTGACGCTTTTCATATGATAGGAAAATGTCTAAAAATAATGCTATAATCAACACTTACTCGTTACTCGTTCATCTCCTGTAATGGTACATTACATGTGTTACAAAGTTGGTAGAATAATGATGAAGATGGGCTCGGCGTGACTGAGACTCGTGTTAATTCAGAACTCTAAACAAACAAAATAAACTCGCGCTGACAGCACTTTCACAACTCAGTACAATATCAATTTATTAGCAATCGCTCCGTCTCTGGTCCGTGATGTCCGGTTCGCGAACGAATCGTTCTTTTGAACCGGTTCTTTTTAGTGAACCGGTCGAACCATTTCACCAAATCGGACTGAATCATTCTAACCGGTTCGCGTCTCGAGTCAGCGCTGATCCATAATTTACTAAAGTTACTAACTTTCTGACATGAGTGACAGCCCCTCCGACTAGAAATAAACTAATAACCTGAAGTATATGCTAGTAACTACAACAGTTCACTGAACTGAGACGTGCTGAGAGAACTGATTAGAAGTGAACTCAGGTCCATCCGTCTCTCTGGCAGGCTCG
The DNA here is from genome assembly GCF_949357685.1 of Gobio gobio. Taxonomy (NCBI): domain Eukaryota; kingdom Metazoa; phylum Chordata; class Actinopteri; order Cypriniformes; family Gobionidae; genus Gobio; species Gobio gobio. Next base: position 45,759,384 of record NC_137116.1, on the reverse strand, counting down.
TGCCTCGTAGACCTCGTTAAACCACGTCCTTTCCGCTACAAGATCTGATACTCATTTCAAATGCAAAGATGTCAGCCAATCACAGTGGGCGTTATTACTGAAGTCTCACAGCAGACACGCCTCTTGAAACAGGGCATTCAGCAAGAGGTCAAACATCAGTATAGAAAAAATGCCTTTTATTTCTAAATTATGACATTTTATGATGTAAAAATCATACTAACAATATAAGTACAATTAATAAACATTATAAAATAATAGAAAAATGCCATGCCATGGGACCTTTAACATGTTCTGTATATGGTGGCGATGCTATATAGCACCTCAGCCAAAGAATCGCTGAAGAACCACTGAAGCACCGAGATTTGGTGCTATACAGCACTTAAAGTGGTTCCCCATGATTAGGAGCCAAATAACCACTTTTAGTGCCATATAGCAAAATTTTTTTCACATTGTTTCAATAGAATCTGGCATTTTCAAAGAAAAAAATCCATTCCATACAATGCTAACCACGATTTTAAAATCAGAATGGATTATATTGGTATGTAGCCTAAAACATGGCCATGCATTTCAGAAGAGTGCTTACAGGTATGTATCAGAGAGCACGCCACCTAGTCATAAATTCAAATCAATGCAGCAGGTGAGGGACGCCAGAGAAAGTTCATGCTGAAGTTACAGGTTAAAGGCTTTTAGGAAGGAGGAGAACATGTAGAAGCAACAGTTGACCTGGAAGAGGACCTTCACTCGTTTCTTCCTCTGTAATCTGAATCTATTCCTAGGTCAAAAGAAGATCACAGCTAGTTTTGGTAGACACTATGTCTTCTGGCTGGTAACACTTTGACGGTGCGCCCCAGAACGACTCTGGGTTAAGTGCACCCATAAAGACCCATATGTTTCCTGCATGTTCTCGTTCAGGATTCCCACATGTAGCATAAGTTGCTAATGTCTGACTTCCATAGCGGCGAGGTCAGAATCCATAATACACCTTCAATTCAATTTCCTTCAAAAACGTTGCTCAGGGTGTGGTGGGGGGTGCGTAATGACTATGCGAGAGGCCCAATTTAGTCATCATAGGTTGCTTCCTGTGAAGGTCCCATCTACAATCTACATGGGTTTCAATCTGGATTAACCAGTGTTGCATGAGAACAAAAAAGGCTGTTCGGAGCAATTTTGCTAGTCATTTACATGACTACTTCCTCTACCGGTTTATCAGCCAAGCCTTCGATCCCATCTGGACAACATTTGTCAGCTGAGGGTTTGTGTATGCATCACATTAGGTATGAATCAAATGTTTTGAAAATTTGAAAGTAATGGACGAAAGAGCAACAAAGAAAAATCTAAGATTCCTGAGAATAATCGAATGTGAATTCACTTCAGTGCCGTTCCAAAAGAGTGAGAGAGAGAGAGAGAAATTAACCAGATCTTTGATTCATATTAGGCCTCCTATTAGCAACAGATGAAGTTGGCTGCTAAAACGAGTGGCGTTTGGATGTGGAAATGATATGTGTAAACTATGTAATGTGAATGTTTTAGCTAAGCTGTGTTTAATTTTGTATCCTGATGAAGTGCATGAGAAACCTGTCTCCCCTTAGCTGTCTCATTGAATCATATGGATATAATTTCATCCATTTACGTTTTTCTGCTCTTTGCTGTGGTTGCCAGGGGGCATTTGGAAACAGGCAGATTAAAGGCACATGTTCACTTTCGCCTGTAGTTTTTAGCCACTCTGTCTGAGCTCCGCTGTTCTCCCTGCCGAAAGACGTGTCGGCGGTTTCTCTTTTACAGGTCACAGTTACTCCAGGCGCTCAGCGGTAAACCTCGTAACACCTCTCGTTCTCCAACAGGAACCCGAATCGATTTCGTACAAGTGCTGATCACAGAACATCACCAAAACCCGCAGACAGACCCTGTATTGCATATCTGAGGCTCTGGGGCAATTTGGATGTCACAGTGAATTACAGAAAACGTGTCTGGCTGTAAGAAAAGAAGTCATGGTGCTCATTAAAATTTGCCTTTTAGCCCACTAATTAGGAGTAATAATGTACTTAATGCTTGTTAGTTTCTAAAGGTTTTAATGTCTGAATAAACGCATGCCCGAGGGAAGGTGAGATTGGTAGTTACAGTATAATGGGGAAATATGTTTTATGTTTCAGAACACCTCCGAATGTTAACAGGAACAGCAGTGGACCTTTGACTCCATGGGAAAGAATGTGTCCTGAATGCAATTCCCATAAGCACATTATCTCTTCCTCTCGATCCAGGTCACTCCATCAGAGCTCTGTGTGACGTCACGGCACGGCCTTATTTTTACACAGAAAATATGCCATAATGGCTGGCTTGTGTTCTGCAGATATTTAAGGGTATTAATGAACTGTTTTTTATTCCGAGTGCTTGTGTACACTACGGGCTTTTAGTTGCCCGATGCCTCGTTGGACGTTTTCTGCCGCAATCACGCTTCATTTCCCATATAGTCATCAGGTTGGGGTTGAGCGGCCTCCGCCAGCCTCTGTGGCCCGCAATCATCCATGATTGGCTCTGTGCCCCTGACACAAATGTCAGCCCAAACTGTCACTCTGTGTGTATACAGCAGATCCTGAGGCCCACTTCGGAAAGATGGCGTCAAATGACTTACCACAATCCACTTTCGACGGTTATCACTCTGTTTACCCACACACAGGCCTTCAGAGGGGAAAGCCAAACACGTTTATGCCAATTAATGTGATTAGCGTGCTAAACTGTTTTTGCAAATAAAATCAAAGGGTAGTTTAGACTTAGGAGCTGTCATGGTTGGTTTATGGCGGTTTAAAAAGGCAACGTGTATTTAGTGCCTTTGGAGTCTCACTTTTCTCTCCGATTTTTTTGATAAACTTGTGTTTGTATCTCAGAAACTTCACATTCCTTGGTTTGCATGTGAGGATGTTTTGATAGATGTTGACATTTGGAAAATAATGTTCTGTACTTGGCAAATACAGGTACATTTTTGTGCTATTATATAAAAGAGAATGTTCTTAAAAGTAGAAAAATAAAATGCCAGAGACATAAAAAAAAAAAAGGTGCAGAGACAATGAGATACATTAAGAGAGAAAAAGAAATTCCTCCCAGTCAAATGGATTAAACTCTGGCAGATTGCTGTGTTTGCATGGCATCCCAGAATGCTTTGCTGTGTTTGTAAGGTATCCCAGCATGCTCCGAACCTCGCTCCATTGGCAGCCGATCCTCATGTTAATGGCGGGCTTTACACGATTAGCAGGCTTCTCTCTGCGGACCCATAAATTCAATTTAGCCTGAAATTTGTATTACGTTAAAGAAAGCAGTGAAAGAATGATTATTTCCCCTATACATAAATACACACATTTTGGGACACACATAATCGCAGTGTTTGTTTTGAAAACTCCAGTTTTCAAGACATTTTAGGAATCAGCACAGGGCATATGTCTCTGGTGTATGGCTTGCCTGGTTTTCGGAGACTTTAAAGTTCTGTGTTATGGGTATATTCAGGGATGTTTTCATGCTGTTGAATAATGCAGGCACAAATTGATATTGTGCGGTCTGAATGTTCAAAAGCCCCAAGCAATTGTGTCTCAACCACTGCGCCCTTTCCATTGTGCGAGTTGAGAATATGAATGTGTAAACGTTTGAGGCCAGTTAGAGTTCGAATTGATATTCCTCAGATATTCTGGTTAGAGTTTGTTCTAAACCCTAAACTTTAAATATTTAACCTCTGCAATTAATTCAGCTTGAACTAAAAGAAATGAAGTAATGGCTGCTGAAAATCCAGTTTTGCCATCACAGGAATAAATTAGCCTACATTATGAAATATATTAAAACACATTTCACAATATTACTTTTTTTTACTGTATTTTTTAATCAAATAAGATGAGCATGTTTAATATTCAAAAACATTTAAAAATACCAACATTTTGAATAGTAGTGTACGTACAACACATCTTAAATCTTATAATATGTAAAACAAGTCTCAGGTGTCCGATCAAATGTCCGGTTTCAGATCAAAATTCCAAACAGATCATTTAATATACCATTTTGAAAATGTCAATTTTTGGGTTTGAGAAGAATGAGCTGTTTTCTCTGTGTCTCCTTTAAATGCAAACGAGCTGCTGCTCCCCTTCCCAAGGGCGGAGCCTTCACAGCTCGTGAACATGCAAATGAAAACTGAAACATGAAATCTGTTTGCTTTGATGATCATCCCTATCGCAGACACGCTCACGGGACATTGCAGTTCTTCATCATCATAAAATATTATAATCTGCATGTGTTTTAAAGCCTTATCACTCTCAACTTGAGCACACACACCCGACGCATACGCACAGAGAGCTGGATGTCGGTGCGTCCGTGAGTAGGCTATAAAGCTCATAGATATAAATAATAAAGGCTAGATGGCGGCCATCTTGTCACAGTCAGCTTGCTCACTCGTAACATTGTGTTTTAATGGTCCATGTACTTTTTAAATAACCATAATTTGCTCAATTTTCAAACGGTTTGGTTTGTTATAAACGTCAGAGATGTAGTTATGACACTGCATACTTATGAATAATTATTCATAATTTGTTCAAGCATCCAGAATTATAGCCACGTTAATAACGTTTGTAAGAAACCAAACCATTTGTAAATCCCTCAAGATTTCAGCGAGATACGAGTATTTGTGTTCGCGCAGATCACTCATCTTACATCAGGTACCACAGAGCCCGCCAGAAAGCTTGCCTGTGACAAGATGGCCGCCGGTGATGACGTTAGAGACGCCATAAGACATCTAGCCTTTATTATGTATATCTTTGATTAAACTAGTCTAAATTTGTTCTCTTGTATGTGTTGTTGCGATTTAAACTGTCAAATGCACACAAGGTTATGTCAGAAACACACAAAGTTTACATGAAAACAGTTGATTATGTCTGTGCACATGCAGTACAGAAATCCTGTGTGTGTTAGATTTGTGTACTAAAGTGAAAGCAGTGTAATATACAGTACCTACTTCCATATCTGCTGTTGATATGTATCAAACAGCAAAAGATAAACAGAAAATCACTCACTGCTCTTGACTGAATAACTTTAGTAGCTTTATTAAGAACACATTTCTTACTTGAATGTTGCTGTTAAACGCTCTGGGGAGGAGATAAAAATGGCGGACTGTGTGCAGTTCTCTGAGGGTGGGGTCTTTGCTAATACAGCAGTGTCCATCAACACTCATGGGCGGGGCCTGTGAAATGTGACGTCACTTTACCAGGATTCTGCAAACGTCTTGTTCTGAGACAATGCTTATGATTTATGGGGATGGGTGGATTTTTACCATTATAGGGTGGTTATGTACACACACTGCCAACACACATTTATGTTCAAACAACTTATAAAAGTGAATTTTTGCATAATAGGTGCCCTTTAAATGATGTATTGTGTTTGATAGCATACTTTGTAGCTAATTTCTTAGCTACACTCAAACATAAATAGGGCACAATGTACTGTATTAATTTGACATAATTTTCCATATACATTTTTTACAGGTGTTTTACCTATATTTAGATTTTTGTACTTCATTGCATTGTGTTTTAGGGTTAACGGAAATGTCCGTAAAATTACTGGATAATGTCCTGGTAATTTTCTGCCAGTACATTATCCGTTTTTTAATGGAATTTGTAGCATTTATGTCTGCCCTAAATACACACAATTAAATTATATTTCCATTTTTTGCGATGTCTCTGACGCAGCTGTTTGAAGTTTACCTTGATGCACTAGTTTTTTCGAATAAAAATGCAAAATCAGGGTTTTTTTTCTTTCTTTCTGTGCATGTAAATGTGTGTGAAAGTGAACCTGTAATGTACCTGACGTTTTTGCTTGTTTCCACATTCTTTTAATGTGCCATATAAGAATTCTGCACACACAGATACACACACTGTATAATCCAGGTCACTCAATATATCCCGACCGTGGCAGTCTAAGGTTTCGCCCCGTATTAAATGGCCTGGCCTCAATAGCAAGCCTTTTGCGAGTGATTGAAGGAGGCCAGAGCCCGAATGATGTTCTGAGGGCCCATTAGAAGAATGGAAGGCTCTTTCCTTCAGTGAAACTGGAGCTGCGATAGAAGCGGGGGCCTCAGATAGAGGTCAGTGGACAATAGAGAGCAAAGCTGCCATGTCAGGTTTCACTCTCTCTGACACCTCCATAAGCTGACACTCCGTCCCATCCGAGGCTCCTTATTGGTGGGCTGTTGTTGTTTTGGGGTGGAGCTAAGAGATAGGGTTGTATAGGATGTATGAGGCCCTTAAATTACAATACAACATCAATACTATCAGCGTGTCCAATACCTCATTACACAGACAGACAGATTGCAGAGGACCATCCTGTGATGACTTTAGGAGAAAGTGTAATTGGAAGGGGCGTGGCATAATAGTCCGCCGTCTATGGTCTGTAATTTTGAGGAATTCTGATTGGCCAGACCATGAAAATGAGCTAGCGAATCTGAATTTCTTTTCTGATTCAAATGTTTATCTGAATGCGTGGTTCACACTCATGCACAAATGAAAGGCAAGGCCTTATAAACCATCGACCTCTAAGAAAGATGGCATTTCTGAAAAGCACTTGATGAAGTTCACTGTTGTTGTCTCTCTCTCAGTTTGAAGGATGTAACAAAGCCTTTTCGCGGCTGGAGAATCTGAAGATTCACCTGCGGAGTCACACAGGAGAGAAGCCGTATCTGTGCCAGCATCCAGGCTGTCAGAAAGCATTCAGCAACTCCAGCGACAGGGCAAAGCACCAGCGCACACACCTGGACACTGTGAGTACATGAATACATGCGTTCCTACTCGAAAACACACACACACACACAAAACCCTGCTCTTTGCTGGCACCATCCTGAATATAAAAATAAGCAGTGTTGGAGAAATACAAGCTAGTAGTAATGACACTGACTTTATTTAAACAAATTAAGTAGTTACAAGTAGTGCGACAGTAATTTTTATTGAATTGGTTTGTCTTAAAAGGTTGTTTAGACAGAACTTAATTAGAATAAATCACCTTCATATGTAGCTTTGAAAAGTCCAATGCATTCTAAACACTCCTCCCTCTCATGTGTAGAGATGGAAATCTGATGTATTCTAATGAAGATCAGGCTAAATGATTCTCTCTCTATAACACTGAAAATTTGACTCATATTCAATCGATTCATCCTTAAAGGTCCAATCCTAAAAGAATTAGGTCCATTCTAAACGGACCTTTCTCATATAGCATTGGAAACTCTGATTCATTCTAGTAAATCGGTTCGTTCTACACTGTCCTCACATTCATATATAGAGTTGTAAAGTTACATTTATGATTCATTTCATCCTAAATAGTTATCTCATATATAGCATTGGGTACATTATACTAGTGAATTGATTCATTTGGACAAATTCATGTTGATGAACATGTTCATAAAACAATTTGAGTCTGTGCATAGCATCTTTTTTTTGGCTAGATATTTTGGTAAGTTTGGTATAGTATATAATATTGGGAGTACTATATTTTTTGTTCAAGAGTCTTCATTGTTTTTTGCCGGAGAAGTATTGCATAATTGGACATAATTCATATACAGTATTTAAAAAGATATTGCTTTCTTACGTAGGTGATGTGATGCTCCCAATGTGTTTATCTGTTTTTGTTAGTAGCTTGTAGTATTGCTAACAATTTTCAAAAAATGATTCAGAACGAACTAAACTAAAGGGAGATCCATGGAGGACCTTTAAGTTCCCAACAAAATTGACCTTACAAACAAACCTGTAAATGTGCTGTTTGCTGCCTTTCTTTGACCCAAATGTTAATTTTGCATGAACAAAACATGCATACGGTTATGTCTATGGGTTGATGAGGGGAAACGCGTTATACCATACGCCGTTTAACACCATGCTCCGTTTGTGATAGCAACGACACATGGCAGAGAGAGGCAAGGACGTCTTGCGTCCCACTCCAACAATGTGAGGAAAAATAAAAGTCAGGAAAGCTTGAGTTAGTCATTTCTCACAAACTGGCAGAACCCTGTGCTGTATCACATCGCAGTGCAGCTCCCGCACTGCGCTACCGCCACACTGCCACGGCCAATTAGACCCTCGACCCCAGATGCCCAGAGCTGCACATTAACCTGCCTATGCGCCCTGTCACAGCCTTCCAACACGCCTCATATACAGTGAAAAAATCACTCCGACTGTAATGATATTTATTCTTGACGGCCTTTTTTCTTTTTTTCCATTCCTAAGCTTTCTCGTTTTCTGTTTTTGGTGCGTTTAGACGGCAGGGGGATTATATGGCATTGCACAGTGAAAACAAATAAATGCGCAGAGACGAGCTGCCCTGCGAGCGGCTTGTAAAAACAGCGTTATTTAGAGAACGAGGGAAGGTAGGAAAGGAGAGCTAATAAAGGAAGCCTATCCACTTTCACTTTAATGACTGCCTTTTTTTTGTTGTTGTTGAAAAAAGAGCAGTGTAAAATGCATGGGAGAAAATCACCTCTGCATGTTTTGGAACGTGAGAGTGTGTTTTAGTTAAGTTTACCAGCGAGAATAATGTGTACACTGATATGTATGTTAAAACATACGTTTCAACAATTCAACGCTGATAAAATGTGTAAAATAACATACAATTGTAAATGAGTGTTTGTACAGTACCTGTATACCTGCACATTTACCAAACAATCTGTATTCTTCTTTCCTCTTCCTGTGTCCTCTCAGCTGAAAGGTAGGATACTGTCTTTCCTCTTGAACTTTGACTATTTATAAACTCTCAAAATAAACAGTTATTGCACTTATTGATTTGAAAGTGTAAATATTAAGGCTGATTACAGAAAAAAAAAGTATTTTCAGTGGGTTTCAAAGCCCACTTGTAAAAATGCTTAATTTGTCCCTCCTGATTTAATGCAATACTATTAAATAAAGGAAGAACAATATTTTTTAACCTTGAAATAGCTCAGAATATTAAATATATTTGTATTCCTTTTATCCTCCTATCAGTTTTTTTTATGTATTTCCAGGTTTTAAATGTGGACATTGAAACACATGACTTTATAATATAGACTTTCAGTTTTCAAATACTTCACATTTATTTTGGGAGTTGAAAATAGTTGCTTGTCTTAAATTGTCATGTATTTTTTAGTTTCCATGTCTGCTCATAAATGTTCTGCGCTGTATTTAATGTCTCTTATAAACTATTATTATTGCTACTCAATTATGAATGCTGACATAATGAAATGATTAATGTCTTTGTGTCCACGGCAGTGTGTTTCCATGTCCTCTTTGTGGCTGAACTGTGTATAATTATGATTCTCAGACTCGTTGTGCATTTCCTGTTTCAGAAACCATATGCGTGTCAGATCCCAGGCTGCACTAAACGCTACACAGACCCCAGTTCCCTCCGCAAGCATGTGAAGATCCACTCCGCCAAAGAGCAGCAGGTGCGCAGGAAGGTAAGGATAAAAACCATCTTTACAAATCATCTCACATCGGCACATCAGAGTACAATTAGCTCTTTGGCTCTTGCCGTCGGCCTTGAGAAACATTTCTAGTAGATATTTTTCATGGTCAATTGTGTCTTTTTAACGGCTTGGTGCAGTTGGTTCTACTTAGGATTGTCTTTTGAAAATTATTTCCCCAACAATAGATCAACTCTGACCACATTTCAGCATCTACATGGTGAAGAGTGCATTCCTCATTAAAGTGGGTAATTATAAGCAGAATGGCCTCATTGTTGCACCGGTCTAAACGACAGCTGACTGATGCGTTCTTCTTGCTTGCCGTTGTAAGCGGAAACACATGTGAGCGTGTACCATTGTTAATAAGCTGTGCAGCACTATACCCCAGTGGCCAGATGTTGTGGGCTGATGTCAAACAAACACTCCCACTCCATCTATCGCGAGCGACGCCTTTTATAGCAAGCTGCGGCAAAGCACCGAAGCTCCATTGCATTTGACGAATGGCTGGGAGTTTTGCACTAAGATCTCAACTGGAAAATGTGTGGTTTGCGCTCTTTTGTTATATTCGAGAACTGCAGCCCATATGCGTGTGATTAAAACGTCTTCGTTTTATTTCTAATTTGCAAGTTTGTGAGCTTTTATTTTGAAAATCTTAATTGCAATGGAATTAAAACAACATAACACATTCAACTTGCATGTCACGGCTCATTTCTGGCTCTTGTTTATTGCGCTGTATCGTCTCCAGATTCAGTCCACTCATCACGAATTCATCTGACCGTAGATGATTTTCCAGTTAAACATAATTCCATGCTACAATCCGAGCTTTCAAAGTCAGTCTAATAGTCCTAAACACATATGGCTCCCCAAACTCTAAACAAATGTCGCATATAACGCATGATTACTCCCAGAACTTTGATTTTGTTGCCTTATGAAGAGAAAAATCAGTTTTGCATGCTAGTCTCAGCAGCAAAAAAGAGCTCTCCACCTCTCTGCAGCCGGTAACGTAGCGTCCTGACCTGCACTCTGGGCGATGGATGTGAATGTGGGGTATGTCCTTCCCCTCTTCCCCTCATGTTTCCAATCAAAGGTTCCTGTTTGCGGTTAAAAATTGTGTCTCTAAGCTTTTCATATACTACGCTGGCCGATGGGGAATGTCACTACAGAGTGATGTTTGTTTTTTTAATTGAGGACTTTTGTTTCACACAGGTTTTTTGTGTGATTTCCTCCTTTCAACATGGAGATCGTCATGCTTTGATATTTGTATTGCTAATCTTGCACTTTTTTATCTTTTTGATTGACAGCTAAGGGCCTGCCCCCATTTAGAATCAGATGCTCTGAGTGAATGTCTGTCAATCCAGCATCTGCATGGCCCCGCCCCTTCCCAGCATTCCCACTGCCCTGCCACCACTCAGCACTCTCTGAATGGGAAAGAAGGCCGTTCCCCAGCACTCGGGCAGGAAATATACACAGGTACGGCTTACTTTATCCTCTATAACAGTGGTTTTCAACCAGGTGGACAAGGCCCACTGCACTCAAAAAAATGACTTGTTGAATTGACTCAAAAAAACAGCGTCAAGTCGTTCCACGCAACTATATTGAGTAATATTTTACGAATAAAAATTTAGTTATATGAACAAAAGAAAGTCAAGTAAAGGTGACAAAATGTATTTAAGTAAATACAAACCATTTGAATTTGTCACTATTACATACTATTTATATGTGCATAATGTTATGTTAAATTTATAAAAGTTTATTATGTTTGGTGAACACATTTATCGATTTAATTTACCTTATTATATTAACTACTTGCTGTACAAGTGTAAGTGGAAAACTATTAAAGGGTTAGTTCACCCAAAAATGAAAATTCTGTCATTAATTACTTACCCTCATGTCGTTCGACACCCGTCAGACCTCCGTTGATCTTCGGAACACAAATGAAGATATTTTTGTTGAAATCTGATGGCTCTGAAAGGCCTCCATTGGCACAATGCACGGTTCACTCTCAAGACCCTTAAAAGGTACTAAAGACGTCGTTACAACGTCCATCTCACTACAGTGGTTCTACAATAACTTTATGAATCGGCGAGAATAGTTTTTGTGCGCAAAAAAACCCTAAATAATGACTTATTTAGTGATGACGATTTCAAAACACCGAGTCATGAAGCTTCGAAGCGTTATGAAACAGCAGCAGTTTGGATCGGCAAATTTCAGCAGTTTGGCGGTTTGACACGCGATCCGAATCATGATTCGACTCACTGATTCATAACGCTTCGAAGCTTCATGAGGCCGTGTTTTGAAATCGTCATCACTATATAAGTCGTTATTTAGGGTTTTTTTGCGCACAAAAACTATTCTCGCCGATTCATAAAGTTATTTTAGAACCACTGTAGTGAGATGGACTTTGTAACAACGTCTTTAGTACCTTTTAAGGGTCTTGAGAGTGAACCGTGCATTGTGCCAATGGAGGCCTTTCAGCGCCATCAGATTTCAACCTTAATATCTTCATTTGTGTTCCGAAGATCAACGGAGGTCTTACAGGTGTCGAATGACATGAGGGTAAGTAATTAATGACAGAATTTTCATTTTTGGGTGAACTAACCCTTTAAATAACAACAAGCATATTTTTTTAAACAAAATGCAAAAATAACTAAATTGAGGGCAGGAAGTCCATCCAATAAATGTGTGTATATGAGTGCCCACAGCCTAAACACAGGCACCACTCTTCTGCATAATGGTAACCACAAAATTACAGAAACTCCTCTAAATGTCCAACATAGCTGAACATTAAACACTAACATAAACTAACAGCATCTTTAACTAACAGCAAACATAAAATAACACTTTAATCCCTAAATGTACTCTCCTAATGCAGTCCCTTGCAAAGCATGCTGGGGACTACTGATCCACTGCCCAGTTTGTTCGTTTCACTCAGCAATGTTAAGCTGACCGAACAAACACTTAAGTAAAGCTGACTCATTAAATTTAAGTTAATTTAGTTACATGAGTTTTTAAGTAATGTGAACAAGGATGATTTGAGTCCAACTAACAACAGTGAAAGTAAATTTTTTTGAGTGTAGAGGGCCTCAACAAACTTCTAAAGGGGCCTCAAGATGATTTAAAATGATTTAAATGAAGACAAAATAAACTAAAACAACTAAAAATCAAGATATTTCTTAGTGTTTGGTTATTTACAAATATTCAGTACATCTTTCTAGTTATGCCAAGCTCTAAAATATTTGGTAACACTTCAGAAAAATGGTCCATCATTAATAGGTAGCTATGCAGGAAGTAATGTGGGACAAATGAGTATAATGAGTATTACATCAACACTTCAGTTACTATTAACTAGTATGGAAAAAATCTAAACTAATCAGTGAAATAAATAGCAAATATAGGACTGAGATACTTCATTATTAGGTAACCAATAATTACTGAATAAATTAGCCTCATTAAGAACTATTAATTTGATTATTATATAGATTATAAGGAATTACCAGTTGATTACTATTGAGACGTAATCAATTATCAATGGTAGTTCTTGAAGATGGTCTTTTATACTCTGGACATTGTCATAAAATGCATCATAATTACTCAGAGATGTTGAGATCCATATCCACTTGCACACTTTCTTTTGATATCGATGTGGGTGTGGCACAAAGAAGAAATCGGGTGGAACAGAGGAATGGATTTTTAGTTTCAATTGGGGATTATAATTGTAATTAGTGCTACTTGATAAAACAAGCATCACTTTTATTTTTGCTCATACCATGAGTATTAAACCTCTGTTGTAATGATAGCTCAAGTCGAGTGGCTTGTTTCTATTCCAAGTGATAAATTTTCGCCTCATGAGGTCTCTGGTTGCTTATAGGCCAAGTCAGAACACCCTAGCAAGCATCTAGCAATGCCCAGGTAACTACCCAGAACACCCCAGCAACCGCATTGCACACCCTGTTGCTGCGTTTTAGACAGTCACCACACTAAGCTCCAAATATGTTTAAATAATCCTAATAATAATATTTTTTAAGTACTCTGAAATGTTTTTAAATCATTATATAAATGATTTTAAAGATTATGTTGATTGTAATTTTATACTTTATCTTGGGAGAATAACTGCTGCTTTCCAAACCTTGAGAGAAATGATTGTATATCTTGGTCTTTAGCATCCATTACTGCTTGTTTTTGTAGGAGCATATGTGCTGTCTAATTTATGTATCCTGGGATGTTTTGTAGAGATGGGTAGAGGACTGTTCCCTCCACCCTAGAATGTACCAAAACCCAGATGTGTTTAAGTGTACGTTCACTTGCAGAACCATTTATGTGATCCAAAACCAATAAGCTACGATTTAACAGCTCAAATGGACATGACAGAATAAAGGGGATTGTAATGTTATGAAGACCATATGCTATGATAATATTGCAAACAGCTGCAATGCACAATCTACATTAGATGTGAATTTTCCCATGCTACTTCCAATGTTATGCAATTCGCGCTAAATCGGAGCTTGAGGACGCTTACCTTAAAATACCCGGCTATAACTCATGACTCTTTGATTTAGAGAGGGAGGTCAGAGGTGAAGGTTTTGCATGTTTTGTTTTGTGTTTGTTTTGCATTAGATAAACCACAGTAGTTAAAGTCCTCCCTGTTAGTAATTTTTCTTGTTCGCTGTCTTGTTCTTGTCAAAATGCGGAACATACTGTGGTGCAATAGTTAGCAGAGGAGATTTCAAGAAAAGGCAATACCTGGAATACTAAAGAGATAGTTCACCCAAAAATGTCAAATCTGTTCTCATTTACAAACCTTTTTTTCTTTCATGGAATGCTTGCTCTCTTTTGTCCGTGCAATTACAATGAATGGGGACTTAAGCTTTCAATAATAAACAATATTATTGTATAGTAATTTTGATATATATAATCACACATTGTACATACCTACAAACAAGCACATCATACTTGAAGCTTTTTTAATTTTTCTTCAAATATCACATTTTGAATTGCCATTTTTAATAGAAAATTCGGAATTCGATTTTTTAAAATTCCCAAATAACAAATTATTCAAATTGCTGTCACTGGCACAAGGGACTACATTTATTAATGAAAAAAGACACTCGTTTATCGTTTCATACTGGTGTAGCATACAGAAATAGTCAAAATTGTATGGGCATGAATGGGGCATTTACAGTATTAAATAATAATAATAGTATAATATAAAAATATGAAATAAATATAACAATCAGTGAATGGATTTAAAAGACTGTTGGATGGGATTGATAAAAATGTTTTCTAAGGCATATTATTTTACACATTCTTTTAACATTGATTGATAATAACAAACTTAATTTGAATGCTGTCTATAGGCAACATCGCACGTAATATAATATAGGTTAAAGCGTTACTTCAGCGATTAGCATTAAGCATTAAGCTCTGTATCAGTAGAAACCCGGTAGTATATTCGAATTATCGTACTTTCCCCCCTCATGAGACGAGAGAATTATGAGAATTAATAAAAAAATCCTCAGATGATGCAAATATCGTCATTTTGCGTCATTGGAAGCTTTTTTGGCCAGAGGCTAGAGACTACAGCCAGTAGAAGGAGCTAGTTCCGCATGTTATCAACCCGCCCACAGGGGAGGGATCTCACTCACAGAATGTAAATGCGCACGGCCGCTCGGGTCGGCTCGGGCATTCATAAGTGAGTGTTTCAACTTTTCAATGAATTCCTATGAAAGTTAAGCTTCCATAGGCATGAAAATGCGCCAGACTGGACACGCGCCGTGAATGACTGCCGCGCTTACCTCAGCTCTGCTCAGCTCTTCGCTCTCGTGAAGAATGAAATCTGACTCCTGCTGCGTTTGTGCTGTGACTTTTGTTCGGCTCACTCACACTTTATTGAAAAGACACATTCAGTTTTTATTTGTAGTGTGTATTCTCTAACTGAACGAAATTTATTACTATGAAAATCAAAACGACGTTGGGGGCGGTGTCATAGTGTCATAGCTTTGGGAGTGGCCTCGGGCAGCGAAGCAAGTGTATTCTGGGAGTTGTTGTCGTTCATCCACACGAGACAAAATACATTTTCTGTCTTTTCTCAGTCTAGAAGGCACCAAATTCAAAAATAATTTCACATTTCTACTACATAAATGACCCAATTTAAATACACATCCATCTTCCCAGCGCTGAAGTACCCCTTTAACATAATAGTAAACTTATAGGTTAATATAGCTTATCATTTCTTAATTCTGCACTTTTTTCATTCCTAATTCAAAATAAAATATGAATGTATTAATAATATCCATTTCCGATAATCAAAGGTTTCTAATTTCATGCAAGTTTGTTACGCATTAAACTCGTGACCTCGAGAAATAGATGTAGTTCCCTCAACGTTGGATCTCGAGGCCACGACATTACATTGTATGGCCACAACACAGGGCTGTCGTTACCTCAACAAAACAATCTTGTGACCACAGCATATTATCACAGTCCAACAAGTTTATATATTGTGGCCACGGCAAAACTAAATGCACTGAACATGTCTCATCGTGCATGAGAGTAAATGGTGACAAAAAACATAAGAGCAGTGATTCAGGCTAGAGAAATGTAGAACAGACCATACATTTCTGTGTGAGAGTAATTTGAAGGACAATTGCAGAACTCCCCATCACTAAAGCATCCTTGTACAAAACACACTTTGCACTGCAACAGTTTAAATCACCCCAACGTGTGCCAGGGGAAAATAAACGTCCTGGCTTACACCGTCTCTCATTCGCTCAGTTCAAAGGGGATAAGTTGTTACTTCAATGTGCAAATGTCTTTAGCCTGAAGGACCTGTTATGTTACTGTGGCTGTTTGTTCTTGTTTAGAGGAGAAGTTGTGGTTGGATCTGGCCAAGATGCCTGCATTTAATGTTCCTGATGTTTCTGCCTCTCCCTATGCTTTGTTCCGGGGCCAGTAGAAAAAGCAAAGCAAAGCGGAGAGCGGGCACCTCTGTCGTTTTGTAATTTGCACGTATAAAGTGTGCTCTGGTCCTGTGTTGTGCCTTTGTGTAGGTTTGCATCTGGCTCTTCCATACAATTTTGTGCATTCTCTGTGGCTTATGTTTGAGAATATGCTAATCATGTCTTAATAATATATTGTGATATGGTTGGTTATAGATTCTTAAAGGCTAACATTACCATTTTTTTTGTGTCTTAATTCTTAATATAAAATATTATCTACAACTTCACGATTACTCTTAGCCATTAGAGGCTGATTCTGCCTCCTGGTGGACTCCCCCTCCCATCTCTCCAGCAGATAACAACTAAAGCAATCATGGCCATTACTTGTTGAATGCTTCCCAGTCTGGTAGCAGATGTTAGGGCTAAAGGGGAAAACATTTAAGGACTTTGATTGATGATTTCGGGTAATGAATCAAGTTTGTAACCAGTTCAGAAAACTGTCAGATAGGCCCCGCTTCCACTGTAAAGCAGTTGGAGAGGAACACAAAGAGAAGGGTTGCTGGGACGAGCCGCCGAGGACTGTCAATGCACAGCCGTCCCCCCAGAGGGCTTCTGGGAAAACAATTACTGGGCAAATTCAGAGGAACACATTAACAGCCGGAGCAACCAGGAAAAGTGTCCGCCTGTCAGTCTCTCAGGCTGCACAAGAAGCCCGGGGACGGAAGAAGCCCCTTTACAGAACGAGCAACTATGATTTTCATCTGGCCTGGTTTGCATACAGTAGTATAATCTATGGTGGGATGACATTTGGACCAGTTGGATATCTGATCTATGTCTGTTATTTCCATTATAAACTGTGGATGGAGTTGATGTATCTTCTGTTTTTTTGCTTCAAGGTTATGTGTCCTTGGCTAAAGATCCAGCCCACCTGTTCCATTCATTTCAGCGCAAGTAGCTTACAGTAGATCTGTCTCTACTCATTATTTCTGCCATTCCGTTCATTTATCCGATCTGTCAAAGATATGTTCAAAATGGCAACGGTCAATCAAATCCATTCCGCATGGCAACATAAATCATGTACCGTAAATTGCTAACAGCACAGAACATTTAATTTCATCCAAAGGGCCTTGGTGAGTTTGTGTTGTCATAACAAGCGCTTGTTGCCATTAAGGGCTGTTTTGTGGAGATTTAATTTGGTCAATGTGCCGTTCTTGAGGGCTCCTTGAGGTTTATCAGGCATGTTTTGTGCATTAGATTTGTTTGTCTTCCAGGCCTGTACTCCGGCTCCAGCACGACACACAATGGATCCCCGCTTGAGTTGCTCTCTTCTGGACCTGACCTGCCCCCCAGGCAGCCCCGCCTGGACCGCGACATTGGCAGCCCCCACCATCTCTCCCCAATGTCTGGCCTCGAGCACACCCGGGAAGGGTGAGTACCTATCCCACCGAGCATCACGTTTACTCCCAATTCACGTAGGTTGGATGAGATCAATTAAGATGATGTCAGAACGGATAACGGTTGTCATCACAGTCACAGATATCACTGTAGTCATAGTTACTCAAAGTGGCTCTGTTCCAGTTAGTAAGCAGTGACTGAAAAAAAGGCTGTTTTGACCAAATTCTAAGTCAGCATTGCATGGTTCCGTTGAGGAAAGGCAATCCCACAATGCACAGCAATATGCTCTGTGAGCAATACAACCAGTGAGAAAATAATGTTGATTATACTTTAACCTAATTAAAAATGACTATATAACAAATCACTCAGTAATCACTTGTTTCATTCCTGAATGAATCAGTGTTTTTGCATGAATCAGTTGAGGGAATGATTCATTGACTTACTCAGAAAGGCAGTTACTTGTTTCTTTTCTGGAATTAATCATTGGTTGAATTTAGAACAATATAGCATACTCATCTTACTGTCTTTGCCATAAAAATATACTAAGTAGTTTGCTAGTATGCAAAATCCATTGATTCACTCTTAAATATAGTTAGTTGTTTTGATCTGGATTGACTCATTGGTATTAAACAAATCATTGAGTAAATGATTAGTTGACTTACTCATTAAAATAGTCACTTGTTTCTTTCTGTGAAATTGGGACACAGCATGATTTATTCCGGAACAACACAAGTGAGTATGTCAATTATTCACTTACTCAATGACTCATTCAAAAACATTTATTCCTTCAGGAATGAGAATTGCATACTAGCTTACTATTTCTATTCTTGCCATATAAAGATATAGCACAAATAGTAAGTAGTTTTTGATTAATTCCTGAAGGAATCAATGTTTTTGAATGAGTCATTGAGTAAGTGATTAACTGACATACTCACTTGTGTTGTTCCGGAATAAATCATGCTGTGTCCCAATTGGCCTATTTATACTACGCCCTGAAAATATGTAATCTTTTCCTGAAGAAAAAGTAAGTATTGTGCTAGCAACGGCAAGGTTGTGGGTCCGATACCTAGGCAAAACAAAAACGTATACTTTGATTCGGCTTTCTGGCTGAAAAAAAAAAAAAGTTTAGCTGTTTAGTTGTCATTGACTCACTCAAAGACAGTCATTTGTCGCCACCTACTGGTATTACAATGTAATCTGCAGAAAAAGTCTCTGAAAAATCTTCACCAATAGAGTGGTCACTTTGTAGGCCAACCAGCAGTTAGCATCGCACTGGTTCCCTCAACAAAAACCTAATAGGATTTGTGCATAGGCTTTTGGATTATCGCAAAAAACAAGCTCTGTGATCAACAAAAGTTTATGATACTTACACGTTTTGTCCATCAAGATAATTATCACAGATGAACACAACTTTTATGAATTTTGAAGCCTAAATGCAGTCGTTAGAGGTAGGCTAAACGAACTACACCACGGTCCCACTACTTCAACGTTACCTCTAAGCTTCCGACAACTCTTTCAGTTTTGATCTAAAAAATATTTTCACAGAAAGTTTGAGTTAGAATAGTTCATAAGAGCACAATTATTAGCATAACAAGGCTGTAAAAGCGCTAAAATGCTAACTCGTTTCCGCCTACAAATTTATGACATACCTGACTGTCTGTCTGGAATAGACTAAAAATCCCCTGCCTTAATATCATCTTATTGCTTTGGAATAGCTAGTCATGTCCGGGATCTTGTTAATATCACAATGCAGTGAGGTTTTTCTCATAACAGGAGATTTTCTTTGGTAATCTGTGCCGTCTAATGTGTTTTTTACTGTGTGTAAGAACCATATTGATTTAGGGGCCTGGATTTATTTACTATCCAAAGCACCACCGGCAGATTTTTCCCTTGTCCATACGGAGCGTTTGTTTTCATTGTAACACTCTCCCAAAGCACACACCCTACGACACATTTAATGCTCGTCCCTTGCTCCGACTTCAGTGTGTATTTATCCAGCAAATCTAGGTTGAACCAATGTCACCGTAACACAACATAAACCAGTTTGGAGGTGTCAGTGTTGTGTAATTAAAGCCGTACACACCTCTGTTCCTTTCTGTCCTCGAGCTGTGTTTAGTGTTCTGGAACTCTCAGAGAAGGAATACAATGAAGCCTAATATGTCCCTAACAGGAATGAGGCATGTTTCCCATTAAAAAACCCTGATTTCCCCCTGGACCAGCAAAGTAGAGCTGAAAATCCAATGTGTCATCAAGACGCACTATGTGTATAGTGACAAACAGAGATGCTGGAAATGAGAGAGAGAGTAAAGGAGAGAAAATACATCTGTTCTTTTTAAGCACCAGATTTAAATGTGATGTTTGTGTTCTTTATCTTATTTAAATGAAAGCAAAAGTGCAGTGTTAAGTAAAT
Source organism: Gobio gobio (assembly GCF_949357685.1). NCBI lineage: Eukaryota > Metazoa > Chordata > Actinopteri > Cypriniformes > Gobionidae > Gobio > Gobio gobio. The sequence goes on along the minus strand of NC_137116.1, from coordinate 45,739,205 downwards.
TAACTAATTTCACCCACATCTGAGAATAGAAACTTATTCAAGAGCTTGTAAACAACATGACTCTATTGAAAGAACAATGAGCTGTACAACTCATTTTTCTTTTTCTCTTCCTGTTTGCTCAACTGGAAGAGCATTGCGCTAACAACACCAAGGTTGTGGGTTCGATACCCAGGCAAAACAAAAACATGTACTTTGATTAAATTTTCTGGTAAAAAAAGAAGAAGAGATTTACACACTTTAACAGGGCATTCAAAGTGATGTTTTTGTAAGCGTAAGCCCATTGGATACATCAATTTGTAGCAAAAATACTCAAGCTGCACCCATGAAATGTGCCCAGGCAGCAATGAGTTGTCATGTTCTTTAAAATCCTTCTGGAAGGTGATCTGTTTTTCCAGGTCGCAGAAAGAACGCAAAAAAAGCTCAAGAAAATTAGTGAGCCGTTTTAAAGCTCCACAAACAATTACTGCTACTTGGAGAGGAATGAGAGTTGAACGAAACCGGCTCAGGGGATACTTATGTAACACTATACTCTATTGCACTGAAGATCACGATGACATATTCAAGGCTCTGCCTTTCACTGACGCTGAAGGCCGAAGTCTGCGAAAATGTAAGATAATACACAAAGCATGAGATGAAGGTGGACATGAACTTTTTTTGAAAGTAATATGTGGAACTTGAAAACGTAATAGTATTTTATCCACCTAGTAAGTCAAGTGTCATCTGTAATATTAGAGTCGCGCTGACAACGTAGCATTAAGAAAATGGCCGTCTTCTTGTTTGCGGAAGTCATTAGAGTTGGGGTTCCTGATCAAAAATGTGTACGCACATATAGCACGCTTTATGCCGTCCATCTAACGCAACATCTCTGCCAGGACCTACAACTAACCAGGTATGAAACGTCTACTTACATTTGAAGATGGAGCATTTTGATTTACATGTTTAAAGCCTAGAGTATACACTCGTCTGCCAAAGTCAACAGCAGCTGCCGCTCTTGTTTTTCCCAAATGGTTTAGCAGGACGTTAAACATTTTGACAAAATTATCTAACTTGCTTGACTCCACTGCTGCAGCCTCTGACCTCATTGCTAAATGTGTTTACCCTGGCTGAAATGGCCCATTTAGACTCCTTTTACTTCGCAAATACTAGTGTCATTTTCTGAAGCTAATATTAAAAAATATGCCAGTGAAAATACATCTAGCGGTCTCCGTTGTGTGGAGTTTCAGATGGAGGGAGGCAGAAGTGTTCGTAGCTGTGGAACGTGCTCACCAGCCTGGAGGGCCGAGGGGCTTAATGGGTGGCATCGGCACCTCAAAGACTTCATTTACATGTTTTGTAGGTGACAGTTTTACAGTAAAAGTACAAATAGCTGACACTGGAGTTCCTTAATGGTAATGAGAAACAGGTTTGGATTAATGAGAGGATATAAAAAACTCCATATTTTTTATGGGAATATTTCTTATATACACTACCGTTCAAAACTTTGGGTTTGGTAAGATTTTTAATGTTTTAATGCTAACCAAAGCTGCATTTATTTATGCCAAAAGTAACACTACAAACAGTAATACTGTGAAATAGCAATATGATTTAAAAGAATTGTTTTATATTTTAATATATTTTATATCATTACTCCAGTCTTCAGCGTAAGTTTCAATGTTTAGTACTGCTCTTTTTTGGGGGGAATCTTGATTAGAGTAAATATATAAAAAAACGAAGAAATTAACTATTTTATTCAGCATGGACGCATTAAATGAATCAAAGTGACAGTAAAGGCATTTACAATGATCACTGATCTGATAAACTATAAAATAGATAAACTATAATATTGTGTTGGTCCCCCTTTTGCTGCCAAAACAGCCCTGACCCGTCGAGGCATGGACTCCACAGACCCCTGAAGGTGTGCTGTGGTATCTGGCATCAAGATATTAGCAGCAGATCCTTTAAGGCCACATCCACTCGAAACCAGAGCTATCTTTTTTTCCCCTCGTTCTAAAAAAATTCCATAAACACGTCGTCGTCTCAATAAATATCTTCGTACACACGAAACGGACTCAAAACGATGTAGTATACATGCCAGACCAGTATGTGCCGCTGTACTTCTACCACAGAGATACACTAAAAACAGAGCATGCGCATGCAGTGTCTGACTTGGGTCAAGACGTGAGGTGATGACATCATTGTTTCACAAAATATACGGATTGGCTGTACTCATGAAAACTTGTCATTTTCAGATTTATCCACTCTGGGACCCTGTTTAAAAAAAATTGTCGTTTCAGGCTCCCAAAACGGCAGATCTGTCTGGACGAAAAGCTGATATAATACCAAATGTTTACGTATACAGAACGCGTGTGTACTGTAAGTCCTGTAAGTTGTGAGGTGGGGCCACAATGTATCTGACTTGTTTGTTCAGCACATCCCACAGATGCTCGATTGAATTGAGATCTGGGGAATTTGGAGGCCAAGTCAACACCTCAAATTCGTTGTTGTGCTCCTCAAACCATTCCTGAACCATTTTTGCTTTGTGGTAGAGCACATTATCCTGCTGAAGAGGCCACAGCCACCAGTGAATAGCGTTTCCATGAAAGGGTGTTCATGGTCTGCAACAATGCTTAGGTAGGTGGTACGTGTCAAAGTAACATCCACATGCATGGCAGGATCCAAGGTTTCCCAGCAGAACATTGCCCAAAGCATCACACTGCCTCCGCCAGCTTGCCTTCTTCCCATAGTGCATCCTGGTGCCATGTGTTCCCCAGGTAAGCGATGCACACGCACACGGCCATCCACGCGATGTAAAAGAAAACGTGATTCATCAGACCAGGTCACCTTCTTCCATTGCTCCGTGGTCAATGTTGGCACTTTCGGTAGTGGACGGGTCCGCATGGGCACCCTGACTGGTCTGCGGCTATGCAGCCCCATACGCAACAAACTGCGATGCTCTGTGTATTCTGACACCTTTCTATCAGAATCAGCATTAACTTTTTGAGCAATTTGAGCTACAGTAGTTCGTCTGTTTGATCGGAGCACACGGTCCAGCCTTCGCTCCCCATATGCATCAATGAGCCTTGGCCACCCCTGACCCTGTCGCCGGTTCACCACTGTTCCTTACTTGGTCACTTTTGATAAATACTGACCACTACAGACCAGGAACACCCCACAAGAGCTGCAGTTTTGGAGATGCTCTAACCCAGTCGGCTGGCCATCACAATTTGGCCCTTGTCAAACTCACTCAAATCCTTACGCTTGCCCATTGTGCTTCTAACACATCAACTTTGAGGACAAAATTATCATATTATTAGCACCAAATCATATTAGAATGACTTTGACATCAAATGAATAAATTACATATTAATTTTTTTCAAATAAATATGAATCAGTAGCAAGCTATATATATTGTTTAGTTTCATACGATATACAGTGGGGCAAAAAAGTATTTAGTCAGACACCAATTGTGCAAGTTCTCCCACTTAAAAAGATGAGAGAGGCCTGTAATTTTCATCATAGGTACAGTTCAACTATGAGAGACAGAATGAGAGAAACAAATCCAGAAAAGCACATTGTCTGATTTTTAAAGAATTTATTTGCAAATTATGGTGGAAAATAAGAATTTGGTTAATAACAAAAGTTAATCTCAATACTTTGTTATATACCCTTTGTTGGCAATGACAGAGGTCAAACGTTTTCTCTAAGTCTCCACAAGGTTTTTACACACTGTTGCTGGTAGTTTGGCCCATTCCTCCATGCACATCTCCTCTAGAGCAGTGATGTTTTGGGGCTGTTGCTGGGCAAAGAGGTTTTCAACTACCTCCAAAGATTTTCTATGGGGTTGAGATCTGGAGACTGTCTAGGCCACTCCAGGACCTTGAAATGCTACTCCTTCTTTGCCCGGGCGGTGTGTTTGGGATCATTGTCATGCTGAAAGACCCAGCCACATTTCATCTTCAATGCCCTTGCTGATGGAAGGAGGTTTTTACTCAAAATCTCACGATACATGGCCCCATTCATTCTTTCCTTTACATGGATCAGTCGTCCTGGTCCCGTTGCAGAAAAACAGCCCCAAAGCATGTTGTTTCCACCCGAATGCTTCACAGTAGGTATGGTGTTCTTTGGATGCAACTCAGCATTCTTTCTGCTCCAAACAGGACAAGTTGAGTTTTTACCAAAAAGTTCTATTTTGGTTTCATCTGACCAAATGACATTCTCCCAATCCTCTTCTGGATCATCCAAATGCTCTCTAGCAAACTTCAGACGGGCCAGGACATGTACTGGCTTAAGCAGGGGGACACGTCTGGCACTGCAGGATTTGAGTCCCTGGCGGCGTAGTGTGTTACCAATGGTAGCCTTTGTTACTTTGGTCCCAGCTCTCTGCAGGTCATTCACTAGGTCCCCCTGTGTGGTTCTGGGATTTTTGCTCACCGTTCTTGTGATCATTTTGACCCCACAGGGCTGAGATCTTGCGTGGAGCTCCAGATCGAGGGAGATTATCAGTGGTCTTTTATGTCTTCCATTGAAAGCTCTTTGGTTTTGGCCATAGTGGAGTTTGGAGTCTGACTGTTTGAGGTTGTGGACAGGTGTCTTTTATACTGATAACGAGTTCAAACAGGTGCCATTAATACAGGTAACGAGTGGAGGACAGAGGAACCTCTCAAAGAAGTTGTTACAGGTCTGTGAGAGCCTTGCTTTTTTGTAGGTGACAAAATACTTATTTTCCACCATAATTTGTATATAAAATCTTTAAAAATCAGACAATGTGATTTTCAGGATTTTTTTTCTCATTCTGTCTCTCATAGTTGAACTGTACCTATGATGAAAATTACAGGCCTCTCTCATCTTTTTAAGTGGGAGAACTTGCACAATTGGTGGCTGACTAAATACTTTTTTGCTTTCTTGTCATACAATCTAATTCCTTGAAGTTGAGTAGTTTTCATTATCACCATCAGATCTAAACAGTAGCTACACTGACACACTGTATCTTAAGCTAATTTCCTTGCCTGACTGCATGTTGAGTGTTTGAGCACTTAAGCTTTTGAGTGTTTAGATACAAGCTAAAGGCTCGGATCAGTAAAGGTCTGATCTCTCATGAGTGGCTTTAGTTTGCTAACCAGAACCAGAAAGGTTCCCACCAACCCGTGCCAAGCCAGCGGCCAGTTCGTTCTTCAATCAGAAGAGCTTACCATGAGGCAACAGGGATATCCATACTCGCTCATACACGCCGTCTCCCAGCGGAGCACAACCTGACAGGTGAGACAAGACAAACTGGGAACAGAGCACTCATCTTCATGAATCTTCATTCAAAAAGGATGTGGGGGAAAAAACTCCCATCTTGATCCATTTTGTCTCCAGCCGACTCCATGAGGATTTGTGTCTGTTTGAGCATAAGGATTGCCTCACCTCTTTAAGCAGCACCTCTGTTGCCCGATTTGTAAGGTCTTTGACCCCTCTAACAGGGATTAAACTGGAACGTGACACTACAGGGTTTGCAAAGGAGTCAACGACAGAGCTTTTCATGAAACTCGCAGCCTGCATTTAATAACCGTATTATTCCATCATCCAAAATGTAACTTTTCAGTGTGTGTAGGCAGTGTAAACTTAACTTCAAATCCCCAATGCTGGTTTGTTCACATCAATCTGTGATTTTATTTGTGTTTTTTTGAAGTTGCTATGTCCACTTGGACCTCTTTTCTTTGATCCTTTGGTGGTTACCTTCGTAGCCAGACGTAAATGTTCTTTAACATGGAGCACATCTAGTGAATCATATTCAGAAGAGTCACGTTCACTCAATCTTGTCTGCTATGCTGAGTAAAGACTTACTCATGTCGATTGAGTGAAGCTCTGGGATACTCACAGAACTTCCCATGGAGTCACATTCACTGAATCACAGTCAGCATTAAACACTTTGCCTTTATTACTCAATCTTCTACTTTGAAGAAATACCATTTGTAAACACTTTGTTCACAAGCAAACTGTTAAGGGTTTGGTCATTATGCTTTGAAGTCCCTGTGAAGTCGACTCATTGCTTTTTTCTGCATAGTGGACCAAAGTTTCCTATATTCTATCACTCTTAACTCAAAACATAGCCTGACGTCGTTTTACTCAGATTCTAGTCAGAATATGCTCCATTGGGCTGTGATTTATGGAGTGTGTTTCAACCAAACCAGGAAAGAAAATGCCTCTGCGCTCAATTGGATAGACCTACAACCAATCAGAGTAACGGAGTAAGTGACGTATGTTGAGCAACGCATAGTTGTCAACAGAACTCAACTGCACGCACACTGGAAGAAGTAGAAGAAGAAGATGAGTGTAAACGATCTTTGTCGGTGTTGTAAAAAGAATTTAAGGCTACACGGAGTACTTACCAACACGATCATAATTTTTTGAGAGAAATAGTAAAGCTGAATGCATATGCGAACAAGTTCTCCGTTTAGGATTAGAACTCGACAAGACCCAAGAGCTCTTTGGTGACGTGGATACGTTACTTTTGATCATCTGTCCATCATCGTATAAAGCCAGCCCTGACAATTTGATTGGTCCAAACAGCTCTGGTTCGAGCATAGTTGCTCCACAACGGATCAAGTCCAGACCGAACTTCACGACCGCAAATGTTGTGGGCGGGGCTAAGTTTGGCTGGCATCCAGGCTACTCAAAAACACACAAGGCCTAAAAAGTTTTTTTAGAGTTTTGTATTACACAATTCCCCATCTTGCTGGTTCTGAGTGGTGTGGATGCGGTTACTGTAATTTGATTTAATTACTGCTGCTGTGATCAATAGAAAATGTAAACATTTCATTTTAATTCAATAGTATTTTTTAAAACCTCAATTGCATAGAAAGTGACATGTTTGTGGTGAAAATGATAGTTATTTAAATATGCCTATATTATACCACTAAACCACTGCATAAAAACTGATTGAATTTGATTGCAAGAAGTTGGTATAAGAAATAATATATCTTTTTTTTTTTTTTTTATGTAATTAATAGGCCAACCTGTAATGGAAAAGCTTAATTTTCGGCATCATTACTCCAGTCTTCAATGTCACATGATCCTTCAGAAATCATTCTAATAAGCTGCCTTTTCCCCCAAGATTCTTTGATGATTACTAGAAATGACAAAAGAACAGCATTTATTTGAAATATATACATTTTTTATAACGGTGTAAAAGTCTTCCAACATCAATCCTCCACCTCAATGAGACTTTTCTTTCCTTATTTAGATCCATTGATGCATTTTGAGGTCGACTTAAGTGTCATACTTGAGCAAGCCTCTATCACTTTGGAAGATTAGGGGAACGTGAACTTTTGGATGATCCATAGGTCAGCGGCCATATAAAGCTCTTATTACGCGAGAGACAGGCGGTGTAGTCACAAAACGAGCCTGCAAAGGTGAAAGCAGATGATCAGTGAAGGTAAATACCGAAGGGAGAGATTAATCCTGCATATGAAAGATTCCCCTCATTCCTGGAGCCTTAGCGAGCTACAGCTGGCAGTGATTATAGCATGATTCACTTTAGCTGCACATAGAGGCTGCTTGTAAAAATATGAACAGTATAACTGTTTCCTGAGCTTGTGCTGACAGCAGCTCCTAGGGGAACGCTGCCGCCGTGCTCTCGCAGAAACACATGGCCACACGTCAGATCACAGCCAGCCACTAGATCGGAACAGCTTTCTTGGATACAAACACAAGCTAGCACGCTAACGCTAATTCCTAAACGTATGTCTGCTGGATGCCTTGTGAAATATGTTAGTGCGGACTTTGAGGCTGTGTGAGGAGAGCCCAGTGACTCGTGGGGTTACATCCGAGCACAGTTTTAAAAATGTATAAATTATAATTTTTTTTTAATCTACTTGTGATGAAACCGAGTCCTTGGGATGTGAATGTGGCTAACAGTGAAAAACGACATAATGGTCTAACAGATGTAACAGCCAAGGAAGTCCTTATCAGATTCTGGGCAACTGAACAATGGGAAATATCACTCCCACATAAGGCCTGGAGCATAAATAAAAACGAATTATGATGTCATTGGAGTCCAAATTCTACATTAGCGCTTTTGCTAGGTCTTAAATCTGTGGATGATAGTAGCATAGATTTAAAAAAGACAGTTTAAATGCTATTTATTATGTGTCTGTTTAAATGTACATGCTTTAAAGGTACACTCAGTAACTGTCCTTTCTTTTACTTGTTTTACAATAATTTGAATTTTTTTAGAACCACTTACATGAGATGAAGACTCCCCTCATATCATTGGCCTAATAAACGTATATTTATTTATATAGCTATTTTTAGTGTGGATGGAATACTGTGCTTTAGTTAACATCAAAGCAATGTACATAATTTGCCGCTTGCTAGTCAATTGCACATGGTATTAAGGGGAAGGGCATTCTCTTTATACATAGAGAGCAATTTATTGGACAAAAATTGGTGTAGTGCAGGACTACACCAAAGCTGAATTTTCAGCCTCATTACTCCAGTCTTCAGAGTCACATGATCCTCACAAGAAATCTTTCTAATATGCTGATTTGGTGCTCAAGAAACATTTATTTTTACTATCAATATTAAGAACAGTTGTGCTGCTTAACATTTTTGTGGTAACTAATTAAAAAAATCTGATTTTTTAAAAATGAATATAAGGTTCAAAAGAACAGCATTTATTTCAAATTGATTTTTCACAATGTAAATGTCTTTACAGTCACTTTTGATACATTTATTGTGTAATTGAACAGTAGTGTTTATCTTCTAAAAGGAAATTTGATCAGTGTTTAGGAGTAGACTAGTATACAGTAGATGTGTTTTAGCTTTATTTATTCTATGAGGTTTTTAATATTTAAGTAACAAAAGTGAACATATTTATAAATATTGATCTCATATTTCATTAGCAAGACTGAAAAGGCAGTAAAGTGCATTCATTTGTTAATTTCCTCTGGTCCTCCCTGTCTTACGTTACAGCTGTACATGTCCTCATAATATCTCTCCATAACTGTATCATGATGAGCATCTGTTTGTCATACTTCTGTTTAAACAGGCGATTTTTTGAGTTTGTTTTTGTACTTTGTTCATTTTCTGAAATTCAGAATATGATTCTTTGATGTGTGCACTAAAGGCAGAGGGCCTTGACTTAGGGGGGCAGGAACGACTTCACAGGGCCGTTGGTTGGCACTTGGTGTCTTGCTGAAACTGGGTTTTGCATATTTGAAGACTTGCTTGTGACAGCTGCATCTAATGGCACTAACAAAGCCTTTATTTGTTCCATTGTGTGCAAGCATGAGCAAGCTATCATAACTTCCCCAGAGCCATCACAGTGTACAGTAAGTCAGGGGCATGTTATGGAGAAGTTGCATCTGGAGTGAAGAACAGGCTTGTACTCAATCAAAACCAGCCTCATGACTTTCCATTATAACAAGAATTGGAATAGGATGAAGCATGTTAGAGTAAATAAAAAATAAATGAATAAAATAAATAAATAATGTTTCACTTGAGGCTATGTGACTCTTTTTCTGAGGTAATCCTTTTAGATCTTTCACAGGGTTAAAGGTAAGATGGGGTGAGGCACTAAAGTTACTTTTAATAACATTCAGAAGACTCTTGTAATAAAAGTTGTATACTCCATATTAAATTTTATGGTATATTTTTTGGCCTGCTTATCTTTCGCCATTAATCTTAATAGTTAATGTTCGCTCTCTGTCTTCCAGATTGTCTGGAGCTTTGCTGTCTCCAGGGATCAGTCTGCTGAAGGCTGCTACATCTCCTCCACCAACACTAGAGAAGCAACAGAACTCCTCTTCCAACCAGCAACACCTCCACACTCATCATAAACCCTATGCCACCTTCCACAACCTGCCTTCAGGCGAGGGTACGAGACCTTCTGGGACATTTTCCGAGATAGTTTGATCTGATTTTACTGGGTGGTAGTCTTGTTCAAGCATTCACACCATTAATCAAACCTTTAGACAAAATCTAAAAAGAACTTATGTGTTTTTTGTTGAGGATCATATTTGATACATCAGGCCTTTATGGCTCATATCATATGATATGCAGATAATATAGAGCTCATATTAGAGGAGGAAAAAACACCTTAGGCCCAAACTGAGCTAAAATATGCAATTTAGTATAGCAGACAACTTACATAAAATGCATATAAATGTCAGTTGTCACCCTATATCACTCAATAATGTGTCTTTGTTAGATGATATTTAAATGCTAGTTTTATAATCATCATATAATCAAAGCTCTGTAGTTTTTATAGTGGATTAAAGTCCTAAAGTATTTATCAGAAAGGTCTTTTTATACATTTATTAACTTGGTTATTAAACTAATTATGTAAAACAATGTTTTCAGTGCACTACAAATGAATTGGTTCTATGGCTTTATTTCGTTATTTAATTTAGTCAAAAGGTGACGCTCCTCCACGCCCATTTCTAAGGCTTTGACTATGTCTACTGGCTGACAACTCTGATGGGTGTGTCGAGTTTCATGCAATTCAAAGCATGCTAAGAGAGAGTCTAAAAAAACACCAAAAAGAATAATAAAGTTTGACGCATTGCCATGACAACAGTATTCAAGGATCCTTTCACAGGTGTACATCTGCGGTGTCTTGACATTATATACAGGTAAAAATAAAAAAGTTGAGCTATGACTTTGACTCACAATAGTCACATCCATGTAATTGGCCTCCTACAACGAACACACAGCTGAAGTTTCATTAAAATCAGACAATGAATGCAGAAGCTATAAGACACTTCCTGTTTCCCTTTTTTCAACTTAAATTTGTTGCCTTGCCACAGCTAAACCGTTCGAGATATCAAAAATCTGCTCGCAATTTCGCATCCTTGGCTTCATGCTGATGAGTTTGTTGGCGATCGGATGAATCCCCTAGGAGGAGTATATCAAATTCCAGAGCATGCGTTTTTCAAACAACCCATAATAGCGAATTCCTGTTGGGCTGGTGTATGACTTGAATGCGAAAGTTGTTTGGCCCGATGAGATCTACAGTATATGTGTATGAAGTTTGGTTACCGTAGGTGAAAAGGGCTGTGCTACAGAGCCCTGCGAATACAACCATATATAAGGGTGCGCCACAGAGTCCCCCCACGACCCTCCCATGTCCACTTGTACCCAGCCCTGATGGCCGACGATTCCAACTTGTGCAAAGAGTTTTTGCGCATGTTAAGGGTCCCAAAAATGCCTGAAAGGTTGAACCAAAAAAATGACCTATGGAAAATAATAGAGCCCTTCTCCCCTTAGAGCTTAGTGGTGACTAAGCAAGTACACTCACTGTGCCCATCCCCTGCCTTTACTTCTGATTTATTAGAGTATACCTGTTTAAAATATCAGCACATGAGTATTTCATGTCAGAGAGAGTCAAATCAGTATGAGAACTGGCATAGCCTCTGCAGTGCTCTGTGTATTAGCCAGAACATGTGGGCTGAAAGAGACGCCTGGAACCACAAGAGGAAGCTTTTTGCTTTAAAACCACCCAGTCCAAAACAGCTAAGCTGTCTGTCAAAAGAACTGCTCTCAAGGAGAAACGCTCAACTTCCTTGTCAAGACACAGATGTACATGTGTGTACCACCTCAAATCCAAGACCTCCATCTGAGCAAGAATACTTGTTGAACACTTCTGGAAGCAGAGTCTGAGAAAGAGGGGGAAAGTCCCAAAATAGAAATACAAACAGGAATACAGGAATACATCTGTGTTTTTTGCTATATTGCTAAAGAGCTATTTCTAAAGCCATAATCGAATGACATTTCATTCTGATGCTTATATATTGTGTTTGTGCACAGATTACCGTGGCAACTTCCAGAGCTGTTTCCATTTTGGCGACAGCTACAGAATGGACCAGTCCATCAGCGGCGGTCATCAACCTGCAGAGTCTCACAGCTTCAACACAAACCAACACAATAGCTTCCACATGAGCTGTTCCACCAGCACCTCTTCCACAGGTACACAAATACCCCCCATTTTGGTGATTGTCAATAGTGTAGTGATGGATAAAGCACTGATCATAAAGTAGTCAATTTCAAACCAAGCAGCTTTCTGTTGGTCAGCACTGCGAATTTGTGACAAACTGCGTGGGGAAATCATTTGAAAATCCTGACTCGTTTTGATATGACAGGATTTTGCATGTGAAAAATATAACCACACCTTTACCTCCACAAATCCTTTTATTATCAAGCAATGAAGCAAGACTGATATTGTCAGCTGTCATAATACATTAGAGCACAGTAGATTCATTTCAGGACCAGTAATGTCTGGGAACAGGTCAACTGATGTGGGCTGCGTTTCTCAAAATCATTGTGGGCTAAGTTGATCATAGAGACCATAGGTGGCAATGGTTCTACGATCTACTTAAAGGGTACATAACACACACAGTTTCTGCCAATCTCATGTTTATCTTGAGTAGTATTGCATCCTTCATATCTCTGAAGAGTCTGTAGTTTTTTATTTATTTATAAAAGACAGTACCGATTCTTCCAAAAACAGCCAAACTCGTGGAGGAGTGCACTGGGCAGAGCTAAAGAGTCACGAGCACACACACACACACACACACACACAAACACAATACATCATGGCATTATCTCTGAATAACGTTCAATTCACTATACGTTTGTGTTGTTTACATTATATGCACTTACTCGCTGCTTGCCAAAAAACACACAGACATTTGATGCAGTTTCACTCATGGGGAACAAACAAACACACATGCTCCGTTGCTGCTCCGGAAAAACAAACTGCATCCGCTGTTTTTCCTTAATCCTGGGTTCTTTGGGGAGCTGAACAAGGTTATCTTTCCCTCACAACCAAAAACACAATAGTGTGTTTAGCGAGATTGAGATCTAAAAACAAAACGACAGCGCTGCCAATGCCTTCTGTAACCAAACTAAGTACGTTGATGGGCTCGCTCTTGCTCTCGCTGATGTGCACATGCGTTCATCCAGGAGAAATGCCCATATAAGGAATTCCACCCTTTATGATGTCATACAGGGCCATACTTTCCGAAACTTTCTTAAGGAGTGTATTTGGCACAGTCATACGGCCAATCCATTTTTTAAATTTTGGCAATTTTTAGCGGAGAATTCAATTCTTTAACAGTGTAAATATCCCCCCCCCCCCACCTTAAGCTTACGATGCTTTTCGGAAACACAGCCCTGTCTAGTTATTCTTTCCCATGTTTCTCAGCTATTTGTCTTCAGTTTCACTACCCTACAAAGTATTCTTGATGTGCAAAAATTGGGCAGCTTATCTACACTTAAAAATAAAGGTTCTTTATTGGTTTTTAACATGCATTAAATCATAGCATTCCACAAAATATCCTTTATAGTGGAAAACGGTTCTTTATTTCTCTTTACACTAAGAGAACAATGGTTCAAGAACTGTTCACTGAAAGGTTCTTTGGGCGACACAAAATTGTTCTTCTATGGCCTCACTGTGAAAACCCCCTTTTAGAACCTTTATTTGTGATAGTATACCCCTCAAGGGTTTATATTATAGTAGCATAATTAGTACTTACAGTACTATGGGCAAAGTACTCGTATGCTCTCTTTAGGGGTAGATTTAGTGATTCTCTAATGGGACAATTTGTTGCACGTTTTCTGAGAGTGTGTAATTAAATTATAACACTTTTTCCATGTTCCCTTTTTCTTAATGCAAAGGTTTCAGCTTGGTGCCGGACATCATAGGGTCAGGTTGCCAGTTCTCGCCAGGCACAGAGGAAAGTGTTTTCTTTCAGGTGGGCGGCTTCGATCGTGGATTGAGCCAAATGTCTTCAGTGTATACTGAGACGTAGAATCAGGCCAGTCCTGTCGGCCATCTACACAAACGTCTTCTTTCAGACCAACCAGTCTTTTTGTTTTTCTTTTCTTCCGTCAACGCAGTTTCAACCTGTCAGACATTCCGTTTTTCTCAGAATTCAGCTTTTTTTCTTTCTTTCTTAAAATGCATTGTTGAATCACCTCATTGGACTGAAATATTATCTGCTTCTTTGACGACCCGAAAAGCTGCTATTCCACTACAATGAAGGTTAAATAATGAGGGCTCTGTGTTGTTGAGCGTGTTTATTTGTGGGATGTTATGAAATTGTGCTTTTTTCCCAGTGTTTTGAAAGATATGTTCGGTCTCATGAGATTCTCCCTTGTCGTCAGCACGGCATCACTAGTCTTAATAAATCCAGCTGGTCAGCTCTGATCCAATTGTGACTTTGGAACAGTTTGATAGAAACTTCAGAGCCACCACAGCTCATCATTGATGAGTTCCACATTTCCCTCTCAGAGCTCTTTTTCTGATTTGTTGTGTTGGAAACAATTATTTAGTGTTGCTGTGTTTTGTCAGTGAATGTTTGCAAATGTTTGTATTGCTTTGTCATTTGGTTGTCATCATCCCAGATAAACAGAGTTCTTTATTTTGTAATGGTTGATGGCTTTAATATCTACCACAATTTCAACATATGTATAAAATGTACAGTTTGTTTAATATTAATGATGTCAATCTCTCAATCTCTGAAAATAAATGACTCTTAAATATTGCAGTCTAATGCGGATCATTGTATGTTTTAGGTGTGGTAATTAAGTTGAGCGCTTGACTAATCGAATATGGTGACTCACATTTATTCATCATTAAATTCTGTTAAAATACTATAAAACATACTGGGGATTCAAATAGTAAGACATTTTGCAAATGATGTGCATATGTCCCCTAAACTTTATTAGAAACTAGTCTCGAACATATGATGGACTGAGCAGGGGAAAAAAACTTTAATAGACTATTGCAGACTATTGCTAGGGGAAGTCTGCCCCCTTTTGGATAGGATGGGGATCATTCATCTCAGAAAATGTCACAATGTACACTTAAGTTGAAACTTTTTTGCTAAATAAATGAAACCATAGAAAATACAGTACCCTAAAACAGGGGTTTTCAAACTTTTTGATGCCAAGGACCCCCAAATATGATGAACTTTTATGAGGGACCCCCTTCCTAGAATCAATCTATTTTTATTTTGGCCTATGAAAAAACATTTAAACTGTTAGATACATTGTGTGACATTATAAATACAAAATATTGTTTGCAAACTTAATAAATTGGCTATAGCCTACGTAATGTTGGATGTAAAAATGAATTACAATTATTTGTATAAGCATCTTTCACAATAAATGTATGTAAGCAGCTTACGGCGCTGCGTTACAACCCCAGTGAGCAAGATAATGGGGACTCACTAGAAAGATACAAAGCAAACATATACAATTCTGGAAAGTAGCCTATGTATATGGCAAGAAAGGAGAGAAACATTTAGAATGAAACAGAATGTTCGGTAGACTTTATCCATTTTTGCTTTGTCTTTTTATTCTCTGAAATTTTCTGGGGACCCCATAGAACCTTCTGGAGGACCCCTGGGGGTTTGAAAACCCCTGCCCTAAAAGACTGAGATGGTACATTTTGTTTCATGTAAATGCCCTTAAAGGGTTAGTTCAACCAAAAACGACAATTCTGTCATTAATTACTCACCCTCATGTCGTTCCAAACCCGTAAGACCTTCGTTCATCTTCGGAACTCAATTGAAGATATTTTTAATGAAATCTGAGAGCTTTCTGTCCCTCCATAGAAGCCAACGTAATTAACACTTTCAAGGCCCAAAAAGGTAGTACAACTATCATTAAAATAGTCCATGTGACAACAGTGGTTCAACCTTAATTTTATGAAGTGACGAGAATACTTTTTGTGCTCAAAAACAAACAAAAATAACGAATTTCTTCACGTCTGTGCCAGTCTCCTACGCAGTTTACATTGTAAATACAGTGCAGCTCCAGCGTCATCGTCACACACATGCGTTGTGGTGCTCATGTGAACAGCATCGGCTGCCGTATAACTCGAAAGCACTGCACGGTTGCGTAAAATGCATAGGAGACTGTCACAGACTAGACAACATTTTTTAATCAAGTCGTTCTTTTTGTTTGTTTTTGCACACAAAAAGAATTCTAGTTGCTTCATAAAATTAAGGTTGAACCACTGTAGTCAAACAGACTATTTTAATGATGTTATTACTACCTTTGTGGGCCCTGAAAGTGTTAAATACGTTGCTGTCTATGGAGGGGTCAGAGAGCTCTCAGACTTCATCAAAAATATCTTCATTTGTATTCCAAACATGGTCTTACGGTTTTACGATTAATGACAATTTTCATTTTTGGGTGAACTAACCCTTTAAGACTGTAACATTACTGTTTTATACACTCAGACATGGGAAGATAATTATTCATAAATTCCACAATGACACTTTTTTGAATTACTTTACTGTACATGTACAAGATTTATTCTAATTGGACTCTCAAAGTGACAGTTGAAATATATATTGAAAATAAATGAACAAAGAAAAACCAATAAATAGTAGTTAGTAAATAGTACCATGAAAGGGCGGGATACAGAAGTGACTGTACAAAAAAGCAGCCAATTTTGTGAGCCAATTAGGAAGTAATCATTCATGCGGTTGACCTGAACAATTTTTCACATTCATAGTCATTTTCGCCCTTAAATGCTCGTACTGTAGAGCCCTGGTTATATTGCTTGTGTCTATTTGCCTTTCTTGGCTTTGATCTTCCGGAGGTAAAACTCCAGCTCTTTCCCTTCCAAGATGTATCCGTCTGCTCTGCCGCACTGGCCAGGCCTGGACGCAATACAAGCTGAGGAAGCAGAACATTAAAAAGCAAACTTAGAAACACTGGGACTCTTTTACTAATTAAACAAAGATTTGCCTTTGAGACCAGTCTGACTGGTGTTGTACAACATGAAAAATAAACAGATGTCAAATGAGCACGAGGGAGCTTAAATGCTGATAGCTTGAGTTTCTTGATTTTGTTTCTTGCCTCAAATGAGCATAAAAATGAGAACATTGTGTGACATTACTAAATCAGGTACACACACTGTTATGCTTATTTGTTTTGGACTATGGATTGAATGGACTGATGCGGATGTGTGCTGTTAAAAACAAAAAGAAAAAGTGTGCTGTTGTTTGCCAATGATCAATTTAAGAAAATGGAGATGATCGTGAATGTCTCAAAGCGTCTCAAAGGATTCATGATGGAAAAAGTGTGGAAAACTCACCGAGAAGCTTTCCCTGCAGGAACTGATCCTCCAGCAAACTGCTGATCTTGCTCTTCTTCCTGCGCCCATCAATCTTCTTCTGAACCTTCTTTGACCGTTTCTTGTTCAAGACCTCCTCCTCTTCTGGAGTCTGAGGGATGAAGATGCATATACAAAGTCAACTCATACCAAGTCATCTCCCCTTTCTTTTTATGGAAAAGATTCTGATGACATGGTGTGGATTGTTGGACCATGGTCCCGGTCTTTAATTTTATATATGAATTGAATATTAGAAAATAAAATTAATTCTTGCTTAAGATGCCATATTAAAGGGATAGTTCACCCAAAAACGAAATGTGTATGTTTATCTGCTTACCCCCAGGGCATCCAAGATGTAGGTGTCTTTGTTTCTTCAGTAGAACACAAATGAAGATTTTTAACTCCAATCGTTGCAGTGTGATGGTCGTATAATGCATGTCAATGGGGATATTTTAGAGTATGAGAGCAATGAGAGTAAAAACACAGACATAATCCTTATTAAACCATGCGGCTCGTGGTGACACATTGATGGGAAACCGAACAGTATTTATGTTATATTTGACCTCTTATCAGACGAATGTCATCTAGTATTCCCAGCGCCATAACTTCTGGCAAATAAGGTCAAAATACTGGCGTGATCAAAGTTATAAATACATAGATGCCTCATTAGACCAATCCGCGCAGGCACTAATGAGGAATCTATGTATATATCTATGATCGCGCTGGTATTTTGACCTTATTCGCCGGAAGTGATGGTGCGGGGACAGCTGATGCAGAGCCATAGAAAAAACTGAAATACATTTTTAAATATGGATATTTTTCTTACACAAACGCATCGATTCGCTTCAGAAGGCCTTTATTAACACCCCGGAGCCGCGTGGAGCATGACAGACAGATGCATTTTTTTATGGACTTCAAAAATATTAATCATTGGCCCTCCATCTCTAACAAAGAATGTTACACTAAAAAAAACTGCCCATATCACTCCAATTCTGTTCAAACTGCACTGGCAATAATAATAATAGATCATTTGCAATAATCTGTTGCATCTTTACTCTAACTGCCCACCATGCTGTCTGTAATTAATGTTTGTTGCCTTTGTTTTTCATGTCGTATTGCAAATGTAGTGCGATTTGCAACTGCAATCGCTCATTACTTGGACTGGGCAAATGTCCACTGTCCGTCTATGTGTAAACTGCTTGTTATTTACTGTTATTGTGAAGCGTCCTTGAGCTTGGGAAAGGCGCTATATAAATTAAACTTATTATTATTATTATTATTAAAAACAGAGCAACTATTACTGCTATTATAATGCTTGGATTAGCCAGAACATTTTTAATATAACTCAGATTTTATTCGTCTGAAAGATGAATGTCATACACACCTCGGATGACTTGAGGGTGAGTAAATCATGGGCTAATTTTCATTTTTGGGTGAACTATCCCTTTAACCCACTTCTAATGTTTACCATTTTAAGTCTTATAGTGTGTTCACATTGACATTGGTTAAGTTCTGCCAGTCTGTTAAGGAGGACACACTCTAAGTGGCGATAACCAACTTAGTCGTCGCCTTGTGTTGGCTGCGCCTCTGCGCTTGAACACACCAAAAGGACCACAGGTGACTGCCAACTAACAGGTGTTATTTCGATTGGTATGCACATATGCGTAAAGTTGAACTCTACTCAACTCGTTGCATTGCCAATTGTCTCTGTTACTAATGTCAACACAAATCACCAATGTAACAAGCTCCTCGAAAAGTTTGCATTGTAGCAAGCAACCGTATAAATATAATATTGGAGCTGGTGGTTTTGGAAAAGCTCTTGCATCTCAGACGGTCCATGAACGTTCTGAGGCTGAAACGCCTGAATCTCTAATAATAGATATGCTCATCTATTTATAACTCATCTATTTTTAAATGAAAGCCTACCAGCTTCGCTCCTTTCTTGCGGCCCAGAGGAATGGCGTAGTGAGCTTCATACCACTGCCTGTACGGTGCGCTGTCCACCAGAACAATGCAGTTCTTCACCAGGGTCTTGGTTCTCACAAGCTCATTGTTGGAGGCATTGTACACAACGTCAATGATTCTGGTTTTGCGAGTACAACCTGTGAGTTGGAGTAACAAAATTAGATGTACTTTGTGGCAAAAAAAGAAGAAGAAAAAAGCCAGAGAACATCCAGAGTAGGATTTACCAATGTCATGTTTAGATTTGGCCACAGAGAATAAATAATTCACATGGCATGATGAATGCCATGTGTAAAAACTGAGAAATGTCTATGCATCCCAAGAGACAGACATTTAAGAACAGGTTGATTCAACAGTTTTCCCTGCTCAAGCAAATTGTTTTGTTTAACAGTAATGTGTTATATCAGAGACTTCACGCAAAATTTATGAGAAAATTTCCAGGCACCACTTCCATGATCTCAGCCTAAAGGCATCTCATGGTTTTAATATTTCTAAATGCACTGACACATACACTCAGTGTCCTGACAACGAATTCAAATATTAGTTAACAAGACATTTGGAAGCTACTCCGATTTGTCAGTTTATAACATAAAAACGTTGGCCTTGCTGACCGCTCAGTCACTCCTTCACTAGACCATAATCATTTACATTTTTTTTTTTTAAATGGACGTCTCCATGTTTAAAAGGTCAATGATAAAGTAATTTAATAGAGATAGCCAGTTTGAATCTGAATTCCCTATTGGTAAACAGGTGAATTAATAAAGTAAAAAATAAAAAAGTGCTTTCAAGGCTGTGTGATATTAACAATTCACAATGTCTCTCTTAACATTGTGTCAGTGTTAAGTTACTGAGAGATATAATACATTTAACCTTAGTTTCTTAAAAACAAGTTTATCAACAAAACATAACACTCAAACATGAACTTGTTGACAAAACAGAGAGAGAGAGGGAGCGAGAGGTGTTTATGATAAACAGAGATGTGCACTCACACTCAGAGCCCCAGGAGAAGTTCCCGCTGTCCAGTCTCAGCGCGCGGTATTTCTTGTTGCCCCCCCGCACGCGCACTGTGTGAATACGGCGGGGACCGATCTAAAAAGTTTCCAAATAATTTAATTTTTATTCTGTTGAAACAACAAATTGTATAAGACCAATGTAATGCAGGCTGCGTATCTGAAGCCACGAAACAAATCAAAATGAAATGACGCGCATATATCATATCCTGATATTATTTTTAGATTATAGTCTGCGAGTCAACTAAAGAATCGCACCTTTGTGTTTGCAGGAGGGCGACCCAGTTCATACTTTCTTTTCTTATGATAGGGCTTTCTTTTCCCTCCGGTTTTACGGCGCTTGTGCCAGTATCCCTGGAGATACCTGAAGTGAACAGATATGAAAAACACAAACAAATTCATTTACATTACATAGAAAATTATAAATGTCAGTACATCTAATGCCTAAAATTAAACGTTTTGCTGTAATTGCTGGAAATAACAAACTGCGCACCCTAAACACCTGTCGCGAATACTGCGCAGCTTGATTTAACTTTATTTTTGTGGGTTCAATAACTTTTGTTATTTTTGACGACTGTGTTTGTGGTGCAAAGCAATAATGAACGAGCTACAGGCTTAATACAGCTTATTTAGGCGATTATTAATGAGCAGCAAGTTCCGCCGCCATGCCAGTCCTTATTTACATTCACGTTATATATTCATACGCCCATATTATGATTGTGATAGTAAATTTATAGAACATAATGGTGCTGAAGAAGGACCCGAGTAGTTGAGGTTATTCTCTTTATAAATACTTACCCATTCCTAGGAGCTTTTGACACTTTCTGCGCGTACGTCAGGATTGCCAGGTCTGCGTAACAAAACTACAAGCCAAAAGTAGCCCAACGACTTAACCCACATGTCAAAACTCAAAATATTCAATTCTCATACCTAAAATACATTTTACAGTCAATGTTAAGCAACTCGAAAACCACTATATATCGTAGCGATCACAAACACACCATAAAGCTTCCTAAGTTATAAATACAGACAGAAATGCAAGTAAACTGGTTTTGGTTTGAACTGAATAAAAATTAACTTATGTGTAAGCAACTGAATGCAAAATCCCACAAAACTTAACACCTAGCGCAGTTTTATCATTGGTAAAATTTAAAATAGTTCTAATCAGGCATTTCAGTTAAATATAATATATGCATCAATTGTTTAAAAGAAGGATCGTCCAAACTGTGGACTTGGCATCCCTGGAGTACATATCGCGAGAATTCACGCGAGAACATCTAGAGGCAGCGGCAGTCAAGTTACGTTCATACTGTAGTGCCATCTAGTGCACTTCACTATAATGTTAATATAGAGCCGCTCGTACAAGGATAGTACAAAGCTGTTTTTAGCATCTGAGATTACACTTTATTTACATTCAAGTTCTGTTTTGGTTGATGACAATGCGGGAGATTTCACCGCTCCAAAATGCAAAAAAAAAGAGAGAAAAAACCAAGACATGTCACATATCTAGACAATATATTTACAACCAAAATATGATTTATAACTACAACCTAGATATGAGGTCAGTGGTTTTAACAAATCCTTTTAGTCCTGATTACTAAATATAGCCGAGACATGATTTCAATGTCTCCTCAGCATGTGGACCTACTGTTAAGACTTCTTGCTCTTCCTGGTTATGTAGCTCTGGTAGAAAAAGTTGCTGAAAAGTATAATGAGGGTGACGCAGTATGCAAACACAACTGCATTCATGGAATCAGGGAAGTCACACTCAGTGAAGAGGTTGTATCCAGTGTGAAGAGTCAGCAAGACAAACTGGACCTGTAATGAGAGGTTGTTGATGTGTTATGAATGTTGACTCTTATAGATCCTTATCAACTGGCCATCTACTAACAGGACATGTCTATTGAAGGCTTTGAAGCTATTATTTTTTCGAAAAAACAAAACATGGGTTTAAAGGGATAGTTCACCCAAAGATGAAAATTCTGTCGTCATTTAGTCATGCTCAAGTTGTTCCAAACCTGTATACATTTCTTTGTTCTGCTGAACAGAAAATATGATATTTGGAAGAATGTTTGTAACCAAGCAGATCTCGAAACTTATACAGGTTTGGAACAACTTGAGGGTGAGTAAATGATGACAGAATTTTCATTTTTGGGTGAACTATCCCTTTAACAAAAGGCCCTGGTAGTCTAAAAATCTCTTTTCATATGACCAGATTAGCAATGCGTATGCATTTATGTGTATTTACCAGCTGCAGTGAGGTGAGGTAGCGCTTCCACCACAGATATTTCTGCATGTGAGGCCCCAGGGCAGCCAAGCCATAATACGAATACATCACAATATGTACAAAAGTGTTCAGCAGCCCGATAAAAAATGCTGAATGAATAGGCAAAAAGGCACACAGTCAAATTTATAAAATACAAGATATTCTGTTAAAAAATAATTACATGCATAACATAATTGTTACATTTAATGGGTCTAAAATATGAAAATCCAAGAGGCCAGGAAATGGTGCATATTAACTGTAGTATAGATTTTAATATAATACTTTTTTTTTGCATTTGCATTTGCATTTTGCTGTGGGGTTTGCATGTGTTTGTATTATTATTTATTTATTTATTTTGAAAAAAAGTTAATTTCTTGACTTACATTGCCCTCCTGCCACAAATTTAACTCCTGCCCACCAGTTAAAGATCATAGTTCCATGATGATACACATGTAGAAATGTGAGTTGGCTATTCTTTTTTCTTAGGATGAAAAAGACCTGAATGTGGAAATTGAGAGATAAAGCATCTTTCTTTAAAATTGCATGTCTACACTGGTTGTAAATATCAGCAATAATCAAATTTAAATGAGTAAAACTTACTGTATCACTAAGCTCTATGACTTTAGAGAAGAAGAACCACCAGCACACACTGGCCATCTAAAGGGCACAGTAATATAACAAATAATGTTTAGGAAGCAAATGCATCTTTATAGGAAAGTAAAATAACAATGATAACATTATCAACAAATTGAATTTACAATACAGGGATTATTGGTTATTAGTCAGGCAACATGTTAAACAGCTAAACAGACGTAATCACCCTCATTCCCAGTGGACTGCGGCTGTAGTCCACAGGTTGACACAGATAACTGTAGTTTGCCTGCCAAGATGTGACCAAGAACTGTGGAGAGAAAAAATACACTGGTGATAACAGCAGATCACGAGTTATTGAACTAGAGTAATGTATGAAATATATAACGTACCTCATGGAACATGTAAACAGACAAACCGACCATGGCAAAGTTGTACACAATAAGCACTGCTTTTAGGTTCACTGGTTCCTTGTGTTTCATAAGTTTGGGTCCGATCCAAATAACCCCGAGATAGCACAAAAATATACAGATGATCGGTACAGGAGAGCAGACTAGAAGCCATGGGTCTGTCCGCTGATCTGAAATAAAATGACAGCAAACACAAGAATCTTTGCATATCAGTGCATTCTACAAATTATTATATTTTATGATGTAATGTTTTTTTTATGTATTGTTATTATATAAATACTACTGCATGTAGATAGCACAGTTAATCAATTATAATAAATCATAAATAATAAAAATGATCACTCTTATAAAATAAGAAATAAATCATACCCCCATTTTCTAGAATCCAGCGGTGCATGGATTCCACTCTCTCCCACGTTGTTTCCATAGAGGACACTAATATAAGATTGCTCCATTATTAAAATTAAATTTGCAACACTAACATTACACACGTAAAAACAAGTGGTATGTAAACCTTTGAGCACGACTGTATTACACACTGCGTTATTTATTTAACAAAATAAAGCTAAAATAGAAAAGCCACAAGTAACAAACTAAGTACACCCTATTATTCAATTGCAATAAGTTGAAGGAATCATTTTCTTTATGACAGTATCAGTCTCTCGCATCGTTCTGGAGGAATTTTGTCCCACTCTTCTTTGCTACTTCAGTTCATTGAGGTTTGTGGGCATCTGTTAATGCAGTTCTCTTAAGGTCCCGCCGCAACATTTCAGTTGAGTTTTGGTCTGGACTTTGACTGTGCTACTGCAATTTTTTCAGCCATTCTGTTGTAAATTTGCTGGTGTGTTTGAGATCATTGTCCTGTTGGAAGACCCAATTTCTGCCAAGCTTTAGCTGTCAGATGGCCTCGCATTTGACTCTAAAATACTTTGGTATACAGAGGAGTTTGTGGTGGATTCACTGAGGTGCTCAGGTCCTGTCGCTGCAAAACAAGCCAAAAATCAACAACCTTCCATCAGTGTGATGGACAGTTGGTATGAGGTGTTTGTGCTGATATGCTGTGCATTATGGACAAACATCTCCACTTGGTCTCGTCTGTCCAAAGGAGACATTTGATTAGCAGCGCCTGACTGCTATTTGCCCTCTCAGGTCCTGTGTACTTATTTTGTCACCCATAGCTTTTCCGTTTTGGCCCATTTTTGGTTAAATAAATAATGACATGGTGTAATATGTTGTGTTGTTGTTCATTTGAGGTTGTATTTACCTAATTTTAAGACCTGCCAAGGACCAGATGATTTTCATCATGTCCTGAAACCTGATCCATTAAAACCTTAGAATATGTAAAACACTTCACAGTTTTTGCATAATAGATCAAATTAACGTAATATATCTTGCGTTTGTGCGTTGTTAATAGGATCTGATGTAATTGAAATGCAAAGATTTGTGCAACTTCCTTGTTACTGGGGATACCTTTAACAAGAGTGATACCTGTAACTTATCCAAATCGTTCTCGCAAATCACTGCAATTTAATTTTAATGAAAAAAGATGATTATTTAATGAAATTGGAGAAAGAAAAATTATTACCTGCAATTAACGTTTTCGCAGAATACGGATTACTTCATATTTTGATAACAGTTTGAAATCGACATTAATGTACCAGTGAAGTTGTGGACTTACCTGAGGTCGAGGACAACTACAAATGTATAGCGCTGTGTGGAAGAGCTCAGATCAAACGCACGGTCAGATGGAAACTTCGAACTTCCACAAATTTATTTGAGTAATATGGGAAATAGTGCGTTATCAGTTGTTATGCAGTAGTGCACATATCTATGGGAAGAAAACTTTGGACTGCACCCAGTTTTAACAGCTCACATTTCACAGTTAAAAGCCCCACCGTTGCCGAGTAAAACAGACATAATAATCTGAATTTTAAACAAATAGACCAACGGATAAAACGTTAAACGTTCTGTTGCTGTATAGCCTTTTTTTCCAGATATATGTTATATTATAAATAATCGCACGTTCATTTAAAAATATGTCTAAACTCTTATTTTGACAAGCCAGTGTTAGACAGGGAAGGGCATTCAGGGCGCAGAGAATGAAATGAACATGACCATGTTATTTAATTAACTTGTCTGGCTCAATGCTGTTAAACAAAAAAGTATGCTGCCAAATTAAACAAGGTAGTGAGAAATATAGTACAAAATAGATCATAAAATAAGGACAGGTTTATTTAAAAACAGCTCAGTCTTTTATTCTGGATATCAATTAAAAAAGGAGACTTTTTTTAAAATCAGGGTTATTATACATTTATTATTTACTTAAAAACATACCTCATAACAATGAACAATCTATTATAAAATACAACAGAGCTGCAGATAATGTGTTATTATTTACATGATAACCACAGATTATAAAATAATGAGAAATCCTAGAAATTAATATACAGAGTAGCTTCCGTCAACAGGTTTGGCTTTAAGCTGTTGCCTTTGAGGTAGAAAAGAATTTAGTGAGGCAGAGTTGTTTGGGTCCTCCATTAGTAGCAGCACCCTTGGGCTTTTTTATTTTGTTTGACCGTTTCTCAGGGGTGGGTTTTCTCTTCTTTTCCTTAATGAGTGTGAATGTCAGGACAGGACAAGAACATAATTTTGAAATCAATACCAAACAATGCAAAATATAAAGCACATGCAAACTCAGGAAAACAAACCTTGATGTCCACCTTGCTTGAGGATTCATAGAGCTTCATAATCTGTGTTATTAAATATACAAGACTTGCATAGTTATGAATGACAGTAATAACAACACATATAAATACACATTTCTTGTACACACAAGTGAATCTAACACTAAACCATCTTTTGATAACTTTTGATAATTATGAAGTCTTTCATTATCCTTCATCTAGTAGGACTAAAACTGAATAAAAAATCTTTTTGATATGGCCTCCTCCATGTTAGTTTCAGTGTTATTTTAGAATTATTTATATACTATAGTATTTATTAATATTTAGAATTAGAAATACACACACACATACACCGATCAGGCATTATGACTATATAATATTGTGTTGGTCTCACTTTTGCTGCCAAAACAGCCCTGTCGCGGCATGGACTCCACTGGACCCCTGAAGGTGTGCTGTGGTATCTGGCACCAAGATGTTAGGAGCAGATCCTTTAAGTCCTGTAAGTTGCGAGGTGGGGCCTGCATGGATCGCACTTCCCCCAGATGCTAAATTGGATTGAGATCTGGGGAATTTGGAGGCCAAGTCAACACCTCAAACTCGATGTTGTGCTCCTCAAACCATTCCTGAACCATTTTTAGAATAGAATAGAAAACTTTATTGTCATTGTACAGCTGTACAAGGAAATTTAGTCTCATTTCGAAAGTGCATACACATAGGAAAATGTACAATTAAACAAAAGTAAAAGTGGTTAAGTGCAGATAGGTGCAGACATTTGATTGCATACATATGTATACTGTACATATGTAACGTAAATTTTTTCTTAGGTTGGCATTTAGAGCTTGTACAGCTATTGGATAGAAACTGTTAAGTCGGTTTGTCCTTGTTCTAATGGATCTGCTCTCTTGAGCTCTCATTTTTGCTTTGTGGCAAGGCATATGCTGAAAGAGGCCACAGGCACAGCCACCAGTGAATACCGTTTCCATGAAAGGGTGTACATGGTCTTCAACAATGCTTAGGTAGGTGGTACGTGTCAAAGTAACATCCACATGGATGGCAGGACCAAAGGTTTCCCAGCAGAACATTGCCCAAAGAATCACACTGCCTCCGCCGGCTTGCCTTCTTCCCATAGTGCATCCTGGTGCCATGTGTTCCCCAGGCAAGCGATGCACACGCACACGGCCATCCATGTGAAGTAAAAGAAAACGTGATTCATCAGACCCTACTTCCATTGCTCCGTGGTCCAGATCTGATGCTCACATGCCCACCGTTGGCGCTTTTGGTGGTGGACAGGGGTCAGCATGGGCACCCTGACTGGTCTGCGGCTATGCAGCCCCATACACAACAAACTGCGATGCTCTGTGTATTCTGACACCTTTCTATCAGAACCAGCATTAACTTTTTGAGCAATTTGAGCTACAGTAGCTCGTCTGTTTGATCGGAGCACATGGTCCAGCCTTCGCTTCCCACGTGCATCAATGAGCCTTGGCCGCCCATGACCGCCCTGTGGCCGGTTCACCACTGTTCCTTAATTGGACCATTTTTGATAGATACTGACCACTGCAGACCAGGAACACCCCACAAGAGCTGCAGTTTTGGAGATGCTCTGACCCAGTCGTCTAGACATCACAATTTGGCCCTTGTCAAACTCTCCAAAATCCTTACGCTTGTCCATTTTTCCTGCTTCTAACACATCAACAAAATGTTCATTTGCTGCCTAATATATCCCAGCCACTAACAGGTGCCGTGATGAAGAGATAATCAGTGTTATCCACTTCACCTGTCATAATGTTATGCCTGATCGGTGTATATATTTACAAACTTTTATGTTAGATGCAATTAATCGATTTGGCAGCACTAATATTTATATTTTACTTAAAATAGAGAAAGCTATATAAGTTTTAGTTGACTATAACAACACTGGTTAGTTTGGCTTAGCTGTGATACCCATGACAAAAAACACAAACCTTTTTAACCCCAGTGGATACAGCCGCCTCATGCAGAGCTGATTTACTGAGCCAGCAGGTCTTCTGCTCTCGCTCTCCATCTGACCAGTCAGACACACGCACGAAAAAGACAATGTAGGTTTGATGGATGTGGGAGAAAATATGAACCACCTGACAGAGAACACGGAAGACATGGATGAATATCAAGCATTGTAACAAGTGCACAACATGACCAAAGATGTAAATCATGTTTGTTCATTAAATTTGGATCAGTTTGAAACCATTCTGAATAAAAGGATATACAATTTGGGAAAACACCCACCTCTCCCACAAACTGCACTGAGTGAGTGTCCAGGGATGTTTCCAGCAGTTTTTCCATCATGTCACATATCAAGCCTTTATATTTACTCTCAGAGACATCAGCTTTCAAGAGCATGCTGGGTAGCTCCCACATCCCTGCCAAGAGTCCTGCAAAAGGCCAACACATGCCGGTAAATCCAAAATTGTCCATCTTTATATTTTCTGGAAGACATTTCTAATTTATCCAGTCAAAACGGCTGATTCACCTTTGCTTGGTCTTTGAGTGAGCAGATATTCCATCTCTTCCCCGTCCCGCTTACGTTCCACTATACACGTTAGTGTTTGCTCCACACGTGGAGCCTTTTTAACAGGCTTTCTTGGATAATTCTGCACCCCTAGCTGAGGGTCCCAGTCCTCTGATAGACACAAGTTACAGCTGCCACCAGACACTGTCAGAGAATATGAACAGACATTAGACAGGGCTTTTAATTTGAAGAGCTGTTGTATAAATAAAGAGAGAGAATTCTCTTCAACAGAAGACTTACAACAATTCTCTATGTCAGGAACAGAGTTTTTGAGATTTGAGGCGAGTTTACTTAGAAGTTTTTTGGAGTCAATCTCTTGTTTAATGCTCATCTACAATATAAAACACAATATAAATACAATATAAAAAATGTATATATAATAGTTTTACAGGCAAGTACACTCACCAGCCAGTTTACTAAGTACACCTGCTATCTAATCAGCCAATCACATGGCAGCAACTGAATGCATGTAGGCATGTGGGCTGGATGTGAAACCGCATACTTCCCTACTATATAGTGAATAGTTTGTCACAGTATGTGACAAAAGTAGTATGTCCGAATTTACAGTACTCCTAAAAGACTAGGCTAAAAATACCGGATTACCACCTTCTTCCGGCGAGATTCTGAAGTACGATGACCATTTTACTATCCCATGAGAACACGGATGAGGATTTGTGAATGGCAGTGAAGCAACGCAACTGACACCGTTAGGTCACATGATAATGACAAAATGGCGAATGTAGTACGTCCAGATTACATTCATACTACACACATTCATATAGAACATACTTTTTTATCAGTTGTGAAATAATTACTTATTCAAAATAAGTATCTACTCAAGAGAGTATGCGATTTCAGATGCAGCCATGGTCAAGATGATCTGCTGAAGTTCAAACTGACCATCAGAATGGGGAAGAAAGGTGATTTAAGTGACTGAATGTGGCATGACAGTTGGTGCCAGAAGGACTGGTCTGAATATTTCAGAACCTGCTGATCTACTGGGATTTTCGCACACAACCAACTCTAGGGTTTATAGAGAATGGTCCGAAAAAGACGAAATATCCAGTGAGCTGCAATTCTGCGGGCGTTCACACAGGCTCACCAAAATTGGACCAGAAGATTGGATGAGTCTCGATTTCTGTTGCGACATTCAGATGGTAGGTTCAGAATTTGGCATAAACAAACTGAAAGCATGAATCCATCCTGTTCAGGCTGCTTGTGGTGTAATGGTGTGAGAGATACTTTCTTGGCACCCTTTGGACTCCTGTGGTTTGGGATGTGGTCTAACGGGAGATTCACATCGTGGATGTGCAGCCGACAAATCTGAAGTAACTACGGGATGCAATCATGTCAATATGGATCAAAATATCTGAGGAATGTTTCCAGCACCATGTTGAATCTATGCCACAAAGAATTATGGCACTTCTTAAGGCAAAAGAGGGTCCAACCCGGTACTAGTAGTTGTACCTAATAAAGTGGCCGGTGAGTGTATATTGGTGACAGCTGTTCAGCAGTACCTTCTTAAAGGCATGACAGTGGGTCTGAATGGGACACTGGCTGCAGAGAGGGGATTTCGGGGTGCAGACTCTGGCACCTAACTCCATCATAGCCTGATTAAAATCTCCAGGTCTCTCACGATCAACAAGTGCATCAGCAATTTTCCTGAAATAGGCCAACAATCATCACAATTAAATCCAGCATTTTACAACTAAAATCTAGATTTCCTTAACAGTAAATCAGTTAATGGATCTTAGTAGTGATGTGGAGTCGATTCCTCGACTCTATATAGCCTCAGAGTCGCGGTTGACTCCAGCAGCACAGGAATCGACTCTCTGTGTCGTGTCCGAAATTGCTCACTTGTTTACTGATTCTCTAATCCCTATATAGTGCATTATATAAGCATGTAGTGAACGAAATAAAGCGAGGAATTCAGACACTGATGTATTACACCGCGTCAGAGAGCTGTAGCAAAAACTTTGTCACATAGCCTACATTTATACTACATGTACTGTAGCTTACTTTAGAAATAGATAACATCCATAGAGGCTTTAGTTTGTAATTAACTATAACTCTCCTGTCCAAGCACCTTTTAAGCTTTTAAGACAATGATCATGTTCGTTTAGCGCCATCACTTAAAGGAAAACACTCCACTTTTTTTTAAAATAGGCTCATTTTACAAGTCCCCTAGAGTTAAATAGTTGAGTTTTACCGTTTTTGAATCCATTCAGCCGATCTTTGTATCTGGCGGTAGCACATTTAGCATAGCTTAGCATACATCATTGATTCTGATCAGTCCATTAGCATCTCATTCAAAAAATGACCAAAGACACTTTCAATATTTTTCGTATTTAAAACTTGACTCTTCTACAGTTACATCGTGTGCTAAGACCAACTGAAAATGAAAAGTTGCGATTTTCTACACCTATATGGCTAGGAACTACTTTCTCATTCCTGCGTAATAGTTGCGGATCTTCGCGGCCGTACCTAGGCTGCAGCGGCGCAATGATGGAACGCAGCTCCTGAAAGTAGCCCCCAGCTAGGTAACTTTCAATGTGACCAGCACTAAGTTTGTGTAGTTGCAGAGAAAGTTTCAGGCTTGCAGCTGACAAATTGTGTTGTGGATTTACCTGTGTGATTAGCCATGGTTCTGTGTGTTGTAAAGGGCTGTGAATATTGAAAGTGTCTTTGGTCATTTTTTGAATGAGATGCTAATGGACTGATTAGGGAACTTGTAAAATGAGCCTATTTTCAAAAAAAGTGGAGTGTTCCTTTAACCATTAGCCTATAATAAGATGAATTCATTAAAGAATACCTTCTTTCTATAATTCTGACATAATATTCAACCACAACTGTTTTTCGTGAATTTTCCCTCTGTAAAATAGGTATTGGCAACAGCTAGGTAGCAACATTGATAGCAACTCATCAAGTCATCGCTAAATTGAACTAATTTGAACAGTCACACTAAAAGTGTGTTAAAAAGGGGATTTTAAGACTTTTTGTCGGGGATAAATAAAAAAAATTGTGTAACGACCCTGTTTTAATGTAAAGTAAATGGAGTCAATTCCATCGGAGTTGACTCCAAAAAACCTGGAATTGAACACCCCTAGATCTTACCATAAAGCATCTGTTACAGTGGGACTGCTGCTGTCTGCTCCTATGGCTCGAACCCGACACAGAACTCGAATGACGTTTCCATCAACTGCACCCGTCACCTAGAGAATAACAAACACCATTGCAACAAAGGAACAACCATCGTTTACAGCTAAATATCCAGTGTTTAGAACCCTGACAATACAGTGCTGCCCCAATTGATTTCAGTGGATCACACAAATAAATTCAATTAAGAACCACATTTTATAGTGGTGCAAATCAGATGCACCAATGAAAAAAAAGTTACCTGTCCAAGTGCTATAGAACCAATCGCCCCGGCGGTGTAACGTCCGACCCCAGGCAGCTGTTTCAGTAGTTCCGCTGTGGTCTTTGGCATCAGTCCGTTCAGTTCTGACACCACCTATTTTAAGGTGTCATGCATAAAATGTCTTTGTAATATGTGCAGATTACATAAATATAAAAAGGCAAACATCTAAATATTATCTAGATTCGGCATACTATGTTTAAACCTACTTTCTGAGCGCCTTCATGCAGCCTGCGTCCTCGAGAGTAGTATCCAAGACCCGCCCACATTTGGTTCACTTCCTGCAGGGAGACAACAATCCACCAGTGTTAGATGCTCACTATGTTTCCGTCTGTTTATTTTGTATGTGTATAGATTTAACCATCACCTCCAGTGTAGCTGCAGCAAGTTTTTCCACAGTCGGCCATCTCTAAAAATAAAGGCGTAGAAACAGCATAAATATGTGGCAGCTGTGAGAGGAGAAAATGAGAAATCACACCAAAGGAGCTTGCCTACCTTCATCCATCTGTTATAATAGTCTATCACTGTGGCCACTTGAGTCTGTTGTAACATGATCTCTGAGACCCACACTGAGAGAACGGCATGAGAAGAAAAAAATGAAATATGAATAATAAAAAGGATTTAGGTTATGCTCATCATGAAACCCTTTTTTTCATACCTGCATATGTCCTGATATTAACACATGGTTCTGTCAAAGCCTGTATGAATTACAGCATAAAAACAAGAATGAGGGAAAAAATCCTAATCAAATTTTTAAGTTTTGATACACCTATTTATAAACCAGTCAAGAAAAGTTTTAATATTTAGTATGTTAACATTTTGTAATAGTGTTTGTAATGGAATTTCCTTAATTTTAAGACACTGACGCAAATAACGCTCAAGTTTTTAACACACTTCACCCCGCGGCAACATTTTGTGGAAAAGTTTAATTTAATAATTCAAGCTAAACTTTAACTGAATAATTTATGTGGTTTAAAAGACAATTCAGATATGTATGATACATATTGTTAATCTTAGAATAAAATATTTTCCCCTGCAGTGTTAAATGTGCTATTGATATATACACACACACACATATATTATATATGGTCACGTGACAAAAACTATGTACAGTGTGTTAGATTGTTATTTAATATTTAACAATATGAGATGCCTTTACCAATGTTCTCCAGGGAAGTTCTCTCTTATTTTGTTCATACCACTCCAGAAGGTGAGAGCGGAAAAGAGAGATTTCAGTTGGATCATGGAAAAAGTGGTATGATGAAGGTTCAGTTTCAGCTGGTTCCTCTGATGGGAATAAGAAAGCAGGACAAACTTATTTTACATTATAACATTTTAAAGCCAAACATAGAGTTGCCTTGAAGCCAATGTCTTTCAGTAGCACACAGAGCACCACTCACCTTCTTTAATGGCAGGCTTTGATTTCTTCTTATTGCTGGATTTGACCACCTCTGTATTTTCTAGAGCCGCTCTCTTCCCCTTCTGCACTGCTGATCTTAACCTGCTCATAGCGCTTTCACTACTTAAAAACAACCACTGAACTCCCTAACAACTTCCAAGTTAAGATCAAGCACAAATTGAAAGTACATCAGTGTGTAAAACCAAATTAGCGATTACAAACGACATGTATAGTACTGCTGACAGTAAGCAAAGACTTTGATGAGAACCGTAAGGGACGCAATCTTTCACGACAACATGCAGTACCGTTCCCGCCTTCTGTTTCACTTCCTGAAGGGCGGGGCGTGTTAACCAATGTCAACCAATAGCCGACTCTGAAACGCCTTGTCACTGCATATTTAATGATTCTTCAGCCTTTTCTCCTTCACAGGGCTTGGAAGAACCCAGAAAAACAGAGCAGGGATCCCGCTACTGTATAAAAATTAGTGTTTAATTTAACTTATAACATGCATATTGTATCATATTAATTTGAATACTATAATTTGCATACTTTATTATGCTTACGTCACAGCCATTAAAATATGATATAGTTTTATATATCCTATATATATATATATATATATATATATATATATATATATATATATATATATATATATATATATATATATATATATATATATATATATAATTAACAGTTTTGTAATGCACCCACATTGAAGTGAACCAAAGAAACACAGAAGTCTCTTCACTATCTTTGTAATCACTTTTATTATTTAATATATAAAATGTAAAACACCATCATCAACAACAAAATACAAGAAATCATTTTGTTCTTACTTTGAAACTTGTTATAAGCATTGCTCAAGAATCTGAAATCTGTTCCTCAAGCACTGGAGAAAAAAGGGAAAATTGAAAGACATTGTTATATACAATCCTTTTCAATGGCCAAAATGTAGCAAACGTGTTTTCTTTATTCAAATAATGATAAAAACATACAACTGAGCTTTCTCTCTCTCTCGATTTATCAACTCACCACATGAAATGTTTACTATATTTGATCGTAAAATGTCAGCTTGAATGTCATCCATGCTTAAATGCAGTTCATCAGCATTGAGCTGTAAACAATATGAAGAAAAACACACACTTTAAAGTAAACTTTATAATGACTTTGTAAAGGGAAAATGGCAAATGTATTTATAGTATGGTCCCCATGAGAAAAACAGCTTATGAATCATACTAAATAATATTTTTTTGCAAAAAGCTTTCTGTGAGGGTTGTGTTTAGGGGATAGAATATACATACAGTTATTTACAGTATAAAAATCACGTCAAAGAAAAATGTGTGTATGTGTGTGTGTGACAAAATGTCCCCACAAAGATGGAAATATCCGAAATCCTTATCCTTGTGGGGAAATGTTTTGGTCCCCATGAGGAAAACAGCTTATAAACCAAATAAGTGAAGTTTTTTGAAAATGTAAAAAAAGCAGAAAGTTTTCTGTGATGGGCAGGGTTAGGGGAAGGGTTAGGGCTAGGGCATAGAATATAGTTTAAAGTATAAGAATCATCCTTCCATGGTCTGTCTGAATACTCGATTCTGATTGGCTGCAATAAAACCGTTTAATGCACAGGTCAGTTTAATTCTCTAAGTCAGTTCAATCACCATTCTACATTAATGCACTGCTTTTATTGAAGAACAAGCACACATACGTCACACTTTAAGTTGGCAATGTTGGCAAACAACCATGGTATAAGCAGGATAATCCACGGCTAGCTTCGCGTCCGGTAGTTCTTTGCCTCCACGTTGTGTATTAAAGGGGTGATGAATTGAGAAATCAACTTTCCTTTGAGCCTTTGATGTATTAAAGTTCATCGTGATATAAGAATATCCTGTAAGTTTCAGAGCTGAAAACTTCCTTGTTAGTCAAAGAAAAGCTTTTATTGACACCAGGCCCAGAAAACGAGAGATCTCAGAATATGTCGACCACTGACGTCATAGAATGCAGAAGCACCGCCTCAAGCCCGCCCACCGACTCGTGGAGCTAAATGATGTGGAATCGATTGTAAACAAGATACAGGTCGAGACTGGATTTGCAGACATATTGAGATTAACACACAATGCTGTGCCTTCTATATTGGATCCGACAGGAACGGTGCAACGGTAAAACATGTTTTTATATATGTGAGTATTGAATTGTTACAGATCGTTTGATATCTATTGATTACATACCTAAGCACGCTGTCACAGGCTGGAGAAGGTGTTATTGGTTAATTCGTGATCAGACTCGGACTTGTAACGCCAGCTCGCAAAGCCCAACATCCCGGGGCTATGTGTTTTTCAGACAGGCAACCAAAACTTATCACCGGCCTGCCAACGGGCTGTCTTAAATAGTGAAATAACATTCCTTTCTTGTGTGTGTGTGTGTGTGTGTGTGTACGGTTTGCGGTTATATTCACTGATCGGCTGGCCAAGTAATACAAAAATAACATTCCAATCAATCGCGGGTGGATGAGATGAATCATTGTGTTTGTTTGATAAAGGCATTTCGCGAGTTCTGTGAGCGTTTCTCCAGACGCTTTCAAAACAATTTCCACATGTACTGAGGGGAGCTGAAGCTCATTGAATATGCAAATCTTATCCAATCCTAGCCGTGGGCGTTTACTTCCAAGTCTTCAGTGCGGCACGCCCATCAAAACCGAGCGTTTTTCAGAGAGCCTCAAAACCAAGGCAGAAAATAGCCTATTACTTATTCATTATGATGGTTTTGAATGTAAAAACCATGCAAACGTCATAAGTTGACCTCAGACAACAGTATAATTTTTTTTTTAAAAGCCAGTTCATGACCCCTTTAAAATTGTTTAATGCACAGCTAGCTGTGGATTGTCCCTTACTTATGTTTATGGAATGTCCACATAAAACATGAAAACCCATTGTGTGCGTGTATGTGTGTGCGCGTGTGTGAAATAGGAAGTGACCTCACCATAAAAGACTCAAAGAGTGTGCTGCCCATTGCTCTGCGTACATGCTCTTCCACCACTGGATACATGCGGACAAAATGCTGAACAGATATTACACATTAATATCATATTCTTGCCTGATGCAGAATGAACATTTGTGAGTGAGCGAACAAGCGAGCCAATGAGTGTGGTTGTATGTTTTAATTGTACCTCCAAAGCCAGACTGGCTTGTCTCTGGGCATCTGCATGTTCCTTGTTACCCATTGCATACAGTAAGTGATGGATCACTCTGAGAGAGAGAAGTTCTTTAGATATCTCCTCACTTCTCTGTGCCAGAATCCTGTAACATCATGTCAATATACGTACATAATAAACACACAGACCAGCTTGTCTTGTATACTATTTTGCATGCTGTATGTCTTGAATGTATCCATTG
The DNA here is from genome assembly GCF_949357685.1 of Gobio gobio. Classification (NCBI taxonomy): domain Eukaryota; kingdom Metazoa; phylum Chordata; class Actinopteri; order Cypriniformes; family Gobionidae; genus Gobio; species Gobio gobio. Next base: position 45,702,436 of record NC_137116.1, on the reverse strand, counting down.
TTTGAAGTCACTGATTGTACCTGATAGTTTTTGCAGAAGCTGCTTGCTGGAGGAGCACAGGGAGCGAATCTGTCATTTTGGCCACCTCTGTATCTAACAAAACACTCAAACTGTTTCAGCTGAATCTCAAATACATGATTTATGACTCCATGGGCGTCATAACCGTTGTATGTGGGTGGGACAAGACCTTTTAAGACCAATGATTTGGGCACTTTTATCGTCTCTAATTGAGCACGCATTTTTACCTACTCCTGACTGATAAACGCTTATTAAACACGTTAGACGCTTTATTTTCACCAATAAGGCGATTTATTTGTACTTAATGTAAATGGAATCTACTCCAGTAAAATATTTCTGTGAGAGGACCCACCCACATTTTTTTTTGCTACGGACGCCCATGTATGACTCTCATGAAAGACAAATCAATAACTTGGCAAGATGTTAATGCAATCCACAATCCATGTTTGTTTCTCATCTCATCTGCTCCAAATAAAATTACAAAGCCCAAAAGGTAACAATTAAGATGATGTCTCCACGCTGCAACGTGGTCATAATGCAAAGCAGTTTTGTTATTGGAGAACCACTGTTTCAGTTGCAAACAACAAATACCCTGGCAGTTACACAAGGTTTATGCCTTGCTTTAATTAAGAGAAAATGAGCAACAGATCATACCATACAGCATCTTGTGTTTGGGGTTTCTCTCTTTAGCTGGTTTGAGAAAAGCCACTAGACCCCTGAGCAGAGCCGGTCTAACCTCTGATTGCATGAGCTCCGTTATTAGGTCTGTGGCTGGAAGTAAAAATAAAAGTGAAAATGAAACAGTGAGCTTCACAGAAGGGTAGACAACAAATAATGCAACATTTTGAAATGTATGCTTGCCTTCATACTGTACTTCTAAATGCAGGGACCTCAGCAGATTCAGTAAGGGTTCCACTATGCTATGATGGGCTGTTTTTATAATGGGCTGGACAAAAATAAACAAAACAAAAATGATATGCTGACATTTCATGCCTGACATCCCATATATATTATAAAAACAATTTTAAAACCATTTTATTTTTCTAGCTCTTGTATAATTATTTATTATAAATGCAGTTTTCATGAGCTCATCATATTTTTAGTGAGACTATTTCAAATATTTGTACTTTTAAAAACGATTAAAGTGATCTGCAAAACAGCTAACAGGTGATATAAAATATAGGGCTGTCAAAAGATTAATCGCGATTAATCGCATCCAAAATAAAAGTTTGTGTTTACATAATATGTGTGTGTACTCTGTTAATTATTATTGATATATAAATACACACACATTCATTTATATATTTAAGAAATATTTGCATGTATATACTGTATATACATTTATATAATCTATAATATATATAAATATAAATGTTTTATATATAAAAATAAAAAAATATTCCTAAATATATACATGCTTGTGTGTGTATTTATATATAAATAATAATTAACAGAGTACACACACATATATTATTTAAACACAAACTTTTATTTTGAATATTATAAAAAAAGTGATAAACATTTTATAAGCTTATTATTTAGTTGTGTTTGGAGTCATGTGTTTTATATGTGATAACGCAATGAAACATGCCAAATTGTGCTGCCATCTTTTTTTTTCGGCCATACAAAGAAATTATGAAAATGCAAAAACAAGAGACAGCCAACAAAATATGAATCACTGATTGTGTACATAATTTTGTCAGATAAATACCTTAACCATGTTTTGTTTTTCCCTCATATATTAAATATCTTACTCATATTTTGATGGTTTAATCAAACTTCTAAAGTCATTAAAAACAAAACCCCCTTCAGGATATCACTTTTGGCCAGTACTGTATATACTATACAAAAGTACCGGGGTTTTTTTACAATTAAAAAACCTCTGGTGTTGATTGTCATCCTGTGACACTGTTGTACCTGAACTCTATGTAGGGTCTGTAAAACAAGCTGCTGTGCTCTTGGTGAGGTGCAGGTCAGCAGGGCGATCAGGCCCTTGTACACCTGATTCTGGTATTTGGAGTTTCCATGGGCCAACGATTCTAGCAGGGCGGCGGCGGTCTCCTGAGTCCCCTCCATCTCAGACTTGGCCAAACATTCAGCTACGGCCTTCACACCTGTCAATCAGAGAAGAACATATGCGAGAGCGGAAATCAGTTCATAAGCCAGTATATGTGTTTGTGTGTGTGTGAGACTGTGTGTGTGTCAGAACTTTCCTGTCAAAATACACAAACTTCAAAACATGTCCAGATTGAGTCATGCAAGGTTTTAACCTCACAATATTTTATGGAAATGTTGCAAAATGTCACTGAAAATGAGCTGGAACTGTTTCGCTTTTTGATTGTCAGTTTGTTGTGCAGTGTGAGTACCGTAGCCTTCACAGATAAGCTCTTTATATTTTTGGCCCGAGTCGGCGATGATCTGGAGCAGGTGAAGAGCCTCTGTCTTATCCTCATCTTTGAGTTTATCTTGCCCGAGAATCTCAAGTAAGGTCAGCACTCCACCCACCTCCAGAAACTCAATCATGTACTGATGACTGATCAGGCAAACAAACAAAAGGATACCATGTTAGAATAGAAAGTGTTTTCTGGTGTTTGTGTATTTTCTTTATTTGGTGAAAAGCTGTCATTTTGCATTACATTCTGCATTGTTTTTCTCTTGTCTTGAAGTTTTACTGCTAAAGCTGAGCTTTTTATTGTGTAAACTGTACAGTACACACAAAAAAAAAGGTTCTATATGGCACCAAAAATGGTTATTGGCTGGTAATCATAGGGAAACCTTTTTAAGTGCTATATAGCACCAATTTTGGTGCTTCAGTGGTTCTTCAGAGGTTCTTCACCGGTTCTTTGACTAAGGTGCTATATAGCACCGCTAACTAAGGTGCTATATAGCACCGCTACCATATACAGAACATGTTAAGATATGGTGCTAGCACCAAAAGTGGTTCCTCTATGATTACGACGAAGAACCATTTTTGGTGCCATATAGAACCTTTTTTTTTTTTTTTTAGAGTGTATATTGTATGTAAACCATTTGTAAATTTATATTCACAGAATTAAAGGGATAGTTCACCCAAACATGAAAATTACCCCATTATTTATTCACCCTCAAGCCATCCTAAGTGTATATTCTTTCAGGCGAATACAATCTGAGTTATATTAAAAAATGTCCCGGCTCTTCCAAGCTTTATAATGGCAGTGAATGGCAGCCTGAGATTTGAAGCCCAAAGACACCTAGGATGGCTTGAGGGTGAGTAAATTATGGGATAATTTTAATTTTTGGGTGAACTATCCCTTTAATCTAGTATTTTACCTGCTATTGGCAGAGAGGAAAACACCCAATGCTCTCAGCTGAAGGTCTAGACACATTCCAAACATGTAGCTGAAAACAAAAAATGTAAGGATGGCCATGAAATTAAGCTTTCACACAATTAAGCTTCAAATGTAACATTTTAATCTGCGATTCAGGAGCACAGATAGGTTAAGCGTGACCATAAGTGTGTTTACGTTAGTCTTATCCAGGCAGTGAGCCGAGCAAGGAACAGGCTGGCAACTTGAGCAAACTCAAGCTCCAGTTCAGGACATGTCTTTCCTGTGTTCTTGGCCAGAAAGTCCCTCAGCATTCGACTACGCACCGTCTTACACCCCTGGTCCCATTCGTGGAGGAAACACATCACCTGACTGATGGATGCCTGCTCTTTACTGCTAGACATGACTCAAGCATTTCACAGACTGTGGAGAATGATGAAAATAATTATACTGTACATAGCTGTAGGCCCTACTGTATTTTTTGGAAATTGTAATTAATAGATTCAGATGTATTACATCACAACATATAATAAAGTAAATACAGTAATACATTTTGTGATACAATGTTTGTGAAAACTAACAGTAGCCTATAAGAAGCCTATTATTTAACGTTATGCCTAAAATGCCGATTATTATGCTCATTTAATGTCTGAACATTAAAACGAAGAATTACACCAAAAACCTATTAGCCTACCTCACATTGTAAACCTCTCCATTATTGATAGAAAACGCGGACGTAATGGTTTTTTTTTGCTGTTAACGTTTTGTTACAATACAACAGCTTTCGTTGGATTGTGGTTGTTTCCTAATTTCTTTATAACGCACACTCAAAATTAAATGTGGAACTTAAGTACACAAATCTTAAGTTTTATATTAGTTTTGTTTAACAGGTAACAGCGTGAAACCCATAGATATAGGCCTACATATCTAGCCTATGATGAAACCAAACTCACCTTCACTTCCGCCGATGTTTGCGGTTTCCATGGTTGCTGATGTTTACGGTGTCCGTTTGGGAACATTCGAGATCATAGGTATGAAATGTGAGATGTGATCCATTAATGTTGGACAACATTTATTTATAACAGAATCAATGAAGATATGATTTACTTTATTTCTTCTTTCTCTTTTACATGAGATTAATCAGAGGGGTATGGTAATTAGGGAGAAAAAAAGATAATGGAGAAATAGTTTTGGTTTTATTTTATTATATTATATTTTATTTTAGCTAGACCAAAAACTCAACACAAATGTAAAAACACCAAGGTGCAACTCAAACTAACCATTCAGCTGAGTAGGCTATTTAAAACTATTACCTGAGAATCAAACATACAGTAGCCTAGTTTAGCTCTCTACACAGATCACAAATATAGAAAAACAATCATTTCTCTATTATAGAATAAACATGCTGATGATAAACAAACTATTGCCATCAATAAATGTACTCAACTCATTTCGGGTTAGTTTTCTCCCTTCATTATTCAAGGTGCAAATACTCTTGAAAGAGTTTATAGGGAGGAGTCCTCAACTGAGACTGAGACCTTTAGGTGAATCGAGTTTTTAGAGTCTAACATGAGAACAAACACTATAATTGCACCGTACAAGGCTGGAAAAAAGGCTTCATGTCCTGTGTTGTCGGGCAAAAATATAAAAAGTGTCATCTTTCTTATTTCTGGGCATCTTGCACCTTTTGAATTTCCTGTTGGAAAAAAACAACAATTCATTGGTTTTATAAAAATGATGGATGTCAACACATTTTACAGAGATGTAATAGTTTTACCTCAACAAGAACACTTTTGAGTTTCTCATAGGCTTCTTCCAGGTCATCATTAATGATAACAATATCAAAAACTCCAGGTTCCTTACCTGCAGAGGAGAAAACGACAAGGGAAGAATAAAGGTCTTGTCTCAAGCACAACTGACTTACTGAGAGTGTCACTTACTGAGCTCCATGTCCATTCTTGCGGCCTCCAGACGCTTCTGTAGACTGTCCTCTGTCTCTGTTTGTCTGTCCCTCAGACGCTTTTCCTGTACAAAAATATACTCTAAACCATTTCCTAGTTTAAAAGCTGTAATAAACTGAGACCTTTTATCAACTCACCAGAATCTCCATTGAAGGTGGCTGAATTGAGATATAAATGGGGTTTAGATCAGTCTTCTTGATGTTTTGTACTCCTTGTATGTCAACATCCAAGATGCAGATGAGGTTTTGTGCCTGAACGTCCTCTATGGATGATTTGCTGCAAATGACAGTACATTTGATGAACAATGTATATTTTTTGTTGCTATGAACAACACAAGGATGAGATGTCAGATGGCTTTTTCTGAGATGGGCTAAAACGTACCTGGTTCCATACATATTCCCAGAAAACTCGGCATTCTCAATGAACTCGCCCTTGTCAATCCCCTCTTGCATAGCCTCTCTGGTGACAAAGTGGTAATCTGGGTTGATGACAAAAATAAATAATTGTAAAACCAACCAAATTATGACTTCAGTCGGTCTGTTGCTACCTCCTGAAAGTGTTTGACATATTCTAAACATATTCAGATACTAGCAAACTATTAACATAAATAGTTGGATGAAATAACTTTCGGGTGATTAATTGATAACATAATTTTCATTTTTGGGTGAAGTATTTCTTGAAAGGTGACAATTCTAAATTATTTTCGCTGCTAAACATCAAAATTCTGTTATGGCCAGCAGGAGGCGCCAAGTGTTTATTTCAGAATCTCCGTTCGAATGAAAATAGGAGGGAGAGCGGGACACAACCCAACGCTTTTTGACTTTCTCAGTTTGTGTAAATCCACTTGGGGTTCAACTTCAGAGTATTTATTTTTTCCCACATTAATTGCATACATGTCTAGTACAAGTATGTTGGTTTGTTTCATTAATACAGTGTATACTTTTTTCTTGATTTACCCCGCAAGAATGGAAGTGAAATGTGACAACATAGCCTACATGCCCCGGTACATTGTAACATGTTTGGGGTACATTGTAACAGGACCAAATGACAGCTTAAAATGTTATCTGATCTAATAAAAAAATATATACATGACAAACTAAAATATTTTGTCAATTAAATACAATTACTAACTTTTTCAAATAAAAATAATGGCATTTTTTAATCATTAAAAATAAAAAAAGTTTTGAGTTTGACAACAAACACACCTCAAAACACAGCTATACATCATAGTTAAAACATTTCTGAACACTGACTCTCAGTCTTTATTCACATTTTCTCGTGGTTTCTCAATAGAATTAATAAAATAATAGAATAATAGCATAATTCTAATAGGGGCTCATTGTAACGCAGTGTGACAACATGCCCCACCTGCACAACTGGGATTTAAACACGGCTCGTGTCTTCTGCTGGTTATATCAGCATTAAATAACTATTTGAACTGTTAAATAACAGATATACGATTAAAATAATATCAGTTTTGTCTTATTTTAAATAAACACAAAAAACAGAGATGAAAAATGAACGCAAGTAAGACATTTCATGTTGCTATGGTTAAATACATTTTCAGTGATATCTTCCAAAGATTTTTTTAATTTTGACGCAATTTTTTCTCTATATAGTGTTGAAATGGCAACTAAATACACTACAATTCGTCATGCTGGCATGTGTGGAAAGTTTTAAACCATGTGTGTTACAACTAACCCCGCGTTAGGTTGTGCCCCGCTCTTCCCTTTCTTAAATGGTGGGAGTAAAACTTCTAAATTACAATAACAGTTAGTTTCCCTCATACTTTTAATCACACACACACACACACACACACACACACACACACACACACACACACACACACACACACACACACACACACACACACACACACACCCACACACACACACACACACACACGAGAAAGCTCCAGTGCTGCATGTTGCTGGATTCATACCATTCTGATGGTTTAACTCCACTACATCACATCAGACGGGATCTAAAGTGGGACGGTAATGGTTCTGCAGACAACACAAGGCAAACAATTCACAGCTACAGGAGGGCAAAAACACTGACATCATCCATGGCAGCACTGCAATGTCCATTAGCACAACAACATTTGTCTGTGGAAAAACATTGTAAGAATTACAAAACAATAAAGTTAGCCAAAATCTTAGATCAAGTAGGCCTAGGCTATATAACGTTATCTGTTCCACCTTAAGGTCTCAAATAACAAAAATATATTTTTTTAATTAAGCTATTTTTCATCTATCCTTTGACCAAGCTAACAAAGGCCTAAGAACCTTCTGCTAATGTTCATATTAAGTTATGAAAACGTTACTTAAATGTTCTCTGAACATCCAGGGTTTTTTTTCTTGGTTATGCGAGAGACAAACATGGGAACGCGTTCCTTTTAATGAACATTCTGAATCAAGTAGGCCTAGTAACATTTAAAAAATGTAAGATGAACGTCCAACTAAAATGTTTCAGAAAATAACTTTCATGAACACTCTTAAAAATAAAGGTGCCAGGAAGAACCAAAAAAAGGGGTTTTCACGCCGATGCCATATAGAAGAACCATTTCTGGTTCCGTGAAGAACCGTTTTGTGAAAGGTTCTTTAAAGAACCATTTTTTCTAACCATTTTATATTCAAAAGAACCGTTCTGCGCTACAAAGAACCTTTTGTGCAATGGAAAGGTTCTTTGAATATTAAAGTTTCTTCATGGAACCATACGTCAGAGAATCTTTAATTTTAGGAGTGATAACGGTGAATAAATAATGTTTTGTGATGACGTTTTGAGAACATTATAAAAGACCAGATAACTTTGAACAAATATTCTATTAACGTTACTGGAACACTTTTTGTTCATAACCTGAGAGAGAAACTTGCCAAAGCATTAGCCAACGAGTTCTTAGAATTTTCTCTGATAGCTGGGGAGGTTTTCTGTATTAAAATAAATAAGTAGAGTTTGCCCAAGAGACCTATAACAGATTTTATATAGGCTATACGTATTGTTTTGTCCAGGTTACCAATTAGAATTGTTTGACTGTCCAAAATAAAATATATGTTGTGATGCTAATAATTTGTCTCTGGGTATGTGGGGAAGTGATGTCATACTAGTTCACATCACGTGGAAAACCACTAGGGAACACAGGGGGCTATTTTCAAAGGCTTTTTACTCCAAAGTGCACACTGGCATCTGTGTGATTTTACCAATCATAGCTGTCAATTTGGCCTAAAATGTAATTGGCATCCAAAGTTTTAGATTTGAGAAAGATGAAAGTAACCCCCATTACTCTCTCGTCACATCAATAATGTGAGTGATAACCAATTACGACCAATAATGCAAACCAAATCTACACCTTCAGATGTCTCAGAGGATAGGATGTCTGCTACAGGAAGTAATGTTGCCCCCAGAAGCATTGGGAGACAATTCAGCCCTATAGAGAAAACAACAAAGGCACATTGGGGAATAAAAAGAGAAATTTACCCCTGTGAAATGTGGCGATATGGGTGGAAATGAATCCAAACAGTTCACTTGGGAGTAAGAAGCAGCAAAGGGGTGTGAGTAAGACAGTTTTGGGTATAGAGGACCTTTCGAATTGAATGGGAATGTAGGGGGGGGAAGCCTTTTTGTTTCACTGATAAAGCAAGCCTTTCAATTATTATAGTTGTGAAGTGGAAATCCTTCCCTACCTTTTCCATTTTCCTCTCCTGGCCGAGGATTTCTGGTGGTGTCTGCAAAAAAAAAAGGAGGTCAAGTTATCAAACTATTAATTTAGAATTCGTGGCATTATAAAATTATAAAAATGATGTCTAAAGGCAATGATGTCTCAATACATACGAGAGACACTGAATCCGAAAACCCCTTCGTATTCCTTCATGAGTCTCTTCAACAGGGTGCTTTTCCCAGCTCCTGATGGACCGCTCAGAACTACAGGCCTGGGTCCTGACATTTTTCTGCCAGAGAATCAAAACAGATGCATTGTTTGTTAAAAGTGCATGTAACATGTTAGTGTTAAGCCCCTCACTGATATGCTGAATTCTCTATAATAAATACACTCAATTTCAATGAGTCGCAAGTTCTAATAGGGTTATGGGACAAAATAAAATATTTTAAAATGTCATTTATTCCTGTAATGGCAAAGCTGAATTTTCAGCAGTCTTCAGTGTCACATGATTCTTCATAAATCATTCTAACATTATTTCAAGATTATTTGATAAAGTTCAAAAGAACAGAGTTATTTGAGTATTGTAACATTATAAATGTCTTTACTGTCACTTTTACAGTATTTCACAATTGCTAAAACACTAAACCCCATTCTCTGAACCCAATGCTCAGTGGCATTGACCCATTTGTCAATTCAGATCAGTTATCTGTTAACAGTTACAATATAAGCCAGTTCAGAGCACACAGGTGGCCCAGGTGCGGTGAGTGTTGATACCACAATGGATGGAAACAATGTGAGAGGAAGAGGAGGAAGAGTTCATGTAAGAGGTGGTGGACGAGGAGGAAGAGTACAACGACAATGAAGAGCAAGAATAGTAATTTCAGATCAAATTCGGCAACTGTGATTGACCATGTTCTTGTTCATGGAATGACAATGAGGGAAGTAGGACAAAGAGTACAACCCAATTTGTCCAGATTCTCTGTGGCCACTATAATCAGGACATTCAGAGAAGAGAACAGGTAAATGTATTGTTTTTCTAATTTGTGCCACTGAAAGTTTACTGTATACATTTGATATAGTACAACAGTTTGTCAATAGAAAGGGGAGTGGGGGAAAAAAAGAAAAAGATTTACAATACATTTTACATATGAATGTGATGTCCATTACTATTGTTTCTGTATGTATACAGTTGTAAGAGCATTTTCCCTTTTGCAGAATTGCAAGACTACCAAATGAGGCTGGAAGGACTCTTTTGTTCTCTAACAGCAAGAGGCTCTCAATGACTTTGATTTTGCAATTGCACAATATTTTGTGTATGTAATACACTTTTCATTTAGAGCTGTCTTTGTTCTTTGGCCTTACTTTATTTTTATGCTGAAAATACAGAAATGCAATACTGTATGACTTACAGTATGCAATATATTTGCTGTACTGAGTTGTGAATTATTTACTTTTATTTATGTCAAAATTACTTTCTATATGCAATAAAAAACAAATTCTCTGTAACTACATGCCCTGGACGCTGTGTTCTCAATTTTTTGATGTAGTGTCTAATGAATGCTAATGAGTGTTTATATATTGACTGGCAAGTGTTTGATTTTGCCAGAAGAGCGTTCAGGGTCAGGGGTTTTGTGAATGTAGTTTAAAGACTGGGTTTTGTGTTTAAAGTTTTTAGAATATGGGTGAAGGTGTCAAGAAATGTGTTTTAGCAATTGAGAAATACTGTAATCAGACTCTACAGTATTTTGGCATAAATCCATCTGTCACTATCAAGCAGCCAAATTTGATAGATACCAACATGGACAGGTTGTGTGACATGTCTTCATTGGCAAAAATCTATGTTTACATTTGAAAATGTAAAATACAGTACATTACATATGGGTTAACTTGTAATGAGGATTGTGTGCTGTACATGTGACAACAAAACTATCAAAATTCAAGAAATTTAGCATGCTACATTCTGACATTATAGGTGCTATAAAATATGTATTTAAGGGTATACTTAAAGTATATGAAAGTCTTTATTATTAAATCACATCCAAAATAAAATAAAAACCTTCCATATTGAACACAGATTAGGTCAAGCAGGAAGCTTTTGTCTTGGTGCCCAGCAGAGAGAGAGAGAGAGAGAGAGAGAGAGAGAGAGAGAGAGAGAGAGAGAGAGAGAGAGAGAGAGAGAGAGAGAGAGAGAGAGAGAGAGAGAGAGAGAGAGAGGAGAGAGAGAGAGAGAGAGAGAGAGAGAGAGAGAGAGAGAGAGAGAGAGAGAGAGAGAGAGAGAGAGAGAGAGAGAGAGAGAGAGAGAGAGAGAGAGAGAGAGAGAGGGAGTGTGCTAAAAGCTAGAGAAGCTGACATGGACAGACACTGAGCCTATTGCACGGCTGCGTCTCTCCAAAAGAGAAGCTCAGGAACTAATCCACTGATCCGGGTGATTAGTGATTCTGTTTTGAGGTCTGTGGACTGGGCCTTGTAATGGAGAACAGGACACATGAAGTACTAAAACAAAAGACAATTTCCAAATTTCCTGACTACAAAAATTATATATATAATTTTTATTATTAATAAAAAATAATAATATATATTATATATTTTTTTGCATGGTTTATAAAACAGAATGGAAGCATGGAAATCTTTAAAGTAACTATAAAAATATCAAATGTGTTGATGTTCTGGGCGGCTGTTTTTATTTTTTATTTTTATTTTTTTATAATGTCTCTTTACTGCAATTTAGCAAAGCATTTTCATTGATTTACATGTTCATGTAAAGTACCATGAAAATGTCTTAATGAAGTCAGGTTAGGCCAATGAAGAGGATTACCCATAAGCCAAATGACAAAGGCCCAGTGACCTGATGCCTGTCTTAATGTTTTCTATAATGTCTGTCTGGAATCATGTCCGGTCCATTTTTAGGGACTCTGCAGGAGACTAGACAAACCAACTGGATACACAATCTGATCTGGGACAACACTAAATAAACATACAGTTGTCTCCTAGCGGTCCTCATGTTGATGTCAAATATCCCTACGGATATCCTTGAGACTTGATGTCATATTTTGGCTACTGCATGTTTCTGTCTCAAGCACACAAGTTTGCATATATTTTCGAGGCAATATTTTAAAAATAAAATTCACCATCAAATGTATGATATATATATGTATGATATTGACATCTGGTATTTCATTTCATGCATGTTTAATACCAAGCCTTTTTACTATGAGGCAGTCTTACCTTAATTTACATACCATAAAGTAACCATACATTTCTACCTCTACATTTTGAACACCAGAAAAAAAAAAGAAACAAAAAAAGAAAGAAAGCTCTTACCTTGTCAGTGCAGTTTAGATGGTGGTGAAGTGACTATGTAAGTGTGTGTTTCTAACTGACTAACTGCCACAGCTTACTGCCAGCTACAATTACCACCTCCTCCGCTGACTCCCAGCCAATCACATCGCAGGTCTCGTGTATCTGTTGTTATGACAATGATTAATCATACTAAACTTTGAAAAGCCTTTAAAAGTTTAGTAATCACTTGTTTATCTGAGCAATAATGGTGAAAAAGCTTTTTGTCAAATCCTATGTGTCTATATTACACACAGCCTGAGAAATATTCTATATATAGCTAAACATATAACTAATTATTTATAAATACTGCAAATAACGAAAAACTAGCCCCAATCTTATAACAAATTAACCGACTATTGTTATATATTGCAATCATAGATTATACATAAATAAGACCAAACTCAAATTATATATTATATAAATATTTAAATATGTGAATATAAAAATTAAATTATATAAAAAAATTGAAATAATGCCATAAAAGTGATAAAGAATATTTAAAGTGTGCTTATATTTTCAAGACATTATGGAATTTAAAAACTAAAATCCACCAACCATTGAATTTATTTGAGTTCTGATCTATCAAACAAAAAATATTATTTAAGGATGTAAACCTGATTTTATGGAGTGCTCGCTCTTAGAAAAGATCTGAAAAGGCTCTCCACACAGTTGACAGTCATAAAAAGTAGCCTATAGTGTAAATATCCCAAACAATTATTTGTAATTTTTTTTTGTCTTAAGGAGTTTTGAGGTAAAATACACTGTATAAGAGTGGTGCAGAAGGTAACTTCCTTTGCATTAGACACATGGCTGGGATAATCCAATGCTAACCTAAATCCACACAGACGAGTGTCCGTATACTGCAGCTAATTAGAGATATGTCAGGACATCAGCCTCAGACATCCTTTTATGAGGTCATTCATTAAAGGCATCTTTAAGAATGCCTACGAACTGGCCAGGTGGTAAGATACTTGTCATGCGATAAATATAGACTTAAAGGCAAGGACATGCTGAGGTTTTTCGTCTCTAGCAGTGCAGGCAATGGCACACTCATGGCTTTGACTTGCATTAACTGATAGAATGTATACATCATGAATGCAATGTGTAGGCTACTATAGCATCTTCCAAATGCTGCCATTTGGCCCAGTGATTGGTCTCGGCACGAGTGCTTATTCATGTGATCGAGTCTAATATGTTGAAAACCATTTTAGGGCACAGCAATGATATTTGTTAGACAATAACTTTAGTTTATTGTATTTTTTTTCTGTCAAAGAAAAACAGATGAGTCTATACAAAATACATAATCATAAAACAAAGCTGGTTTTGTGTTTCATTCTATTTCAGTCCTATTAAAAAGTGCTTTACGATCTTTCAGTTACCTGCATGTTGTAACTTGAGTCTAGATAGTAACAAAACTATTGCTAAATACCACAAAGGGAACTCTTTTTCTATTAGTTTTGATCCTAATGTAATAGTGTCAGGAGACCTTTATTCTGCTTGGCAGTCGGGAGGAGTGAAGGCTAAGCATAGATCAACCTCAACGTCCAGATACTGCATTAAGAATCAACTCAACAACTACTAAGGGAGGGCAGCTCCTTGATACAACTCCCTTGTAGATACAGTACGATATATATCAATGCAAATATTTGTGTAATTCATTACAAGAATGTAGACAATTACATCTACACAGCATCTTAGATAAAGTTGAGGTACAAGAGCATAAAATGTTGAAAATATACAGGGAACTACCTCAACTCAGGTTGGGCGAACCTTGTAGTAAAAATTATTATTTTTTATTTATGCATGTGACCGGTTTGATAATATCAGCACTTTTTGAATTTACAAACCTTGTGAGAATGGCTTTGTAATTTTGCATCATTATATTTTATACATGCTTGGGATAAGGGGATAAAAAATGCATGAAATAAACAATAACACTATATCACATGTGAATCAGCTGAAATGATAATTTATCTTAAAAAGATCCCATTCACTATTTAATTACAGTTACATAATTAAGGAAAATAAATGCACAAGATTAATTGCTCTTTTGCACATTCAACACAAAACACAGTTTATGAATGATTCAAATGTTATCCGTTTACCATTTTGAATATATCAACACTGCTAGATCCAAATTAGAAAAGAGTTCTTCAGTGTAAACATTCACAAAACTATTGGACAGATTGCTCTATGAGAATAACTTAACAATATTTTATAAAACAAGGGTATGTACATTAAAAACTACTTCTTGTGATCAGTTTTACTGTCCTTACAATATTGTTACGGCACAATATTTGTGACGAGTTATACTTCATCAAGAAATGAACACAGTGGTCTTCATGTAACCGGGTTGCATTCCGACAGGAACTTTTTAAATGATTTTTTTTGGGCAAGACGTTCTCTAAGTTTTGCATGGTCCCAGAAAGGTTCTTCTGTGCAAACAGGCAGATGAAAGGACAGCTATTACTCTTCATAAATACACTCGTCTCAGGTCCCCGGGTGAGGTGATAGTGTTGCACTGTGGACACAGTTTCTTTGCTCCCTGTGAGAAAGAGAGACCAATGAAGATAGTTTAACAAATGAACACAACTGATACTGACACACAGGGTTCACTTGTTCAAGTCACGTGGTCGTGCTGGAAATCTTTTGTTAGGTACAGTATGATACTGCTGTTTATCTCACCAGGGTGCGAAGCCAGCATTCCTCACAGTGGACATGCCAGCACTGGATGGAGGTCAGAGGTACAGTGTAGGAGTCCTGAAATAATTAAGGGAAAAATTTATATTTATGCAATAAAATTATATAGATAAGAAATGTAAATCAGCTTAGTCTCAAGTTATATTATTATATACATATTAGAGTTTAGTGCATACTGTCTTAATTCTGAACAATATATATTTTTCATTTATTATTTAAAAAATATATGTAAAATGCACACACACACACACACACACACACACACACACACACACACACACACACACACACACACACACACACACACACACACACACACACACACACACACACACACACACACACACACACACACACACACACACACACACACACACACACACACACACACACACACACACTACTTTTGAAAATAAATGAATACTTTTGTTCAGAAATGGTGGATTCAATGGACCGAGTGACCGTAGAGACAGTTTCCACCAAAATATTAAGCAGCACAATGCTTTCAACATTGATGTTGAAGTTTCTTGAGCACCAAATCAGCATATTAGAATGATTTCTGAAGGATCATGTGACACTAAAGGCTGCTAAAAAATAAGCCTTGCTGTCACAGGAATTAATTACATTTTTAAATATATAAAAAAGAAAACAGTTATTTTTATTTGTAACAATATTTCACAATTTTACTGTTTTTACTGAAATAATATATACAGTTTATAGTATGTACAGTAGCTCGTCTGTTTGATCGAACCACACAGGCCAGCCTTCGCTCCCCATGTGCATCAATGAGCCTTGGCCGCGCCATGACCCTGTCACCGGTTCACCACTGTTCCTTTCTTGGACCATTTTTGATAGATACTGACCACTGCAGACCAGGAATACTCAAAAATATTATGCTAAGCATAAAAGACCAAACATTTTTAAAAACCCCCAACTTAAGAAACGGTAGTGTTTATATAATTAATATAAAGTATACATATAATTAAATTATGAACATTTATTTGCAATTAGTTGTTACTATGTTTTTAGTCCTTTTTGAATAAGTAAATAGCAAGCTCAAACTTACCATGCATATGAGACACTTGAATCTGTCCCCTCGTGTGAACTGCTTCTCTAGATCTCTGATCCGTGTTTTCAGGGCCTCCAGCGTACTGAGGGAGGGCTCATCCGATAAGCTAAACGAAACAAAGAACAAATCCATCAGAGATTGATTAGAGAGTCAAAGCGTGCTGAGGGCTTTGTCGCTGAAGGCCACATGTTATGAATTCTAAATTACACATGAACGGTAATCAGAAGATAGATTGCATCATTAAATGAGGAAGCATATTCAACATTGTAATACATGAGGGTGCACATCTCTAGATTTCATCTTCATATCGAACAGTAAAATATGAAGAGTAAATGGCTGCCAAATTTGATTAGCTTAACAAAAAAAAAGAATTACTTGTAGACCTAATAAAAGTACAATATAATTCCAAAAATAAAACTTTTAGTGTGGGCACAAACAGCGTAAGACGGCCCCTTGTAGCGGCACTTCCCACAGCAGGTGAGGGACAGACATGTCAACGCAGTGTGCAAACATTGTCTCAGTGTAATTGCTTTATTAGCGTGTCCACGCAGGGCCGGGCTGCAAGCGCCCCGCGGCGCACTGTCATTTGTCAGGAATGGTCCTCCTTCCCGCCTCACTAACCCTTCCTCACTCGAGTGTTTCCACTTCCCCACAATTAAATAACACTCGCTCAGAGCCCCCTAATCCCCGGTAGGAACATCCTGGCCAACGCATCCCCATTTAATCAGCTCTCAGGAATTGAACTATGACAGCAGGGGGTTTAAGTGATCCATCAAAAATGCCTCGTGTAATAGCCGCCAAATATAAGCATAATGAATGCTGTTTTTTCTCTTGTAGCTGTCTGGTGGAAATATGAAATAACTGCCCTCGTCCTCAGGCTAAATACCTATTGGAGAGTGGTGACGGATCAGATACAAAAATATGCTGCAAATCAGAAATCTTACAGATGTGCATACCTAATATATATATATATATATTTCAAACAAGATTAAATATTGCTAGCCATTTGTGAGGAACAATGGACAATAGGTCTATAAATAATATATAATATAATACAATATAATAGTGTGTGTGTGTGTATGTGTGTGAGAGAGAGAGAGAGAGAGAGAGAGAGAGAGAGAGGCCTTGTTATTTTAATAGTGATGATGCAACATCTCTAACCTAACATGCAAATATATACAAATCACTGCCACATAATACATTTAGAATCATTAAAAAGTCTTTCATAGTTTCCCTGCAAACTGACACTCCTCCACTGATAAATGGATCAATCAATCTGATTAATGATTCACTCTGAAACACGCTTCAGTGGACCTGCCATAACGTAACCCCGCTGAGAAAGAAATGATTTGTGTGACTCTTATTGAATGGGTCAGCCATGTATAATTCCTCATGCGTGTCCCTTCCATATGCAAACTTGACCTCAGTGGCACGATTAGTAATGTATAAAAATCTGTCCCAGTTCACACAGAGAGAAGTTCAAATCTCTTTTCCCTACAGCATTTAAGAAGGGCTGTATCATGATCCAGCAGAGATCTCTTCCAAGAAAATGACATGAATGTAGGAGAGATTGGGAGAGAGGAGGAAAAGGCACAAACAAAACAAATATGTGCACAAACCAATATGCCACAGTATTTGTATACCGATTCAATCAATTAGGATTAGTTTCAATTCCATTTTAATAGCTTTGCTATTGTGTTCTGTAACGAGCATACGTTTTATGATGTATACCCAAATAATGTGTTCAAAAGTGTACATTAATGTCGCGGTGAAACTGAAGTAGCCACAGTTCTATTCCTCATATTTTGACATCCATCTGGGTGAAACGGATGACCGTAAAATAATGAAATTGTAGGGTGGGGATTTGGTTCTATCCCAAGCAATAGCTGTCATTTCACAGTCTTGGTTAACTATAGACCCGATATAGTCCGGCTATGAGTAACCCACTTCTAGTCAAAATAACCTTGAATTTGGTAGTTTTTGCCAAAATAACTTGCGAGATGTATGATATTTCATTGTGTAATTCAACAGAGATTATTGTTTATGTTTTGTTTCATTTCTTTGACATGTTCATGTCATGTCTAGTCTATTCTTGGGCTATAGAGACGTCTATTAAATTGTCACTGGCAGCCCAAATTGTTTTAGCCTAGACGTCA
The DNA here is from genome assembly GCF_949357685.1 of Gobio gobio. Lineage (NCBI taxonomy): Eukaryota > Metazoa > Chordata > Actinopteri > Cypriniformes > Gobionidae > Gobio > Gobio gobio. Next base: position 45,684,230 of record NC_137116.1, on the reverse strand, counting down.
GGGCTTTGTTTGGACGGCTATTAGACAGTGGTTTTTGATTGGATTTTGAGGTGTGGCCGTTGAACTCAAGAAGGGAGGAAGATTAACATAAACTTGAAGGCAGGATTTAAGCAGACAAAATGACTGGAGAAGTCCAGCATACGTCATCAGAGAAAATTGTTCGTTTTCACCGGAAGGTGCGGTGCCAGCAAGCAATAGTGTGTGTGTTCACCGCCTCGGTTAACTATAGACCCGGACTAAAATCCGGCTCTGAGTAACCCACTTCAAGCCAAAATAACCTTGAATTTGCTTGCATGTTGTTTTTGCCAAAATAAATTGTGAGATGTATGATATTCCATCATGTAAGCAAAGTCAACAGTGATTACAAGGTGTTTGGTTTCATTTCTTTGACATGTTCATGCTCTAGATGACTAGTCTATTCTTGGGCTATGGTTAGATAGCCCAAATTTTGCCTTGTTTTAGCCTAGACATCAGTCTAGTTTGTGACGTCTGTGTTTGTACGGATATTTACGGTGGCCCAGTAGTGCACAACACAACGAATTTTAAAAAGTATACATAAGTTCACAACACAACGAAATAAAGCCACAACACAACGAAAGCAAGCCACAACACAACAAAAAATCCACAACACAACGAAATAGCCACAACACAACAGAAATGCTCCCGACCACTAGGGGACTCTCGGAGTGCGGTAAAGTTAGTTTTCCTTGCATTGTTCTATAGATTCGCCAATCTTACAAATATTTAAACACTACGATCAGTTTTAAGTGTGCAATTGTGTGTCGACATGAAATATCAATTCAAAATCACCTATGTGCATAATAGCTGCATATTTATACTCGAGAACGCTTTTACCCGCTGCCACGGCGCTAAGAGAACGTCTGCCAATTCCACCAAGTTGAAACATATTTGTATGAATTAAAGTATCTTTTTTTTGTTTTGTTTTTTTTCAATGTTGTGTTGTGCATTACTAAGTAAGTTTTACCAATATAATCAAGCTGTGGAATTTTAACATGTCTGTTTTTAAATGTTAAAGCTACACTGTGTAACTTTTTTAGTCTATTCTTAGCTAAAAAAACTTAGTTCTTTCAAAAATATATGTGCTCATTAATGTATATTTACTTCTTTCAAGTAATAAAGTATTCTCGTAAGTTTATAATATGCCATTGAAAATACAAAAGGTAATGGGATCTAACGGTGGTCGCCATGTTTCCCCTCCATCTTGAAAGTACATTAGCCAAAGAGGGACATACCCGTAAATTCAAGCTTCGCCTTTCGCGTTTTAACCGGTTTTAATACTCAATGGCACTGTACAAAATTCCCTGCCTCGCGCATGTGCACGTCAACTTGTTCAGACTTGTCTGGTGCATGCGCAGAGAGTTTTCATCTCAGCGGCGTCCAGTAACGGAGTTATACAGAGTTTTCCTTGCTTGTTTATTCCTCATGTCTGTTTTTCCTTGTGTGGTATTTCTGTGCGTTAATAACTCCGTAAGTAATAATAGTTATTGTCATTGTAGATGTGTTTCAGAGTGTGTCATCGCGTAATTCAGTTGATGTCACCTCAGAAGTATTTTTGTGTCAACATACAATAGCGTAATGCTCACCTATTTGAATAATCATTCAGTTATTTTGTTATCAACAATGTTTATTCGTTTATAGAAAATATTTGCTTGTAATGTATGTTGATGGAAATATGTATCAGGTCTGATCGCATATTAACAATTGTTATACAGAGCGCACTGCAGTGCTAAAGCTGCACACACTTTTGTAATCCGACCTCGCTTGTTAGCAGCAGCGGCAGCTCCGCTCCTTTTAATGCAGCTGCATTTAGCGCCTATATATGGTACAATAAGCTCTGGTTTACGGTTACATTATACTAATGTAACTTATAAGTATAGTTATACAGTTCTTAACTGTGTATCTTCTGTCATGTCATTGTCATGTATATTTACCATCCTTATTTGTTCTCTCACAGAAACCACATTTATGTACATATCCACGCAAACCTGTTTATGCCTTGCAATTGGATGACTGAATAAACATTACTATCATCAAAGTTCACTCTGGATTAGCTGCAGTTCTTTCTAGCCGAATAATTAGGCCAGTTGAGTTCCAACCATCCCACTGCGCACAGAATATCCCACAGGCATATTCGTGTCGAATGTGGACGAGGTCGAACTGGAAGCCATGTTAATCTTGGACTAAATCGGCCACCGTAGGAGTTGAAACGAAATCGGAATTGAGAGGAACAGAAATTAAAATTCACTGGATGGTCATATACCTTTTCACCGCTAGATGGGGGAAAATATCACACAGTGTAGCTTTAAAGGTAATTTTAGTTTAATTAATACAAATTATACGTTTCAACCACTTGGTGTAATTGGCAGACGTTCCCTTAGCGCCGTGGTATCGGGTCAAAGCATTCTCGAGCATAAATATGCAGCTATAATGCATGTAGGTGATTTTGAATTAATATTTAATGTTGATAAAAAATGGTTAGCCTACATACTGTTAAAACTAATTGTGGTATTGATATCTTTGTAAGATTGCCGATTCTATAGAACAGTGGCAACTTTACCACGCTACGAGTGCCCCCGAGTGGTTGGGAGCATTTCCGTAGTATTGTGGCTTGATTTCGTTGTGTTGTGGCTTGTTTCCATTGTATTGTGGCTTGATTTCGTTGTGTTGTGGCTTGTTTCCGTTGTATTGTGGCTTGATTTCGTTGTGTTGTGGCTTGTTTCCGTTGTGTTGTGGCTTGATTTATTTGTCTTGTGGCTTTTTTATTGTGTTGTGGCTTGTTTTCGTTGTGTTGTGGCTTGATTTCGTTGTGTTGTGGCTTGTTTCCGTTGTATTGTGGCTTGATTTCGTTGTGTTGTGGCTTGTTTCCGTTGTGTTGTGGCTTGATTTTGTTGTGTTGTGGCTTGTTTCCGTTGTGTTGTGGCTTGATTTCGTTGTGTTGTGGCTTGTTTCCGTTGTGTTGTGGCTTGATTTATTTGTGTTGTGGCTTTTTTATTGTGTTGTGGCTTGTTTTCGTTGTGTTGTGGCTTGATTTCGTTGTGTTGTGGCTTGTTTCCGTTGTATTGTGGCTTGATTTCGTTGTGTTGTGGCTTGTTTCCGTTGTGTTGTGGCTTGATTTCGTTGTGTTGTGGCTTGTTTCCGTTGTGTTGTGGCTTGATTTCGTTGTGTTGTGGCTTGTTTCCGTTGTGTTGTGGCTTGATTTATTTGTGTTGTGGCTTTTTTATTGTGTTGTGGCTTGTTTTCGTTGTGTTGTGGCTTGATTTCGTTGTGTTGTGGCTTGTTTCCGTTGTATTGTGGCTTGATTTCGTTGTGTTGTGGCTTGTTTCCGTTGTGTTGTGGCTTGATTTCGTTGTGTTGTGGCTTGTTTCCGTTGTGTTGTGGCTTGATTTCGTTGTGTTGTGGCTTGTTTCCGTTGTGTTGTGGCTTGATTTATTTGTGTTGTGGCTTTTTTATTGTGTTGTGGCTTGTTTTCGTTGTGTTGTGAACTCATGTTTGCTTTTTATATTGCGCTGTGTTGTGCACTACTGGGCCACCGTAGATATTAGACATCTTTTAAATACAAAATTGCTTGCTGGGGTTACATTTACAATGTCAAAAAAATTATAATACAAAAATTAAACATGCATGGATGAATAATTCACAATAAGATGTTTAACATGAATTTCATGCCAATTTTAAGGTACACTTACACTTCTAACTCGCTGTTCTTGCAGGTTCTTGGAGATGTTGTGCTTGTATTGTTGTCAAACTCTCCATTACTTGTGGTTGGAGCTTCTGCAGACAAGGGACATCATTATTTATTTGATTTATGCAATATATATGAAGCTTCTTTTTGTTGGCACTATTATATATATATAGTATAAACCAAAAAGAGGCAAACTACATTTAAGCTAGATTTACACCTGGTACAAAAACAATAAAGATCTGAATTAGAGTAACAACATCAACTACATCTCTTGGCTCACCTGAGTTTGCAGACTTGGTTTGTTCTGGAGATAACCTGCTGGCTGTTTCTCCACTTTCAAAGCAAAAAAAAAACAAAGAAACTAAGTATTGATAAAGTAGTTGGAAGCACTGATCAAATGTGTGCTGTTTGTGTCTGTGCATACTTTAAAACAGCTCCTCTTAAAGCCTGTCTCTCCTCTGCGTCTCTGGGTTCATTTCCTGAACAGGGAATCACATCCGCCTCTGTGTATCTGAGATCATTTGCTGAGGAAACATTTCTTATTATCAAAAATGCCTTCACAAACAAACACAAAAGATCAATGCACTTCCTTGCTGTGCCAATCTTACAGCATAAATATGGATACTGGGCTTTTCCATACTCCAAAGTATCATCACCGTCCACGTCCAGATCCACATCGCTGTCCTGATGCTCCTTCAATGTGCTGCCCACCAAACCTTAAGACATTTAAAATAAGCATTCATTAAATGACAGAGAACACAAAGCCTTAAGAGCGTTATTACAGAACAAGAGCGCATTTCAAGTGCCAAAGTAATTGAGAGTGTGTACTTTAAAAATAGGTTGAGATTCAAATGTGCACTACTGATGAACTGCGAAGTGCTAATAAAATCAAACGTGTGTATAAGGACATGCGGGTCTGTATGACCTCTGATTTCTTTGTGATCGACTCCGTCTCTGTTTTTGACCCCTGGCTAAGTTCTTTTACAGTAATCTCCGTCTCAAGAGGATAAAACCATTCCAATTTCCTCACGTGTTCCTCACACACACGCACACACAAGCACTGTTGCAAAACCAAGTGAGCTGCTTTGCTGCTTACATTGGTGGTTTGGTACGCTGTGCATAGGCAGTAACTACAAATTGACTTTCGCATTTGATTTCAAATTTGCCAATTTTCAACCTCCTTTTGCATCGTTACAATGTCGGTAGCATACGAAAGTGATGAAGAGATTGAAACGATTGTCTTTTTTAGAGCTGCTTTACAGCAGAATTGAATTCTGTTTGCATCACTGAATATATTTTTTTCTGTTTATCACGATCTTTATTGCATAAAGCATATATAAATAAATGTGACTTGACTATTACTCTAGTATATCACTGAATTATAAGTTTTATAATTATAAGCTTAAAGCATAAAAATATAGCACGCTTAGAGATTGGACAAAATACGTTTTTATTTCCACTTTTTTATTGATACATTTCAGTATCAAATTTTCGATTTTATTGCGATTGACTTCTTGAATGTAGGCAGTTTAGGTTTTGGAACATAGCAAGTGTCTTTAATTATACCTAAAAATCTGACTTATTTGAGATATTTGTGTATTTAGTGTGTAGCTCAATAGCTGTGCAGCATTTGTGTGTTATGTACCTCTGAAGCCCCTGAGAACAGAAACCATCTGTATTCTTCTCTGTTCAGCCCATTCAAACTCCCTCCCGGCTGACAATATGGAGCCATCTTCAACAACACAAACGCCATCTCTCTGTTGAAAACACACTCATATCAGTATCTCTGGTGAAAATGTCTCCACCAGCCTCAAGACACCGCTTTCATCTGCTACCTGCCCCGAATGCCCTCTTGGCATGAGGTCGCAGCTAAAAAAGAAACAGAAAATAAAAAGAAACAGACATTTCACATGCAGGTTTATAGTTTGTCTGATTCTCCTGGCCACATCTACCTGTCTTATACATCATACGGCTGACTTAGCAGCACAGGACAGCTGACGGCATGTCTTCTGCCGCCTGTCAGTCAAATACAGACATCACAAACAGCCTGTGATCTGTCAGTGAAAGCAGATCTAGAGGAACTACAGACTACAGGGGAAGGTAGGTTCATTGTTTTGAATGAGACCTATAAACACATGCACAATGACAAATGAGCTGCATTTCCATCATACCTGGTCTTCCTCTGCTTTCCGTCTTTTCAGTTTCCCAATGCGTGCTGTGTAAAAAAAAAAAAAAAAAGAGAGAAAGAAAATGAGCAGAGAGAAAAAACAACAACAACAAAACAGCTGATTTTTTTATTGATGCATGGCACTTTTCATATAACCTTATCTGAAAAAATGAAGCATAAATCAATTCTTTTGATTCGTTTTTTTTCTCCACTGGCAGTTTTATGATGGAAATATATACAATCTCAAGCTGACATAAACTGATAAGACAGAAAGGCCTCTATGGCCTACAAAAGATAAATAAATGGCAAGGGAATTGGACTGATCTGTTTATCTGATTATAAAATAAAGACATAAAAGATTTCCAGAATTCTCCTTCTCTCGAACACACACACACACACACAAAGGATGTAAAATTCAGGATGGTGGAACGGTATCTACCACTCCATTAAAATCTCTGTTTTGCTGAGCTGCTAATGGTGTTAAGGGACATTAATCTTCAGGAGCCTCAGCTCATGATATAGTCAAAAAGGACAGTGGAAACAGAGCTGAGCCTGTTACAATCACCGTGAAGTTGACCAAAACGGAGAGAGGATCATTAATTAGAGAGAGAATCTGATCAATTAGCTTTGACCAATCTTCCAGGGCACCTTTTTTGGACGTTAATGAAATAACATAAAAATTAACAGTCCTGATAAATGATCAAAAATTCAACATAATAGAGCACCAATATTTCACAGTACAAAGACTTAATACTCTGAGTATTACTGTGCCAAGGGTGTAATATCGCATTAAATAGTATATAATTTTCACCATCTCAGGATTCTATAATCATTTGCTCCTTGAAAGATAATTTTAAATCAGTGCTGATTAGTATCCAGATAAAGCCTCTTTAAATACTGCAGTTGTGTGGCGTGCGTGGAGAATATCTTACCAGACAGTGGGCAAGAAGATACATGTGGGAATCCATAGTCAGTCCAAACATGAATAGATTTCACTTTCTGTTTGGCGTAGCACCTGCACCAGCAGAGCTCCTTAACTGTTAACATATCAAAAGGTTAAAGGTCAATAATCTGCTCTGCTTGTGAGGGTGCTAGGTCAAAGGTTGGGTGGTGCTTTAACTGTTTGAACTAAAGGCAGTGCGTGACACACCAAGCCGATGTAAAAGAACTAGTGGTGATGAAAGCTGACTGTGTTGTCGCTGTGTCTCGGCCAAAAAACTGCACTTGAACACACCAAAAAGACTACAGGCAACTGCCAACTAGCATGCACATTAAAGAAATAACTGAACAGCAGGTATCAATATTCCATATTCATCATTCAAAAAGGGACTAGGACTGCAGATATACAAACTAAAAGCAGCAACATTTTGAATATAAATCATGCTGATCATTTTCTTCATTCCAGATGGCTCATGTTGTTATGAAAATATTTGCACATTGAAATGCTCAGGTAACATGATGTAAAATTAGAACAGCCTTCTGTCTTTGACTTCTTTGCTCGTTTTCATCACTTTTGCGTTTTATACTTGTTCGCTAAGCTGAACAGCCAATCAGAGCGATCTCTCTCATCGATGGTGCCAATGTCAACGGACGCTGATTCAACATGCTAAATTGGCCAAAATGCCCCCAACGCAGATGGTGCGGAACACACTGCAAAAACTAGGCTGGTCGACGCTCAACAAAGGCTTGGCGTGTCAGGGCCTTAAGACTGAAAGTGTACTAGTGTTGTCTGAGGACAATTTATGATCATGAAAATCAAAGATAGATGATTTCATCATAAACATTTTTTAATTAGTATTCATAGAAATCTGAATTTGGTCTAAGCTCTTAATGCATGTTTATGACCCGGCATGCATAGGCAGTGACTGAAATACAAAATAAAAAAGAGAGAAATCCAGAGAGAGGTCATTAAAAACGTACCATTGAGTCTTGTTTGCCTGTTTGCTCGTACTCGCAAAAATGTCTGGAATGAAAAAGAAAGGAAGAAAAGTGACACTTCAATATCCATAATTGCAATAACATTACACTAATTTTTTTTAAAAAGAATTCTCACTGAATATCCCATTATCAAATATTTCATGGTACAGAAGTAAAATGGGTTACGAACAGCAATTCAGGTAGGTGTTTTGATGCTTAGGACTCCTAAATATGATGATACTCTGCAAACCTAACATATAAAGACCAATTTATACTGTGCAAAAAATGGTAAAAATAGTAAGTGTAAGGACAACATTATTTGAAAAATAATACTTGACTTTATATTGTCGTTGCACTAAAGATAAATTAATGAAATATTATCATTTCACATTTAAATACACATTTTTGGTTTTATTTTTTATCAATGACATAATACTTTTTCCAATAAAATTAAATATTCCAAAATTGTAAGCAGTCTTTAGAAAGCAGAACGAAATTACAATGTACTTTTTTCAGAACAGAAACATTATTTGAAATATAATTAAAGTCCAGCAGATGGCAGCACTACACTGAGTGCTGCCTCAAACATTTGATTGACACGCAGTCTTGGAATGGGTAAAGTCCACTCTTAAATTAGTTTGATTCGACCGGTAATTCATTAAAGTTCAATATGCTCCTCAAGAGAAGTGCAAGCTAATGCTGCTAGACATGTATATAACGTGCATTTTGTGCTCACCTGGTACCTGTCGGAGTGCACCGCCTCATCAGCAGGACGTGGGGAGGAGGCGGAGGAGGAACCCTCTCTCTTTATGTGCATAGAAAACAGAGACTGAGAGGGGTAGAGAGGTTATTATTGCCCTTAGAGATAAATAAATTGCATATAACAAGTGTTGTGAAGTACATTGGAGAGAATGTACCTTGGGCGGCCCAGCAGCAAGACACTCCTTTTGCGCGGGACCCTGACTGTAAACAGAAGAGAGTGTTATTAACACATATTTCATCACCTCAATCCCATTACCAACTAAACTCAGCCTTGTTTTAAACACAAAGTGTGAATCAGAATATGCAGACGGGCTCAGAAACGAGGCATCAGGTTGCAAACATTTCCTTCACAGTCAAATAAAAAAATAATATATTTATAAAGCTGTCTCCATTCGGGTTCTGTACAGCAGGAAGGCTCTAACACACCCTGGGGCCAAGTTCAATTTGACACAATTACTGTCCACAGTTCTGTCACTAAGCAGATTATGGCTATAATTTCTTTATTGGAGAAATCTTTCATGTGTTCAGAGTGGCTAATGTGCTGCCCTGCCTCGTCTGATGCTGATAGCAAACGTTGAAGAAAGGCATTATTAGCTTGCTATGATTTTCGCGAGGACTGCCTTGAGCTTGACTGGCTGTGAAATGTCAGGAACAATGTAACAGCTTGTAATTTGTGATGTTGCAATGATGGAGGAGACAGGGAGAGGGGTGGAGGCATGGTGCACATGCCCAGAGGCTGTAGATAAATATGCCATCCAGACCTGGAAGCATTTAATGTGCCTTTGGAAGGGACAGGTTACAGGGTTTGTGTGCGTATATGTGTGTGCGTTCATTGTCTCAATCTGCTTTAATTCTGCCCTTCCTCCATCTTTCCGGCTCTTGTCTCCAGTTTTGATCTCTTTACTAAGGGCGGCGATGCATTTTCATGAGCCTGGATGAGATTTGAGTAAGAGTGACAGAAGAGCATGCTGACTGTCAGCGGCACTTTACTGTCTACGTGTCCCGGCCGATACAGAGAGACTGAGGCAGTTCAAAAAAATCAAATCAACCCTCGACTGATCGGCTGATGATCTCAGATTGAGCTGGACGGATGGGAAAACAAAAGAAGACATGAGCGAGGCAGAGGGAGGTTGATAGATTATTGATTGTCTCAGTCATTATATGGATTGTATCATGTTCATTACAGAGGAACATGACAGGTTTCATTTTTACCCTCTCTGTGAGAATAGCAGGTGGAGAATGAGGGGGGAAGAGTGTGATAGCAGAGCGCATTGGGATACTCTACTCTTTCTAATATTTTAAAACTTAATTTATTATCAATAAAATAAAAATCATACATAATAAAACAAGAAATAAGAAATTATTTATTTATATATTAGGCTCCACCATCCCCATGAATGGATGGATGGTTTGCATAAATAAATAAATAAAGTTGTTGTTTCATTTTTATTAGGATTTTGGATTATGGCAACAAACTATATCCGAGAAGAACCACAAAAATTGGGAGAACATTGATACTATATTTTATTTATTTTCTTACTCTATACTTTCTTACTCTATTCTTTAAAAGGTAAATACAACTTTATTTATTGTAAATAAAATAGAATTGATTTCTATATGGTCTGATTGAATGAATGAATGAATGAACAAGTAAATAAATGTTCCATTTTTATTTTAGTTTTAAGGTTCTATCTGACATTTTTGTCAAAAATGTGTTATTCACATATTCTTATTCTGTGACAACTTATCTACATTATGAAATGGTTTTGTTACATTGTGCACATTTTGAGACTTCACAAAAAAACACAAAAAGGTTATATCTACAAAGTCGAATGGAATGCAAAAGCTTTGAAGCTCAATATCTCAAAACTGCTCCGAATGCAAATAGAACCCTATAATTCCAAGGTGGCGAGATGGCAACGAAACATTAAAGAACTTCAAAATAAATAAAATAATGGTTGTGAATCAGGAAATAAAAATAAATATTAAGAGAATGTTTCAGGTGTGGCGTATGTACCTATTGTGCAGCTGCATTAGACGCTCCATTTCCTGCTCCATGTGTTCCTGCAGCTCTCCTGGCCGCAGAACAGCGTGACAGATCGGACACATGGGCGTCTGAGTGTCATACAGGCCCTTTACTTTACCTGGACAGACAGATGAGAGAGGGAAGCACAAAGACACGCTTTATTATTATAAACCTACAATGAGCAATAAAGCAAATTCTTGATAATTCAATGATAAAAATCATCTCGTCCAGGCAGCTGTGTAATCTAAATAAAGCTCATCAATACAGTCACATGACAGCAGAGACATCGAGTAGCAGAACCGGTCTCATAGCTAATCCATCACAGGCTAACAAGTGGCCAAATGAAAGCAAACAGATCTGAATAAAACATGGATCTGCATATCAACGCTGCTTGGAGCCATGCCCTTGAGAAAGTGTCAGTCAGCCCCCCTGCGAGTCCCATCTCTTTTAAAATTTCATCTACGGTACAGCTCAAATAAATTCACAGACAAGTACTAACTGCTTGCATCTCTGCCTAAAGGCAACCAACATCGGTAAACAATGAAATTCCAAGGCCCAAATTGAATTTATAACCACATTACCTGCAAAGATAACGTCTGCAAATAACAAGATGATAAAAGGAATTTGATTTGATTCTGGGAGAGCACGTCTTTTTCCCTCCTCCTGTTGGAGAGTCTCTCATGGGGGGCATTTGAGAGACATTCCAAAATGATAATGTTAAACCTTAACATGGATACACTGCCTTAATTAATATACACAGAACAAAACCTAAACACCAAAGTGTGGCTATAAACTGTTTAAATCTATTAATTACTGTCATTTTATTATTTTATGTTGCATCATAAAAGCCTATATTGCTGAAGACTGCAGGTTAACAGTTATTTTGGGGAAATACAATTCTGATAAGTTTTGTAATATTTTTGAAAGAAGTCTCTTATGCTCACCAAAGCTACATTTATTTGATCAAAAATACAGTACTATTGTGAAATATTATTACAACTTAAAATTACTGTAATAATATTTATGCAGAATTTTTAGCAACCATTACTCTACTGTTCGGTGTCACGTAAAACAAGAAATCATTCTAATATGCTAATGTTAAAAACAGTTATGCTGCATGCTTAATATATTTGTGGAAACCATGATACTTTTTTTCAGGATTGTTTGATGAATAGTTTAAAAGAAGAGCATTTATTTTAAATATAAATCTTTTTTAATATTATAAATACTTTGGATAAACGTAATGCATTCTTTCTAAATAAAAGTATTAATTTCTTACAAACACACACACACACACACACACACACACACACACACACACACACACACACACACACACACACACACACACACACACACACACACACACACACACACACACACACACACACACACACACACACACACACACACACACACACACACACACACACACACACACACACACACACACACAATAAGATATGGACGGTCCCATAGCGTTTTTTCCCCAAGTTATAGGATGACTGCACATGCCAACATCCATATGACAACTGTCATCGTCATGATGGGAGACGAGTTCTGAGACGGCCATGAACTGACCTTTCCAAAATGCCACATTTCATCCTGGCTTTCTGTCACATTACGACAATATGTCAGAGGCCCGAAAAAGACAATACTAGAGGCTTGTATTTCACAGAGCTGCATGCAAAGGGGTAAACAGTCATATTACTGGAGGCCAGATGAACGTGGTTCTCTCTGTAATTGATTGACGTGAACTGTATTGGTTGCAATGGCTTTTTCAAAATGTCACCATTTAAAATTCAGACAGCCAACGAGGTCTGAGACCACATACAGTATCAGTTTCTTACGTTCAGTAGAAAGAATGTTTTGGATTTGAAAAACTACTTTAAAAGGAATATAATATAATATAATGTAATAGAATAGAACAGAATAGAATAGAATATGTGAAGTCAAGTAAAAGGAGGTCCCTTAATGGTTTCTGCCATGATTTTGCCTTTCAATAACTCCATAATGGGCGCGACCTTTCAGTAATCCGAGGGCATGCGAGAGGCAGGCGACTGGCAGGGGGCTTGTTCCCTGGCAGACTTTCTGAGGAGAGTGGCAGTTATAAAACAGAATTGGCCCACTCCACACCTGCCATGAAGCCCCGTCAAGTAGCCTGAACCCGTCTGGTTCGTGTTTAAGACATCAAATGTTTCATTTTATACAGGGGATTTCATCGTTCCTTCAATATGCTTTGTGAAGTGCAGGGGAGTATGCAAGCTCCAGTGAGTGTTTTTATTGAGGAAAATAATGGGCCATTGAAAAAGGCTATTTAATAGGCAACATAATAGGCAATGTAGCAACACATCTGCTGTGGAAAGTCATTTCCTTCATTTTCAAAGGTATTTTCTTGATTCAGACCTTTCATTAATCGGCTTAGAAACAGCGTAATCACTCTGGCACTGGACCAGGTACATGTGGAAAAAAGTCCAAGTTTGCTGTTATTGAGGGTGATCAATGTCTGAAATGAGAGGCAGAGTGGAAATATTACCACGATAAATCCTTCAGAGCTCGTTCGCAGTTGTGAGAGAGACGTCGCACACTTGCATGTTCGTATTATAAAGCGAGCTATTAGATTAAAGCGAAAATGGCTTCCATTAACATCCTTACTGTCAAGTCAATGAGCTCATTCTGTTCTGTTCCTGCCCCACATACTTTACTGGCCAATCAGTGTCTCGTTAATGAATATTTACTGAATATTCAAATATGTCAAAACCCCCTGAAACAATTCCAGCCAAACAAAAATAATGGTACACATATATATCAAAGGACTACAGAAATGAAAACTAACATGACTGCAACAAAAGCATACTGAAAGTAACTAAATAGTGCACAGAAATTGGACCTATTTGATTTAAATATAAATGTCTTCTCCAGGATTTTACTAACAATACATATTATTTTAGTAAACATAAACAACAACAAGGCACAGAAAAACATGAAACTCTAGGTTAACCTGTAGGTTATAGTCCCAGATACAGAGGAGAGTGATCAGTGTCTCTGAAATCCCTCCATCATAAATGTCCCCATAAAGATGAGGGATAGACATCTATACAGCTGCCCGATAAAGCTGTGGCACTCATCACTCCAGAGAGCTGATTGCTGCCTTTAACTGTGGGCTGTGTCAAAGAGTTCAGCCCTGGAGAAACATTTAAGACCAGGTTCAGCTCTACAGACAGGTGAGGGACAACAAATACAACTGATTCCCTGAGCTTAGACTCAAGTGAATCTCTTATGAAATCAGAGGAATTTAACTTGAAATTACATATTTAAATCATAAAATATCATGAAATTTATCATGCAATTTAAAAAAAAATGTAATCACGAGATGAGCATTAGCTAATTTAAATCTGCGATGAAATTAAAGTTGTCTTTTTTTCCATTCCAGCTAACCAGGAACGTTCTCAGAACTTCCCCAATGTTCTAGCACTCAAAATTATGGACACACTTTTCTTCTAGTAATGTTAATAGAACTGTGGCAAGCAGGGCGAGGCTGAGAGCCGTGGGAACGGAGCAATTGCTAACGAGAGTCACTGCGCCCCACACCAGCCTCGGGTCTCACGGAGGAGCTCCAGAAGGATAAAAGGAGGAGTGACGACAGTGAGGACAAGAGAGGACCAGGCCTGGGCTTTATGTTGTGTTTTGTTTGTGCGGCAGTCGTCTGTGCGGGGCTACCGCTTTACTTTCGTTTTGTTGTTTGTTTGTTTATTTTTGGATTAAAGTTTTATGTTAAATGTTCGCCCATTCCCACCTCCTTCCCTGAACTACAAACTTTGTTACAAGAACATCTGACTTTAATAATGTTCTCAAAACGTTAGCACCAAAAAAAGTATCTATACAGCTTTCAGTTTTAGTTGGACAATCATCTACGGCCCGGTTTCACAAACAGTGCTTAGACTAAGCCAGGATTAGTCCTTAGTTCAATTAGGGCATTTAAGTATCTTTTATAAAAGTGCCTTAGAAAAAACATTACTGGTGTGCATGTTGAGTCAAAATGTCAGAGCAAGTTGCTTTGAGTTTAAACAGCTCAAACATGCATTTTAGTCTGGGACTAGCTTATGCCTTGTCTGTGAAACCAGGGGTAATAGTTTCAAATGTTACTACTTATTTATTTCAGAATGTTTAGAGAAAAATCCCATAATATTTGCAAAATGGAATGTTCCATTAACATATGCATAACCAAGAAAAAACATTATTAATTTTTTTTTTGTAATTTCAAAGAACATTCTGAAATAAAGTCATAACTTTAATAGGAATGTTAGCAAAACATTCTTAGAACATATTTTAGTTAGCAGGGATATTGTGACTTACATATGAGTGAAACAATATTTTGTAAAATAAAATAAAAATAGGGTAGGGACTTGGCTCTATCTATCAGTTATTGATTGGATGAAAATGCAGATCAGATCAGAAAGAGGCGGGGTTTAAGCAAACTAAATGATTGGAGAAGTCCGGCATACGTCACGAGAGAAGTCTCTAGTTGCACCGAAAAACAGAGTTGGATTCCAAATTCTTAGGTCAAAACAAATCAAATAAAAAAATTAAACATTACAATAAGATCAATAAAATGCATCAGCTTTAAGAGAAAGGAAGGGGTTGAAAACACAAAGTTTCTTCTGTCATTGTGCATCACCCCCAATATGTTATGTAATCTTAAAATAACTCAACACAACCATACTTGATCATGTGACCAACATACATGCAATTTCCTTTTGAGCAATCTTTTAACAAACCCCTCTAACCCCAACTCCACAGCTCATCTCCAGAAAATCAATACAATGTGTCTGGTTTGTCAAGAAAAGCAGGTCATTTAACCATGCGAAGATACTAAGGAGAGCTGACAACAGAGAACCAACACAGATTTAAATCTCAAAATATGTAGATTTTTGTGAAGGACATTTTACATTTACATTTATTTAAATTTACATTTATGCATTTAGCAGACGCTTTTATCCAAAGCGACTTACAGCTTGGGGGTACAATAAGCGATTGGTCGTGAAGAGTCGAGTGAGCGCAACAAGTGCCTGAAATACTTAGTCCGTGTACATTTCTCAGTGTAGTACAGGCTAGAGTAGGGAGGGAAAGAGGAGGAAAAGAGGAAAGGAAAGGTTTTTTTTTTGGTTTTTTTTAAGTTAAGTTAAGTTAAGTGCTCACGGAAGAGATGAGTTTTTAGTTGACTTTTGAATGTTGTCAATGAATCAGCATTTCGGATGGCGGTGGGCAGATCGTTCCACCAGCTGGGAACGTTGAATGAAAATGTTCTGGAAAGGGATTTTTTGCCTCTCTGTGAAGGTACCACAAGCCTTCGCTCCTTAGCTGAACAAAGGCTTCTGGTGGGGGTGTGGAGTCGTAGAATTGAGTCAAAGTATGCAGGAGCTGAGTGCATGGTGGCTCTGTAGGCAAGCGTCAGCGCCTTAAACTTGATGCGAGCAGCGAGTGGTAGCCAGTGCAGTGAGATGAAATAAAGATTTTATTTTTATTATAATTAAAAATATAATGTATATCTGCGCAGCTGCTAATATAGAAACATGCTGTAGATTTCTATTAGCAGACAACTAGGCTACAGTGTCTCTGTTCAAAAGGTTACTTTGATAGTAATTGATATTGAGGGTGGGAATTATTCTCCAGATCTCCTCAACAGGCTTAATTAATGAGTATTCAGGGAGTCTTAAATAACAGAGACAGCCAGATCAATAGTAGTGATGAGCAAGAGACCACTATGTGAGAGAGAGTGTGTAAAAGAAAACGAGAGGAAGACAACAAGAAAATAACACCGGGGAAAATGAATGGCGTAGTGTAAGGTCAAGCCTTTGGAGGAACAATTACGCAATGCACACCGCGACAATATGATGCAGTCAGCGTGATATTCTAATGACACTCATTAACCATCATCCAGCCATGTGTCATGACTCAAACTGTGGTGAGATGGTCATAGACTATCATTCCCTTCTGAGATAAACTACCATTATTTGATGGGTGTGTGCTGCCTTTTTATGGTCTCCCCAAGAACTCATCAGCAGGAGTTACAGGGCTGTGAAGGCAGACACTTCAAATAAACCCAGTCTGAGAAACTGGCCAAATGAAGATGCACACCTGCAAACCAGAGGATAGGAGAGACAGTCCTGTCTGAGGTCCACACAGACAGAGTAACTAAAGTAACTACACCCGCTGTGCGTGTGTGTAAACACATGGGTACAAATGTGGAAATGTGAATGACTGAGCGCATATGTAAGTCAAATACCTTCTGTGTGCAGGGAATGCGAGAGCATGTGTATCTATGAGGGGGCACTAGTGGTATCTAGGATTTGACTTAATAAATAATTATATAAATAATAATGAGTTAAATCGTGACTGAAGGTGACAGCCATGAGATCACTTGAAATTTTGATGATATATTAATAATAATTACAATAGGGTTTCAGCACAACCCCTAAAGCCCGGGACACACCAAGCCAACGATCGGTCATCAGGGCAACATTGGGCCATTTTTGAGCGTCGGCCGGCTTAGTTTTTTCTGTGTGTTCCGCACCGTTGGCTCTAGGCGGACACATATGGGGTTTTTTGGGCCGATTCAACATGTGGAATCGCCGTCGGTGTGAGAGAGATCTCTGATTGGCTGTTCAGCTTAGCGAATGAATAATAGCAAAACAGCGAGCAAAGAAGTCAAAACAGTACAGATAGAAGGCTGTTCTAATTGTACGTCATCTTACCGAGTGTTCCTGGGCAAATACTTTAATATTAAAATGAGCGGAGTGGAATAAAGAACGTGATCAGCAGGATTGATATTCAAAAAGGTAGGCGCGCGCTGATTTGTTTGCGGTTTGTATCTTGTTGGTTTTTCCTTTGAATGAATATCTGCAGAAATAGACGGTTGTCTCATTTACACGCAGGCGCAGAGCTTTGAGTTTAAACAGCTCAAACATGCATTTTAGTCTGGGACTAGCTTATGCCTTGTCTGTGAAACCAGGGGTAATAGTTTCAAATGTTACTACTTATTTATTTCAGAATGTTTAGAGAAAAATCCCATAATATTTGCAAAATGGAATGTTCCATTAACATATGCATAACCAAGAAAAAACATTATTAATTTTTTTTTTGTAATTTCAAAGAACATTCTGAAATAAAGTCATAACTTTAATAGGAATGTTAGCAAAACATTTTTCCTTTGAATGAATATCTGCAGAAATAGACGGTTGTCTCATTTACACGCAGGCGCAGAGCTGACAGTCGGCTGTAGTTCTCTTGTGTGTTCAAGTGCAGCTTTTTGGCCCAGATGCGGCCAACAAGAGGCAACAACACCGTCGACTTTCATCGCTGCTAGTTCTTTGACGTCGGGTTGGTGTGTCTCAGCCTTGATAATAATAGTAAATTTGTGTTTCACAACATAAAAATAAAAACCATCTAAACATGTAAATGAATGATTTTGATGTAGATTAAAGTTAATTTAATCTAGATCACTGTAAAAAAAATCTATATATAATTATACATATAATTTTACACACACACACATACATATTATATTTATATATATTAGGGATGCCACAATTCTCAATATAATATTGAACCGTTCGGTACGGCATTCACGGTTCAATACGCGCTTGTGAATTGTGTTTGTCGGTTTTGCATTGAATTAATTATTTTTCTACAAATTCTATCATTTGCCTCCATCCCAATATACTGAACAACGCTACATACATTCTCATCACACGTTAGTGGTAGAGTTATACTCACGGAACACTATAGATATTCACAATTACGAAAGTTCATTATTTGCATGCGTTTTAAAGCCTTGCCGGCTCATTCGCGTGCGCGGTTTTAACATGCGCTTTTCCGAGCGCACGCACTAGACGCCTGTCAAACACGTGATTACTGGACTAAGTAGTTGTCTTACTGCGCTAATACACACAAGGTTAACATAAACACAGTCGGTTATGTCTAAAGAGAAAGTAAAATTGGCGTGTGTCTGTGTATTAGATGCACGGAGGTCTTAAATTGACAGCAGCGCAGTAGTCAACACGCTGTCCTTAAAGGGACAATTCACCTCTAAAATTATGTCATTATTTACTCACTCTAATATTGTTCCAAACCTGTATTCATTTCTCGATGAAAGAATTTTCATTTTTGAATGAACTATCCCTTTAATGTTAATACAAAAACAAAAGACAAAGAGAAAATCACTCACTGCTCTTGCCTGAAAAACTTTAATACAGTAGCTTTAATAAGAATCAATGTTTCCCTTTCAGTCGGTCACGTTCGACGTACGTCGGAACTGACCGACGAATTGGGATCTGTTTCAGAGACCAATCTACTTCGAGTGTATTAAAAACGAGCCAATGGACATTGGCATGCGGTGCACACATTCCACGCACCGCCCCGCATTGCGGGTATAAATACGGAAGTGGAAGTACCGCATATTGCTTTCAACTTCGGAGCCGAGCATTACATGTTCCTACGAAGAGTGTGTTTACACAAACTAAACGAGTCTCTACGAGAAGATCAGCTTACCTGTTCCAGTGTCGGTGTGACGGCGCTTTACAGCGGTGGTCGCGAGCAGAAGAAATCTGTCGGTTCGCTGGGCGTTTCCTCTGAGTGCTTACAGTGGGCTTGCACCTTTAAACCACTGTGAGCCGCGGCTATTCCCCTGTGTGCCTCGGCACTTGTTGGAGCGGTTCTCTCTTCTCTCTATCACTAAAAGAGCAACGCGGTTTGACCCTGCGTCTTTTTCAAGATGTCATTCAAACCGTGTGTTTCTGGATGCGGTTGTTTCCTGTCCTCATTTGACGGCCACGATCTCTCTCACATATAAACATGTGAGATTGCTTTCGAAGGGCTTGAGCGTTCAGCGCGCCGTGTGCCGTCGAGCGCCGGCTGACAGCGGGGGTTGCCACGGCAACCCAGCGCGTCACTCGGCGCTCTCTAGATGCGCGGTCCAGACTATGAAACCTCAAACGGGGTTGAGTCCCTTTGCTTATTCCCTGATCTAGTTTCTTTTCTGGTGCTCCAGAAAAGGATTATTTTGGTTAATAAGCCTTGGTGACCTGAGGGTTACAGTGGGGCATCCCCGCAGGGTACATCTCTTCGGGCCCCCACTCCTCTATCGCATCATGAGCATGTTAAGACTTTGTTCGTGGGTGGTTCATGTTCTCTCATGGGGACATGGCCACGTCGGCGCGTTGTTCGTCCTGCCCCTTTAATAGGGGCTTGAGCGTTCAGCGTGCCGTGTGCCGTCGAGTCTGGCGGCCACGCCCACTGTCTCTCATGCCTGCTGGTAGCCCAGATGGGATTGCTGGTCCTTTTAAAAAAAAAAAAAAAAAGGGGGACCCAGCATTTCATTTGTGGCTCTGGCAGAGGACAGATGTCAATTGCTGCATTGGAGAGAGGGCTGTTATGCGCTGGAGATGATGACGCTGAGTTTCCCACTATAATAGTGTGTGCTCATGCTGAATCAGATTCAGTGTTGACAGCCATGCCTTCCAGGGTGGCTGCCTGGATGTGCATTGGAAGAATTTAGCAGTGTGGAGCTTTTGGTGTCAAAATATGGAACGCCAAAAGGGCCATAATCTGTATGAATTTTTTCGCTCTCTCACTACCCTCTTTCCTGCATGCACGAGGGTAGTCTTGACTCAGGGGTTATGCAGGAACTGCGTGCAGTGATGGACCTCGCTCTCCGGGTGACAGAAGTCACTGCACGCTCCCTGGGTCAAGCGATGTCCACGTTAGTGGTCCAGGAAGCTGGGGCTAGACCTGGCAGATATGCGTGAGCCTGACAGAGTTCGGTTCCTCAACGCCCCTGTCTGTCAGGCTAGCCTCTTCGGCGACGCTGTCGAGAACTCGCCCAGCAGTTCTCGGTGGCCCAGAAGTGGATGGAGGTTTAAAAAAAAAAAAAAAAACATCCTGCCCCGACGACTAGCTGCTGCCTCCACCCAGTCGTCGGCTGCAGCACCTCCATCTGCTTGTCGCCGAGGGTGCCCCCCCTGCGTCCGCCTCCGCCCCTGCTAAGCCAAGCAGCAGCCTCCACCCGGGCAGCAGGTGGCCGGGCGCAGGGGATGTGCCCAACCCGTCCAGGATACCGCGAGTCCGCTAGCAAGCACATGGGCGAGCGGCCCTGGAACGGGCAGCCCAGCGAGATGGCAAGCTGCTCGGGGAGAAGGTGTCCGCACCCCTCCCTCCCCCGGAGGAGGACCGGGGGGAGAATATTTTTTCGGTTCGGTCCTGCCGCTGGCTCTCCGGAGTCCACAGTACCCACATTCTCAGAGCAGTTTCCTCCCTCCCTGGGCTCTGAGAGGGTCAGGTTGGCAGTGTGCGACGCCCCCGGGCCTTGCCACTCCTTTCCTCCCCTCTCCCCCTTCGCCAGGGGGCAGCAGTGTGGGCACCGAGGACGCCCCCGGGCCTTCTCACCCACACTCTGCCCCACCTGGAGTACTCAGACAACACTCCGGGCCGCCTCCGGGCCTCCCGAGTCGGGTCTGAGTGCTCCACCTCGCTGCCTCACCCCGGGTACGTCTGTGGTGCCGATGATCCCGCTTGTTCGGTCTCTGGGGGCCTGGCTAAAAGGCCTCCCCGGACCGTCATGCTGGCTCATCTGTACCATCAGACTCGGCTATGCGATTCGTCGCACGCCGGCCTCCCAAGTACAGGGGCATCCTCTTCACCTCAGTGTGGAGCTCGGATGCCCATGTCTTGCGGTCAGAGATCGATGTCCTGCTGGCGAAGGGCGCGATCGAGCCGGTTCCTCCAGCCGATATGAGGTCGGGGTTCTACAGCCCCTACTTCATTGTACCCAAGAAAGGTGGTGGGTTAAGACCAATCTTGGACCTGCGCATTTTGAATCGGGCCCTGCACAAGCTCCCGTTCAAGATGTTAATGCAGAAACGCAATTTTCAGTGCATCCGTCCCCAAGATTGGTTCGCAGCGATCGACCTGAAGCCCTTCGGGCTGTCCCTGTCGCCTCGCGTCTCCACGAAAGGCGTAGAGGCAGCCATTGTTCCGCTCAGAGAACGCGGCGTTCGCTTACTCAACAATCTTGACGACTGGCTTATTCTCGCCCAGTCTCGGGAGCAGTTGTGCGAACACAGGGACATGGTGCTCAGTCACCTCAGCCTGTTGGGACTTCGGGTCAACCGAGAGAAGAGCAAACTCTGTCCCACGCAGAGGATCTCTTGTCTCGGTATGGAGCTGGATTCGGTCAGCCGGACGGCGCGCCTCACTCCGGAGCGCGTCCGGTCAGTGTTGAACTGCTTGAATACGTTCAATGGCAGGACAGCGGCCCCACTGAAACTTTTTCAGAGGCTCCTGGGGCATATGGCATCCGCAGCCGCGGTAACGCCGCTCGGATGGCTCCATATGAGGCCGCTTCAACGCTGGTTACACGACCGAGTCCCGAGATGGGCGTGGCACAGCGGTCAGTACCGGGTCCCAGTGACTCCTTACTGTCGCCAAACCTTCAACCCGTGGTCTGACCCCTCGTTTCTCCGGGCCGGTGTGTCCTTAGAACAGGTGTCGAGGCATGCTGTGGTCTTCACGGATGCCTCTTCCACGGGTTGGGGGGCCACGTACAACGGGCACGTAGGTTCGGGACTGTGGACGGGACCCCAACTACGTTGGCATATCAATTGCCTAGAGCTTCTGGCAGTACGTCTTGCCCTGGCCCGGTTCAAGAAACCGCTCCAGGGCGCACACGTACTGGTCCGTTCGGACAGCACTGCGGCCGTTGCGTACATCAACCGTCAGGGTGGTCTACGCTCCCGTTGCATGCTCCGGCTCGCCCGCCATCTCCTCCTGTGGAGTCAGAAGTTTGTGAGGTCACTTCGTGCTATTCACTTTCCAGGTGCGCTGAACCAGACAGCCGACGAGCTCTCTGGCCAGTCGACACCTCCGGACGAATGGCGACTCCACCCCCAGAGCGTCCAGCTGATATGGGACCACTTTGGGGTTGCGCAGGTAGTCCTGTTTGCTTCCCCGGAGTCGACCCATTGCCAGTGGTACTACTCCCTGACCGGAGGTACCTTAGGCATAGATGCACTGGCGCACAGCTGGCCCCGGGACCTACGCAAATATGCGTTTCCCCCAGTGAGCCTTCTTGCACAGACCCTGTGCAAGGTCAGGGAGGACGAGGAGCAGGTCTTGTTAGTTGCGCCCTATTGGCCCAACCGGACCTGGTTCCCCGAACTCACACTCCTCGCGACAGCCCCTCCCTGGCCGATTCCCCTGAGGAAGGACCTTCTTTCTCAGGGACGGGGCACTCTATGGCACCCGCGTCCAGACCTCTGGAAACTCCATGTCTGGTCCCTGGACGGGACGCGGAGGTTCTAGATGGCCTACCGCAAGCTGTGGTAGACATCATCGCTTCAGCTAGAGCCCCCTCTACGAGGCGCCTCTATGCTCTGAAGTGGAACCTGTTCGTCGTTGGTGCTCTTCCCGCCAGGAAGACCCCCGGAAGTGTTCGATTATGTCGTGCTTTCCTTCCTGCAGGATGGGTTGGAGCGGCGGCTGTCTCCCTCCACCCTCAAAGTGTACGTTGCTGCAATAGCGGCGTATCACGATGCAGTAGACGGTAAATCCGTAGGTAGGCACGACTTAATCGTCAGGTTCCTCAGAGGTGCGAGGAGACTAAAATCCTCCTCGTTCTACCTCGTTACCCTCTTGGGACTTAGCCCTGGTGCTTAGAGCACTCCAGGGTCCTCCATTTGAGCCTTTGCAGTCAGTCGAGCTAAAAATCCTGTCCGTGAAGACAGTCCTCCTGACCGCATTGGCCTCAATCAAGAGGGTAGGGGACCTGCATGCGCTTTCGGTCGACGAATCGTGCCTAGAATTCGGGCCGGCCAACTCTCACGTTGTCCTGAGACCCCGGCCTGGATATGTGCCCAAGGTTCCTACCACTCCCTTCCGGGACCAGGTAGTGAACCTGCAAGCGCTGCCTTCGGAGGAGGCAGACCCAGCCCTAGCTTTATGTCCCGTCCGCGCTCTTCGCGCTTACGTTGACCGGACTCAAAGCTTCAGATCCTCACAGCAGCTCTTCGTCTGTTACGGAGGTCAGCAGAAGGGAAAGGCTGTCTCCAAGCAGAGGTTGGCCCACTGGATAGTGGATGCCATTGTCTTGGCTTACCAGTCCCAAGACGTACCTTGCCCGTTCGGGGTGCGAGCACACTCAACAAGGAGTGTTGCTTCATCCTGGGCGCTGGCTCAAGGTGCCTCGCTGACAGACATTTGTAGAGCTGCGGGCTGGGCGACACCTAACACGTTCGCTAGATTTTATAGCCTCCGTGTAGAGCCGGTATCTTCCCGCATCCTCGCCCCCCAGGGCCAGTAGCGCTAAGTACCCGTTCTAGTGTCGGCTTGCAACGCCACTCCCGCCTCCGGGCCGGATACGTGCGTCTATTCTTGCTCCAGTTGTGTTCCCCGGAAACGGCTAACCCTGTGAGTTCCTCCGTCACCCCTGCGGTGCCAGACGTTGCGGCCGTCTGGCGCCAGGCCTGCACCCGTATGCTTGTGGAACGTGTGTGTAGGCTGGGTTCCATATGTTGCGGTCCCCTCACGGCTACCCCATATGTGTATTCTCCACGGTATCTGCTACCCTGCTCGGTTAGCCCCGTGTCTTTCCCTCGACAGAGCCCGCTCTGTCATCTCTGGGATGTGTTCTTCCCCCCCTGGGATCAGGTTGGGTCCACCCCAGAGATTTTCCATAGTTGCACTACCCTAGGAGGTTAGTCCTGATGCGTATTTCCACCTCTCCTTCCATTGAAGGATGTGGCTCCGCAGCGTACCATCTCCCGAGACGGGCACGCTTTCCCAGCGTTATCCAATAGTCACGCTGAGTGGGTCTTGCAGGAACAGCAGTGACTGTCCTTCCCTGCCGGGAGCCCTGACTCCCACTCCAACTTAGGAGTGGTCCAGCGAGCTCAGGCAGGGCGCTGGAAGGGCCAGCATCCCTGGCGTTTTGGTAGGGATCCCAATTCGTCGGTCAGTTCCGACGTACGTCGAACGTGACCGACTGAAAGGGAACGTCTCGGTTACGTATGTAACCCTCGTTCCCTGAAGGAGGGAACGGAGACGTACGTCCCGTCGCCAGGTGCTGTGCTTCAGCTGAAGGCCCGAGCCACTCTTCTCGGCTCCTCAGTTGAAAACAATATGCGGTACTTCCACTTCCGTATTTATACCCGCAATGCGGGGCGGTGCGTGGAATGTGTGCACCGCATGCCAATGTCCATTGGCTCGTTTTTAATACACTCGAAGTAGATTGGTCTCTGAAACAGATCCCAATTCGTCGGTCAGTTCCGACGTACGTCTCCGTTCCCTCCTTCAGGGAACGAGGGTTACATACGTAACCGAGACGATATTTTATAGTGAAGTCTATGTAGTGTTTTATTTTTACATTTATTCATTCAATTTCATACTTAAATGCTGCTTTACTGCTCTGAGCTGCCAGTGTAAATCTTTATATATATTTATTGTATATTATACAATACACTAGGAATGTGTACAAGGGTTTTTTTAAGTAAAGTTTTAAGTTTAAGTAAGGTTTTTCAATTCTTTTAAGTAAAATAAAGAAAGATTATTGCAATAAAAAATTGTCTTTTTTTCTCCTTAACCTCTTGCTGTTCCTGTCGCCTAAGAATAGAATAGCAAAAAACTGATGTGACAAGCCATCAGAACCGAACCGAACCGAAAACCGTGGTTAAAAACCGAGGTATGTATTGAACCGTGGACTAACTGTATTGTTGCATCCCTAATATAGCCTATGTGTGTATACAGAAAAAAAAAAGGCACAGCGCTGTCACTGGGGCAGTCACTGGGACACTAATATGAACCTTTAAATTACCAATATGTACCTTTAAGGCAATGTACCATATGAATTGTACCGTATTAGTTTAAAGGTACTAATATACACTAATACAGAGATGTACCGTTTCACTTTTGTACCTTAGGGTACCGCCACAGTGACAGTTTTTTCTGACAGTGATATATTATGTACTTGTAAGTTGCATTAAAAAAAAACTAACCGTAACTCAATCTGAATGCTTCGGACTATGTATATTTGTGTACTCATTTGTGTAAGCGTGGTGTGTGGGGCCAAACCCCAACTCTCCACCTGAGACAGCTCTGTCTGCACAGAGTGTAATGGGCCAGTCGGGAGTCAATGAAGTGACAGCTAACACCTCATAAACCTTGAGCTTGAGGGGCTGAGCTGCACTAAGCCTCACTGTAAAACACACGCACAAACAATTAGAAATGCACACATACATACAAACAAACAAACAAACAAACATTCTTAAATACATACAGACCCATGCATCAATACACAAACATATTTTTTTTACATTGTTGTATGTTGCTGTGTATGATTTGGTCGCGTAGGTACGGTGCTAGGCTACACTGTATGCTCTTATTATTAAAAATACAGAATAACCATATGATTGTCATTATTCTACCTCAACATAAGTCTCACCCACATTCAATACATTCTTATGGAGCAGGTGTGAGGAGCTCAAACTAATGAGGCAGATAGACCATAATAATCCATTTGAATCTAATGCAACTTACTCCCACATACATGCTGATAAGATCAGATTGCCTTGCACTCGCTGTGTCAAATACAGCTACCCTTACAAGGTAAAGAAAACCTGTGATGCTTTGAAGATGATCTTGTTTTGGAATAATACGGATTTTGTGACAGCTTTTGGAGGATGTGATCAGAGGATCCTCAAAGAGGGCAACAGGGCTTTCACAAAAGTCGGAAGCACTCTGAAAATTAATAATAACCCAAGGATGAAAGAGAAAAATTGATCACCCTGATTACACGCACCTGCAAGTTTTCTGCCCGTTGGAACACCATTAGTGGACTTAGAAATTGATTAAAGGGACTGAAAAATGAAAATAATAATTTACTCTCCCTCATGTCCCGTATGACTTACTATCTTCTGTGAAAAACAAATAGAGATGTTTTGATTCATGTTGAAGCTGTTCTTTTCTAAGCAATGACAGTGGATGGTGACAAGGAGCAACTTGAACTTTCTGCTATAAATACTTGTTATTAGGGGGGAAAATGTGAGTAAATGATGAGATAATTTTCATTTTGGGTGACCTATCCCTTTAATGATTTCCTGTATCACTCTTTGAACAGTTGGATGAAATCTTTGGATCAACACAGCCATGCTGACACACATACACACAGAGACAAGTGTATTTATCTGGCTGGCCTGTGGATGGTGGCACAGTGGTTGATTTTCTCATTTTATTGGCCACCGGGGTAGAACAGGGCTGTGCTTGTTCAGAGCCAGCCAGCGAGACACAGTCAGCCTAAGCACACAACTGCCTCACTGGAGTCTCTACCAGTGCCAAACACAGAGAGAGAGAGAAACTCTTGGACAAGATGGTTGTAAGGTTGCCCTCCACAGAGGAAATAGCTGACAAAATGATTCAAAAATAATTGGGTGAAAGAAAGAAAATTTGGCCCGTTTCATTTTGGCTTGAGATACTGAAATATGTAATAGATATCACGATACTGAACTCACGATACGATATTATTGCGATAGCCCAAAACATATGGTAAAAGGTAAACAAAAAATGTACTGTTGATTAAAATGCTAAATTTATTATTACATTGGGATGGAAATGAATAGGCTTGGACTTGGTGCTGGTAAAACAATGCACAGGACAATGGTGACACCTGAATAAAAATATTCATGATTCGGAAGCTGAAAATAGATTTATTTTAGACGAATATACCTGCACTCTGTCACAGACTAGATATATTTTAAATAAGGTTGGCCACTTTTTACTGGTAAAATAAGACATTTGGCATTATCAGGACCCACATATATTCCCCAATTGCATTATTATACATTATATATGTGACCCTGGACCACAAAACCAGTTATTAGTCCCATGGGTATATTTGTGGCAATAGCCAACAATACATTGTATGGGTCAAAATTATCCATTTTTCTTTTATGCCAAAAATCATTAGGATATTAAGTAAAGATCATGTTCCATGAAAATATTTTGTAAATTTCCTATCGTAAATACATAAATAATATATCATTAGTGCTAAGGACTTCATTTGGACAACTATAAAGGGGATTGGTAACACTTAGGTTAGTTAACATTAGTTAACTACATTAGTTAACATGAACTAATAATGAACTGCACTTATAAAGCATTTATTTATCTTTGTTAATGTTAATTTCGACATTTACTAATGCATTATTAAAATCTTGTTAACATTAGTTAATGCACCGTGAACTAACATGAACAAACCATGAACAGCTGTATTTTTTATTAACTAACGTTAACAAAGATTAGCTAATGCTGAACAGAAGTGTTGTTCATGGTTAGTTCATGTTAAATAATGCATTAACTAATGTTAACTAATACAACCTTATTGTAAAGTGTTACCAGGGGATTTTCTAAATATTTAGATTTTTTTGCACCCTCAGATTCCAGTTGTATCTCGGCCAAATATTGTCCCTTACAAACCATACATCAATGGAAATCTTATTTATTCAGCTTTCAGATGATCTATAAATCTCAATTTCAACAAATTGACCCTTATGACTGGTTTTGTGGTCCAGGGTCACATTTTAATGTAGTACTGACACTCTGTAAACTTGAATTTTTTATCACACAGTAATTTTCATTATGGGTGGACTTCACATAATACATATTGTCACTATCCTATCCATGATACATATTGTTGCATTGTTGTATTGTGATAAATTGTGGGACACAATATACGGTTACACCCTTGAATCATAGATGCAAATAGTACTTCGTAATAGGGGGGGTCACTGTTTGTTCACTTCACTAAAATTTGAAGGAGCAACTTTTTGAATTGCGCTCCCTTCCTGCAGTGAACTTCAAAGGTGCAAAAATGCACAAAAAATTGGCCATAGTTGCATGAAAACATGTGAAAGAAGCAAAGCTGTGTTGGTTGTTAACACAATTTCGACTCCTGGAATTCCCAGAACCTGACATTAGTTAAAGCTGCTGTACTATGCGTCTTTTTTCATGACGGAGGAAAAAACACAAACACTTTGTTATTAATGACAGTCCTCTGACCTTCGTTTAATAGCAATTCTTGGTTTCCACCTGCTGTGGAAGCTGTGGGAGGACTGGGCCACCCAGTCTGAAGAGAGTTTAACACAGACGAGCTCCTGCAGCACAGAAAAACATGACTTCATCTTGAACGTCTAGAAGCCCATTATGGGCTGAAATAGCATCTGTGTTTTGGACGCCATTCGACCATGTATGCTTGGGAATTCAGTTCTTAACTCAAACAGACGGTTTACGTAAGACATTATATGTCAGCAGGGCTTTGGCAGGTTTTTAATCCTAGAAGCACACTGACTGAGAAATGCAATTATATATATATTGTATGCATTGTTGCGGTTGCAACAACATGCAACCATATATTCCTCTTCCAGTCTTTTTTTAAACAAGCTCCAATGAGATTGCCAGAATCAATATGCAACTTTTAGTTGCATCAAATTGCATCATGAGCTAAACGTATATTAAAAATGGAAGACATTGTGGTTGGTTGCTTTACATGGCCAAAATAAGCTGCAAAGTGTAATAACTTTGATAAATGAACTTTGATCAATGAAACTTTTCATAGCAAGAATTTGACCATTACAGAATACTGATAGAGTATTTGTGTGTCTGTTGCTTGTCTAATAGAAGCCCTTTCAAATCTTCCTCTGGCCATTTTAACCCAAACAAAAGCAACAAACCATCAGCCTATAAAACTTCACTCTGAGAAAAGCCACAGAACAAGGCGTAATTCAAGCAACCAATGGAAAAACGACCACCAGGCAACCAATTCAGCACAACATCCTTAACCCCAGCCCACTAACATGCCCTGAGCTTGTTGCTCCACTAACGCTGCATTGTTCAGCTCATTAAGTAGCTAAAGGCTAATTAGACAGCTAACGAGTGGAGGGTGGGGAGGCTGCAAGAGAATCAGGGATTTCTGCCACACTGCGTTGTCTTGGAGGCAGTAAAACCATGCATGAGACTGACAAGTCACTGATGCAACAAAGGTGAGAAAACTAGATTAGGCATTTTTCATGATTAAAGTAACAGCTTATCTTGTTTTATATATAATCTTATTAAATTTGTTTTTATAAACTATTATTTAACAATTTTTTTAATTGTTTTTAACAATTATAATCATAAAACAACTACAATGTTTGTTTGTTTGTTTTTTAACTAAAAAAGCATAACATTTAGCTGTGGTTCCAAATTTTGCTTGTTACCACATCATTTTTAACCCTAACCCTAACATTCTTAAAAACTGTGACATGCAGGACATTCCACAGCATTATGGGAAATTATGGGGGAATCTCATTTAATTTAAGTTTTCACAATTATTATTGTGTTGATACAGTCATCAAGGTCAAGTTATAGACAAATGTTCAAAATAATTTATAAATATTTATAAACAATAAAAATGTGCAGCATAAATTTATTTTATTTTACATATTTTGTATATTTAATTTTGATGCCTATTTAATGTTTATTGTAAACAACCTCATAGCATGTGCAAACCTCATTTAAAATGAATAGAATAGTAAAACAGCTCATATAATATTTAGTTTAAAATTTTCTGAAGGTTAACTGGCCTTTTGCTGAAAAAAAATATATATTTTTAAGGAATTCATGTCCTACTATGTTGTACCATATTATTTGTTTTTTAAAAAGTGGCATTATATTGTACTTTAAATCTAAGGTAATGTATTCCCATATGTCCCAATTATAAATTGTCCCATCTGTCTACCTTTTTAAATAGTAGTCAATGGGGGACATTATTTCAGGTCATGGCCAGACAGCGTCTCTGCTTTGTTCACCTAGCCAAGGATAACCAAACATACAGAGCCTTCACACAGCCCTGAGTAAATACAATAGCCGATGCTCCTCATCTACCCAGCCTGCCAAAGTCATTCTCTGGGTGTGTACGTGTGTGTGCTCACCTCATCCTTCCCCCATCAATACCCCTGCAATCCCACGAGGTAATACTCCGTGTCTGCTAGCGCAGTGGAACAAAGGCCACTGCCAGCTGAGCTGATATAGATCCACAGGTCTCTGTTCTTGTTCAATCAGGTCATGAAACAAATCAGCAGTAAGGGCACTTTGAGCTAAAAGTTCAATCTCCCATCTCATTTGCTCAGGACGCAGCTATCGAATGCCCTCTTAGCATCTGCTAATGAGGCTAAAGTCTCCTGAATGTCGGCCAGAATGACTACGGTAACAAAGCATAACGTAACTTTAGGACTTTTAAACACATTTCAGACTAAGTGTAATCAACACAAAACACGTTTAAGGAAGAAAACCACAGATATGCTCTGGAGGGTGTGATGGGCTTTTGATTGCGCTAACTCATGGGAATTGTTGAGTCATAATGAGACTGAACCTTTTAATGCCACAGTGCTTGTGTGGTCCCGTGGGCTAATTAGGCCAATTAGCATACTAATTGCCACATGCAAATCAGGGGCATCTCAAGCAACAGAAGCTGAAGAACACTGAAGCTTATGGACAGCAGCCATCTTTCAGGCTAATTCCCTGTCCACTCTGTGACATAGCCCCTCGTTAGTACCGCAGTAAAAAAAACATAAGAGGCACATAAAACATTATATACTGCTTGACTGTTGTTTTCTTACCAATTAGCAAAGGAGTGATTTATGGTTATGACACAATCCCCAATAGATTTTAAACTACATTTCCCCAGGCTCTTTCACGCTCCTATGCAAATACACACATATAACAAGGTGCACAGGGGTCAGTGATGAAATAAGACTTTGTAAACCAGTGAATCAAATATTTGATGTTATGAAAACTTTGAAATCAGAGCCAATGTTTCAGAAGGCATGCACTGGTACACAAAACAAAAAGTGAATTTAGGCTTCACATAATCATTAAAAATACATATTCATTATGAGTCAAATGGTGTTATTCATTTTGCACTTTACAATAAGTAACACTTTACAAAAAGGTACAATTTCTTATCAGTGAGCAATATATTTCTTACAACATTCATACATTTCAGTTCATGTTAAAAAGAGTTGTTCGTGTTTGTTCATGTTAGTTGACTGTGCATCAACTATTAACAAATAGAACTTTTGATTTAAAAAATATATGAATGAATGTTGAAATTAACCTCAACTAAGATTAATAAAGGCTGTAGAGGTATGGTTAGTTCATATTAACTAATGTAGTTAACTAAAGTCAACTAATGAAACCTCACTGTAAATTAACTGTTATAGTGTTTTTCAATCTGATGATGGAAAAGGTAATGTAAATGTATGCGCAATAACAATAAATCAAGCATCTCAATTTTTCCGCGGTCCAATCAAAGTAGCTGAAAAAATATGAGATGTATGAATACTGCATTCTTCTATTATATTAGAAATGCTTACAAACCCTGCATGTTTTATATTGAAACAGCATTGTTTTATGTGAAACCGATTCACTCATTACACACACGAGAAAAGTGCCATGTGTCATCTTTTCGCAATATCGTCTAAACCTCTAAAATGGTTTGTGGTGAGCCAGCTGTGTGTTTAGTGTGACTTGTGTAAAAAGGCTGAATAGCCATTTGGATATTATTACAAACATCAGCCAAGCATCAGTCACTAATGACAGCCCCAGATGTTAGAGGCCCTACAGGTGGACTGAGTTTCAAGGGTCATTCACAGAAACAACACTGTGCCTAAATCGGTGCTCTCTAAAGACCTCTGCACACAGAAACATGCCAGTCATGAACAAATCTAAAGTTCAGTAGTAGCCTATCAATCAAATCTGATTGTCATTTTTAAACAGTCTGTGCTGCCTTAATGCAAGGCTATGCATATGCTCTTAAAATGCACGGCGGGCGTACACATTTAAGAGATATACAGAGAGACAGGACGAGAGGTAGATGTCAAGCCATCGTCTGCCTGTTGTCTTTGACTCTGTCGCCCCTCTGTAACGACTATTTAAACCCACATTCTGCCCCTTTTGCCCTTCTGCATTTGCTTGACCGATTTGTGGGCTCATGGGACTCGAGATGTGCTGTTTTGTACTGAGCCAGCAATCGACAATCTTTGCTTCCCTCCCTCTCCACCTTGGCCTGCCCCATATGCTTCCAGTCTTCCTCCTGCCGGTCTTTGATGTGAGATCAGAGAGGGCCGCTTTGGCACACACAATGCTGGTCACTCAGGTGCAGTGTCAATGTACTTCAGAGCTGTCTATTGCCTAAATAAGTCCAAACTGCTCTAAAACAGCATTTAATTAAGATTTTCTCTCGCAAAACAGGCTGTTAACTCTTTCCCCAATAGGGGAAAGCCAGCATTTTTTATCATTTTCACATAACTTTCATGGCCCGGAGGATATTTTGTTGTATAAATGCCTCAGAACGTTGATCAAAGCATAAACCGAGTAGATCGAGTCCATCAACACCCCCAAAGCTTGCGCAGTCCTATATCTATTTGTGGGTTCAACATTTCATTCATTAACTTTTAGTAGTTTTGATTTATATGCTGATGAATGTTTGATGATTGTGTTGGCTATTGATTCTATCACTTGTTTCTGCTTCTTATTAAGTAGTTTTTATATCCAGAGATTCTGTACTCTTTCAGAAGATGCATTATAGCGCCCCCTACCTTATAACAGTGAAAACAGTGAGAATTTGGCAGGGAAGTGTAGTCATAAATTGTTTTGAGGAAAGTTACTTTTAAAAGTAATGCATTACAATATTGTGTTGCTCCATAAAAAAATACTAAATGCGTTTCTTAAGTCAAAGTATTTTACTTAAAAAGAGTTATGTAACGCTTGCGTTACTTTTCTCACCTGGGCTAGACTTGCTTGTTTGTTTTCTTAAAGTTATATTTTTGACAAATATAAAGGTCTGTCTTTAAAATGAAAGTCTCAGGCTGAAGAAAATGCTAATTCATGTCTGTAAAGTACAGGCCATTCTGGATTGCAGAAGAAAGTTAAACACTCTAATTTCAGAAAAAAGGAACACAATTGACCTATCGGTAAGCCCCGCCCCTTGAACGCAGATGAGCCAAAGGCAGTTGAGTATCAGTTGCGCTGGGACCGGAACTCGGACATCTTTAGGTTTCAGCGCCATATGCATTGGAAAATCCGAAGCTCTCAGCGGTTTGATGGTGTTTAAGCTACAAAAATGGCAAAACGATGTGCCTGGGGTACTGCAACACTGATTCCAGGTATCCTGAGAGGATTTTCTGGTGGTCACACTCTCATTAAGTTTAGTTAATTAAGTTAGTGATTCCCTGCTAACATAATAACTACATAATAACTAACTGTTCTCACGTCATGTAACGTTAACAGTGTAGGTCAAAAACACATAAACGAAGGTCTGCATTTCAGTACCTCTCCATATTAAACTGGTTTAATGTACATTAATTTAATCTTACCCTGCGGTACATGAACAGTGTTGATGTACATTGTAGCGATCGTGACGACCGTAACACGAGGCTTCTCCCGTTTGCATTGTGATCTGGAAATCCTAGCTTCCAAATTAATCTCCCACATTTATTTTAAAATCTTTTATATATTTAAGTCCCACTTGAATGCTCCTCGACGAGAGGTGGTCCTTCTGTGCCACAGAATTTTTGTGTATATTTTTTATATTTCTGTGAGTTTAGATATGTTTAAAGGTCTACATTATCTGTCTTACTAAGGAGGACTCCTATTTTGATGTGTATTATAGTCTACGGGTGGTGAAAGGGAGAGCTCGCACTCGCAGTTTCTCTGAGTTGTTTTCAGATACAAAGTTTACAGTTTATTAGCACCCCTGAAAAGGTATACGGTCTGTATATGTTTGTTTACTGTTAGTAACGTTAGTTGTATGAGTGCTTTTGTATAATTTGCTGTGTATGTTAATGATAATGCAACGGAGAGAGAGAGTTTGTGAATGAGACGTTAATGCACACTTCTGCTCTGTTTGTTCAACTCTTACGGTGATTTTTTGTTTTTTTGTTGAGTGAAAAACGATGTAATAAACTTCATAAACCATCAGCAAAGTTTGGCCATCATTTAGACAGGGTCCGCTACATTCTGTGTCCAAAAACAACTTGGGATAAGGTGTTCACACTGACAGCTGTCATTGTAAGACTGTTAGCAACGCCGTTTGTGTGTCCGAGTTAGCAACAGTATCTAAGGGGGGCGGGGCTTACCGATAGGTCAATTGGATCACTGAAGGTGAGCAGAAAAGACATTGGCTAATAAAGTGAGATTAAATGCATAAAGTATGTGTTATTAAACATATTTAATTATTGCGGGTTTTGTTAATATTCTGAGTTTGTATTTCACTGTTTTTATTCCTTTTGGTGAATACTGAATCTGTTTTTGTGCAAGTGAGATGAGTAAATGTATGCTCACAATAACCATCATGTTGCAAACAACGCCTTTGCACTTCTGATTTCTCTCAACATGGGAACAGAGGAGGTGTCAGTCAATAAACGACTAAACAAAGTATTCAGATATTTTGCTGTAATTTTAAAAGTACTGCATTACTTTAGTAGATATTTCATAAAAGTAATCTGATTACGTAACTCACTTCACTTGTATGTCACTGGTCATTAATAATGGAAAATTCTGGGAAAGAGTTCATTTAACGCTTTAATTTACTCATGTCCTTGCATTGAAAAACAGAAAGATGGAAATCAGAGGTGGAGAAAGTA
Organism: Gobio gobio; assembly: GCF_949357685.1. Taxonomy (NCBI): domain Eukaryota; kingdom Metazoa; phylum Chordata; class Actinopteri; order Cypriniformes; family Gobionidae; genus Gobio; species Gobio gobio. The sequence continues at coordinate 45,648,930 of NC_137116.1, read as the reverse complement.
CACAACTCCATTACTTGAGTAAAAGTAAAAGTACTACTGGTAAAATATTACTCTGTTACAAGTGAAAGTTGTAAAAACTGATTTTTACTTAAGTAAAAGTACAGAAGTATTTGTTTTTAAAAGTACTTAAGTATCAAAAGTAAATTTCCTTTAGGTTAATGCATTATTTTATTATTGTTGCATTGTTGTATAAATGCACATTATGCCATCATGGTGGTTTAAGCCAGTCAGTGATGCTCCATCTGACATGCTAGCATACGACTACCTTAAACTCATTTAAATACTTGTATTAAAAGTTACAAAGCTGATGTCACTTTAAGGGAAAATGCACGGATCCAATACTCTGATACACATCCGATATTCCCCCAACTGTTTACTCTTCTCTTTCTCCCAGACGTTTACATTTTTGAACATTTTATGAGACATGTGACAAGTGTATGCCAACTAAACTAATCTTTAATCTTTAGAGAAAACTGAAACACACTTTCTAAGTATGGCCATGGGTGCACACACTGTGCCAACGAACCGTCTTCTTACATTTTGCTATAAACTGATCAGTGTTCAAAAAATGTTGGGAAACTTCACATGACCCTATAAGAGTGATTACTGATAAGCTGTCTGCAAAAATAAAATAAAATAAAAACTTTTAAAGAAGAAAAAATTAATCCACTGACTTTCAAAGCTGCTACAGAAACGACTTTCGACTTCGAGGGCCTTGATAGAAATGTAGTGGAGTAAAAAGTACAATATTTGTCTTTCAAATGTAGTGAAGTTAAAGTAATAAGTTTCCAGAAAAAATTATACTCAAGTAAAGTACAGATACTCAAAAAGTGTACTTAAGTACAGTACTCAAGTAAATGTACTTAGTTACTGTCCACCTCTGATGGAAATAAAACAAACAATATTTTAATTTCTAATGTCTGTTCAATGCTTTCATCTGCTGCAATAACGTAATGTCTTTTAATTACTTTGTGTTTTTTGTTTTATTTTTTATTTTTAGCAAATAATGATGTATGCCGTTATACAACTTGATTGATTAATAAGCATATTATTTAAATAATTGTAATGCATTAATTCCAAAAAGTGGGAGGGCGCAGATATTTGTTTGTTATGGCGGACAAGAAGCTGTTATCGTAGCTCTGACTGAGCCTCTGGGGCTAAAGCCCTTATTTTATTTGTCTCACGTTCCCAATAACACATAAAAGCCCTGGGTGGAGTAGCGCTGCTTTAACAAGAGCCCCAAGAGTCTGTGAAGCCCTTAGACGACAAGCATGCTGATCCTGCCAGTAATGGGCCTACAACTCCCTTGTTTGGCATGTTAATGAATCTGATCTGCAGTCAACAGCCAAAACAAAAAGAGATTTTTTATGCTAGAGGATTAAAAGGGTACGACTATAATCTCTAAATGATAGAATATTTGTGGTAAGGTGTTAATGTCTTTATTAGGCTTCCATTCTAAAGCAACAGTCTTGATGTATTCAAGTTTAATAGCAGAATTGCTGCACAAGCAAAAAGGTTTGCACATCTGGTTACGGTTTGAACATCGGAAACATCGCAATTGAAACCTATTAGGCTTTCATAACTGTGAGTGTAACAGTTATTGTGTTAAATATTTTAATTATCAAATAAACCTTACATCACCAAGAAAATAAATACATTAACTAAACAGCGACTATGAAATAACTGAGCTGGACTGATTTGTTTGAAGACTGCTGTGATGTACAGTATGGGTGGTACACAGACCTCCCCTCTCATTCACATTCCTTCCATCCGGAGAAGATGAATTAGGAAGAAAACAAGAGAAGAACATCAAGCCCCCCGACCAGGATGAAAGCGCTCCCACTTAAGAGAATATTAGGAGAGTAAACTACTTTAGCAACGGGAGGTGAAATATCAAATTAGCCTCATTTAACATCAAACAGAATAAGTGAAAGTACATGAATACTTTTTTTTTTTTTACAAGATGTTTCACCTGCAAAAATAAATTACACATTTGTATACCATTGTATATCATCATGTACATTATTAGATTATGTAATTTATAATATAATATAATCAGTGCTATCAAACTGATTCATCGTGATTAATCGCATCCAAAATAAAAGTTTGTGTTTACATAATGTATCTGTGTTTACTTTGTATAATTATATTTATATATAATGTATAAGTTATATTTATATATAAAATATTTATATTTATTTATAATATAAATGCTATAAATATATATAAAGTATATACATGCAAATATTTCTGAAATATATTGTGTTTTCAACTATACATAATAATTATACACAGTACACACACATATATTATGTAAACACAAACTTTTATTTTGGATGTGATTAATCGTGATTAATCGATTTGATGGCACAAAATATAAAATATAATAATATAATATAATATAATATAATATAATATAATATAATATAATATAATATAATATAATATAATATAATATAATATAATATAATATAATAAATATAGGATTTTTTTTGCTAAACCTACTGGCCAAAATATATCTTTATATATCCTCTTAAGAACAGAACTAAATATCAAATATCAGCCCTTGCAACCCTCTAACTTTAAGGACAGAAAGAGGATGAGAGGAACAGATCAATACAACACTGTGGCCGCTGGACAATCTCTCCAGATTTATGATCTCTATGGCAGCCAGTTGAATACAGTCCATCTGCAGTTCTCACAATGAGCCGCATTTTATAGCATCTGCCAGCTGTAGCTCATACATATGCTCTTTTTGTCCCTTACAGGCACCTTTAATTAGGCCGCCCAATCACTTTGCTTCATAAGGGCTGCACTGCCATAGAGGCAAGAATTAACATCTCTTGGCACTCTCAGGGAATAGAAGGCAAAGCAGTGATAACATTTTTAGGGTCTGGGAAGATTTATAATTTGACCCTCCCCTGCCATTCAGGTTTGATCATGGGGATTAGAGATAGTACCTGCTGTGTGATAAGAAACAAAAGACTTAATATTTACAATGGCAAATTCAATTCACCACCCAAGGCAATAAAGTCAAACCACAACAGGGTAAGGTGATGTACACCTTCACCTTGGCCGTAGATTAGTTGGCTGCTTATTACGGCTCATCTGTACTAATAAGCAGCAATAAACAAGGCGTTTTTCTGGTGATAAATTATTCTTGTTTTTAAGCACCAGTCAGCGGCGCTGCCACTGTCCTACTGATAAGCTTTATATCTTCTGACTTTTGTTTGCCTCTGTCTCTCTCTGTGAATGAGGTGATCCATGTAATTTCCAACATCAATGAAAACCAGACATCTTACAGCACTCTCTGGCACGGAGAGAATACACGACAAATAGCTTAAATGATAAAACTGTCATTCTGACTGTGAATCACCAAATCACTTGAGATTAACTGGCAGGATGGTCCAAACAACCAATTAGAACTGAAATTCCAAACACTGACAGCTCTGTCTCCCATGGTTCCCTGGGAAAACCCTCCAAAGTTCAACATATTGTGGAATGGCACTCTTGTATTTCAATGGTAAATTTAACTTAAATGCCATCTTGTTTATTATAGCCAAAGAAAAATTGCCAAAGAGCTCAGATGTGTTTCTACCTGTTCTACACATTCGCTGATCACATGTCTAACAGAAGGGGCAAATTCAACCAGTCTGACTGGATCAGATCAACCCATAACTTCAACACATGTTCAACCGTGAGGTAAATGATAGCAAGAACGTGAAACTCACTTTGTCAAGCTTATAATACTATGGGTTTCTGCTAAAATCCTGCTGACGACTGTGAGAGTTATTGATACAATATATGATCCTAAACTAAACGTGAACATACTATCATACCGAAAACCTGATGTTTGCCACCATCACTGAAGGGATAGATAGATAGATAGATAGATAGATAGATAGATAGATAGATAGATAGATAGATAGATAGATAGATAGATAGATAGATAGATAGATAGATAGATAGATAGATAGATAGATAGATAGATAGATAGATAGATAGATAGATAGATAGATAGATAGATAGATAGATAGATAGATAGATAGATAGATAGATAGATAGATAGATAGATAGATAGATAGATAGATAGATAGATAGATAGATAGATAGATAGATAGATAGATAGATAGATAGATAGATAGAAATAGTCAGATGATAGATAGATAGATAGATAGATAGATAGATAGATAGATAGATAGATAGATAGATAGATAGATAGATAGATAGATAGATAGATAGATAGATAGATAGATAGATAGATAGATAGATAGATAGATAGATAGATAGATAGATAGATAGATAGATAGATAGATAGATAGATAGATAGATAGATAGATAGATAGATAGATAGATAGATAGATAGATAGATAGATAGATAGATTATGGTAGAATTGAAGTGACATTCATTACAAGATGAATAGTTATGGGTGGGGGGGGGGGGTATAATGCTGTTTCATGCATTCTGACTTATTTAAACTGTTAAAGAGTTGGATCATCATGCTAAACATGGCCAAAATTTAAAAAAATGTGTTGGATGTATGACAGAGTATTTCTGTACCAAAAACGATGGTGTCATAAAGGGCGGAATTCCTAGTATGGGAACTTCTCCCGGATGAGCATGTGCACACATCAACCAGAGCAAGAGCAATAGAGCGCCCATCAACGAGCTTCATTCGGTTACGGTAGCCGTCGGCAGCGCTGTCATTTTGTTTTTAGACCACGAAATCAACAATGTCACTAAAGAAGTGTGTTTTTGGTTGAGAGGGAAAGATAACCTTGTTCAGCTAAAATAACCCAGCGTTAAGGAAACAGTGGATGCAGTTTGTTTTTCCGGAAACAACGGGGTTCTGCAAGTGTGTCTGTGTTTTGTTGGCAAACATATAATGTAAACAACACAAACGTATAGTGAATCGAAAGTTATCCAGGGATAATGCAATGATGTATTGTGTGTCATAGGTGTGTGTGTGTGTGCGCTTGTGACTATTTAGCTCCGCCCACTGCACGGCACGCCTGCGCAAGCTTGGCTGTTTTCGGAAAGAATCGGTACAGCGTATCTGTCTTTTATAAATATGATAAAACTAAAGACTCTTCGGCGATATGAAGGATGCAATACTACTCTATAGTACTCAAGATTAACATGGGATGTGTGTTATGTAGGCCTACCCTTTAACACTTTTCAAAATGCACTTGCATTGTTTTCCATTTTGTGACTTTCAGTTGAATAAAAGATTTTTCTTCCAGTCACATATTTCACCATTGAAGATTTCTTAAAAATAGTGTTAAAAATATTGTCTCGTCTCGTGAGACTTTGAGAATGGCGTTAATATAGAAAAAGCACCAGGCAAATCTAAGTATAAACAGTGAAAAGCTATTTACACTTCCATTCAGAGTCTGACGATGCAAATTTCATAGTATACCGTCTGAGAAAGTTTATGCCAAGCACACACTGCCTAAGCCCAGAAAGCAGCAGGGCACAAGGCATTTACCCACACTTACTGTTACTCTTTCTTTCTCATCAGCTCTTTACCAAAAAAATGTAAAATGCCTCCCGAAGGAAAATAAACACGATTCGGCCCAGTGAAGACATCTGTCCTTCGAAAAGAATATAAAAGATCTAACTGTTTAAACAGCTGCGAGGATACTCTGTCCTTTTGAACATTTTTGAGAGACAAGCGCTGAAATAACACAGTACTTGGAGTCATGGCCTAAGGGTCAGATATCAGACAAATGACAAATCTCTTTCTGATGACACAACAGCATGTGTGTGAGGTTGTGTACAGGTTATCAGGCCACGTGAATCTAAACTCTGATTTACAGTCCATAAACTATTTCTCAAGCATAACACTTACTTACTAATTACGATAGAAATCCTTTGTTTTCAAACATATAGACTCTTTTTAAAATCTTAACGAAGATAGTAAAATAAATCATTTAATATATTCCTTATTTATGTATAATATTTCTATATTATTCCTGAAAGGCCAATGTGTCCAATAGGCAACTGCATGTGTACACATACACAACCAAGTCTAAATTGGTGTATTGAGGTGTATGGATGTGCACCCTATCCTGTCACACTCAAAACAGAGTATGTCGCTAACCCACTTCTAGATGAGGCAAAAACTTTTCTAAAAGAACCTTGATGTGGTGCTCTTTTTCCCTACAATATCTTTTCTACCTGTCAAAGTCAGTCATTATTTTTCCTATTGACATTCATTTCTGATATAGCGTGTCTCAACAGCCACCTCTGTCGTGTCTTTCATGTTTCAGGTTCTACCCCTCCGCCCCCACGAGCAGTTCTGATGTCCTACGAATTTAAGCTTGAGCGTCTTTTTTCCCCCGTCCCGCCGCGCCAAGCGAACGTGGGGTCCTTCGCCTCGGCGGCCAATTACAGAGCAAGGTAATGAGCAGCCACGCTCTCTTACAGCCCAGATTGACACTCTCTCCCACTCATTTGTCAACAAATCAGGATGGATGGCGTGGGGGCGATATTGAGCCGGAGGTGTCGCACTCAGAGACGCGGTTGCAGAGCAGCATCTCCTGCTCGTTATCATTGACAAGTTGTCTGGAGCTGAGAGATTTGCGAATCCTTCGCCTTTGTCATCTCAAGATCATTTGTTCGTGATACGGTACTTATTCCATGCATAGCCTAACGGTTATAGCCTACTCGGTTAGACTAGACCTACTTTTGGCATTTGTCTGTGGACTGCATGGGACTTGTATAACAAAATCAGGAGCTGTAAGTTACACTGAACACATACAAACAAAACTTAGTTTTATGAGTCTTGCTTGCATGAAATAGTTGCAGATCTTTTTGTTCTCTCAGGCTGATATATTGTTTACACATTCCAATAGCACCAATAATGATTATTATTATAAACAATAAAAAAAGTGCATGCCAGAGATGTGGAGCAGTGGGCTGTGCACATGCTCAGGACATATAAGTGCTGTTGGCTGCTGTCCCAATCCTATTCTCCCTTTCCTTTGTCACCTTTGCTTTTCTTACCTGCACTCTATGTCCTATAAGAATAAATGCAAAAAGACCCCGAAATGTATTAAAATAAATTATGTCGATTTTTATTATATATTTAATAATTTTATATCATTGTATTTATTATAATATAATACATACAATGATATATAGTTATTACATAATATATACTATTTATTATATATTTTAATGATATATTACAAATATTTTTTATAATTTAATATTTTTTGCAACATTAACATCAACATTAATAATAATAATAATACAGTTTTTTTTTTAAGTTTTTTTTTTTTTTTTATGTTGGGGGGGCATTTTGCCTTTATATATACTTTATATTTATATATATAGTGCATGTACTTACAGATATATAAATAAATATATACTGTATATATGTGTGTATATATATATATATACTGTATATATGTGTGTATATATATGTATATATATATATATATATATATATATATATATATATATATATATATATATATATATATATATATATATATATATATATATATATATATATATATATATATTTATTTATTTATACATCTGTATGCATGCACTGTGCGACACATTTGAATTACAGACACTGTGATGTGAGACACTTACTTGGTTCTTTGTGCTCCTCTGGGCCAAATGAACCCTCTGCCAACAGCCCAGACAAGCCAAAGAGTTTCTTCCCAGCATCCTCAGCTACCTTCAGGGCATTTGGAGAACCAGTAGGGACATGAGCACCCCCAAAGTCAAAATCTTTTCCCTCCACATCTGTGTAGCGGAGGTGGGGGGATGCCTCTGGGTCCATACAGCCCTTCAAGCGCTTGGCAGGGAGAAAGGCAGACTGGTAAGCCCCTGCATCACGCTCCTCAGGTGGGCAGGAGAAGGGTCGGAAGGCCCCCACCGCTCCATGGTTGAGCATACCCAGAGGTGAGCAGTCAAGATTGGGTGGGGCAAACTGTGGGTGAAGGTGAAGCAGAGGGGTGGGAAAGTCTCGAGTGGGAAAGCCTCCTTGCCGATGGTACATGGAGGCAAAGGTGTATGAGCCACTGGGGAACGGGAGGTGCATGTCCTTTTCCAAAGTGACTGGCACTCCAAATGGCCGAGGAGGCTGGCAGGGTACAGAGGCATCACGTCCAGCCTCGGCTGTTGATGCCAGGACCATGAGGGCAGGGGAGGTCAGCGGATTGGGCATGTAGGAGGAGTTCTCCATCTTAAAGGCAGTCCGATGGAGGTCCATTTGAGCAGTGTAGTGTCCACACAAACTCAGGTAATGTGATGAAGAGGCCTGAAGGGCACTGGACACAATGTTTATATTCTTTAAGCCTTACAGACCAGTCATGCTCTGACAGAAAGCTGTTGGGGAAAAAAGTCAGTATTATGATCCTGAAAACAACATCAGGTGGTATAGGCAAGAAATAGGCAAAAGGCAGAAATGTAAAACTTCCTTCAAGTCTATATTTCTTTCTTTTTAAAGACGTGTCACGTGACTGTAGTAACACTTAGTGGATAGAATAATTAGACTACAAATGAGTCCTTAAAGAAATGCCTGCAGGAAGCATATTATTGTGTGAACTTAAATAATGAGATGTTATTAAAAGAAGTAGTCTATCATTTAACATTGCCTTAATGTTGAAAATTAAACAAAGATTGAGCTAAATAATGCAAAATAAATTATTGGGGGAAAACGTGCAACAACCGCACTAATGATTATTTTCATTATTTTTGTTTAAGTGTCTAGTGTATTGGAACTGTGTTAATTATCAATTTCAAACATTCTGTTCATGAAGAAAAAAATGCCACATTTTTTTTTTTTTTTTTTTAAATAAATGTAAACTTCCGACGTGGCAATCCCACTTTATATATTTTAAGATTAATGACGTTAGTGAACTTTTAGGATTGCTAATTTTAAATTAGTAAAAAAAAAAATCTAGACCTTATTATGACAGTCATTTAGAAAACGAATACATTATTTTAAAGACCGAGCTATTTATTAACGGTCCCGGTCATTTGGGGGGGAAAATCCGTATTCAAAGAAAACAATAACAGCCCGTTATATTAATAATAATAATAATAATAATAAACATATGAAGGTTTAGATTAAGTTAATTCAAAAGTGAATTATAATTAAACAGATAGAGTAATGTAGCTTTTATTGGTGCCTTTCATTGTTTTTATAATAGAAATAAAACTAATAAAAAACTATTTTGTACAACAGCTCGCCTAAGCTGTGAGTGATTTTCTTCAAGACAGCAAACTAAGCTTTCAAATTGTTTTTAAGACGTGATATTGAGTCTGAAATCTGCTTTTGACTAAATTTGATCTAAAAAGGCCTATTTCCTTTCGGTTTCTGCCAGATGTTAAATTTATGTCAAACGTTTAAGTACAACTTTCTATTTTAAGGCTTTACTATAACTTGTTCAGGTCACAGGTGTTCAGTTCAATGAAAGGTGTAATTTATGCATCTGAATGAGATAAAAAAAAAAATGTTGATGTCGGCTACAACTTTTCTTGAACACCGCCTAATAAATTTGATAGTTTCAGTGCACTCTGGAAAAGTTAACTAATGCTTAGCAATAGCCTAACATAGCTACAACAATAAAATGTAATTGGTCCTTATTAAACTAAAAACCTAGAATAACACAAAAAGAATACTTGCGAAAACATAATTAGGCTAGTAAATATCACATTAGTCAAATATAACAAAGGACTCATTATAATACTCACAATGTAGTCAAACATCTTAATCATCTCAGTCGGAGATTAACTGTTGTTTTATCCAAGCTCAAGTCCAGAAGATGTCAGTCCGAAGAGTTCGCAGATGACTGACAGAAAAGCGCGAAAAGACGCGTTAGAAGCTTTTTCTCGATTTTGACAACAATCACGGAGGTTTAAACAGTTTTGCTGTTTAGCGCGTGGTGATGAAGATTATGCAGATGAGCGTGATGTGTCAACATCCGAACCGCGCGCACTTCTGTTAATACGCGCGAGCCCCTCACTGTACCGCCACGCGCTCGCTCGCTCGCTCGCTCTCTCTCTCTCTCTCTCTCTCTCTCTCTCTCTCTCTCTCTCTCTCTCTCTCTCTCTCTCTCTCTCTCTCTCTCTCTCTCTCTCTCTCTCTCTCTCTCTCTCTCTCTCTCTCTCTCTCTCTCTCTCTCTCTCTCTCTATATATCTCTCTCTCTCTCTCTCTCTCTCCACTCAGCCCGTCCCGCTCTGTTAACTTTAAATTTATCATCTTCCACCTCCCTGTCCGACTTGGATATTTTGTCAAATGTAGATCTCCATTCTGCGCTTCTACAGTGAACGATGTCACTTAATCTGAGGCATAAATTTAAACAGAAAAATCCAATGCTTCAAACATAGGCTACCTTTTTTTCTATCTGTATTAGTACGGACTCAATACGCTACCACGGGTGTCCATCTGCTGGTTAAACATCATATAGCACCTTTAGTGGTATGGTCATTGAATTCACTTAATCTGGCATCCTTCAAACAAAGTAAACAGTGGAAGTAAGTGTATAAAGCTGTGACAAAACTTGGCCTGTTGACTGTAACTGCACAAATGCGTCTTCAATTAGCTTAGTTATTATAAAGGATGCCAACACACTGTGCTCTATGGCCTCAGAACAAACGACCACCCAAAGCAACCCAGACTGGTCCACATAGAGAAAAGGGGTGTCAAAATTGTACCTACAACAGCTTGTGGCTGGGGCAGTCCCCTTAAAAGTACTCCTAAAATGTGCATATTAGAGTACAAATACATACCTTAAGGTACTACTATGAACCTTTTTGAGGTAAAAAAGGTACAAATGTGTCCTTTTAAGGGTACTACCCCAGCAACAAGCTGTTGTAGGTACAATTTTACCTTATTGAAGATGCGTTTGTGCAGTTACAGCTTTATACACTTATTTACTTTGTTGGAAGGATGCCAGATTTCACGCTTTTACTTTCGAGGTACAATTTTGACACCCTTTTCCTCTGTGTGCAGGATGCCAGTTTGGTGGATTCGATCTGACATGATGCCCACAAGAATCATGCAAACCAGTGTAAATAAGAATTTCCTTGTATCAAGAAGGTCAGTTGTTGAAAGATAATGCAGGACTGTTTTGAATCACTTTCTCATTTCCATATGCATTACAAATATAAAATAATATTTTACATATTTATCATATATAACAATAGATATAATTTGGTTAATGTAAACTTGTAAAAAAAAGTTTGACTTGAGCAGCATAAACAAAAACAAACACACATTTATTGAAGATAATGGCCTACCTGTCTCATATTGAGAAACTGTTTGTATGATCATAAAATAAAGTTACTCTCTCATAAACAACTAAGGTATTAGCTTGAGTAAATTAAATCACAGTTTAATAGAGGTTTCAGACTTGCTAATTATGACTTCCAAGATCATTAACAAAGTCTTTTAAGTCTCTTGCTTCATAATCCGAGTCCTTAAATGAAAATAAACGAATAAATCTGTATGCTAGAAGGCACATTTCTGAATATTGAGTCTAACTCTTCTTTTTGAAATTCATTTATTCAGTGGTGAATCAAATTAGTTCAGTTAATTCTGCAAAGCCATGAACCTAATTGGAGTTTAATTGCTGTTTTTAAGTTTCCGGGACAAGCGAGAGAGCAGTGCGGGTAAAGATGCATAGTATTATGCATTGACAGAAAGCTTTATATCAAATAATCAGTTTTGGTGGAGTTACAAATAAAATGTTACATAGAAGACTGTGAAAAAGAAAGAAAGACATTGATGGCAGACTCAGGATGGAGAACTGTAGTGAGTGTCAAAGTGACGAGCTGTCTGCACTGCCTCACCATCTGTGCATATGTGTGCGTGTGAACCGAAGAACTCCCAAAACAGGCAGAAGGCTTGAGTGTGACAAGGAATACAGCGAGACGCATTATGGTGTCCATCATTGATCGCTTCCTCCCAGGAGTCTTGGCGCCTGCTACCAGGAAACAAAAGGTTAAAATATGATACTCCCCTGTTCTCTCCCTCTCAGTGTCCCAGCAGCACCTCTGTTTACAAATTCACAGCGCATTCTCTTTTACTCAGAGTATCCCGCCACCACATTTCCACAACGGAATTGAAACATATAGTCTTATAGTTTTTTTGCAGTAAAGCCATAGAAGACCCATTTTTGGTTCCTCAAAGAATCTTTCAGTTAAAAGTTCATAAAATAACCATTTTTCCTTAAGGACATTTACATAATCTAAAGAACCCTTTCCCACTAGAAAGAACCTTTTGTGCAAATGCAAATGTTCCATAGGTTCCAAAAGGGGGGTTTCTTCAGTGAAGCCATAGAAGACCCATTTTTGGTTTCTCAAAGAATCTTTCAGTTAAAAGTTCTTAAAAGAACCATTTTTCCTTAAGGACATTTACATAATCTAAAGAACCCTTTCCCACTAGAAAGAACCTTTTGTGCAAATGTTCCATAGGTTCCAAAAGGGGGGTTTCTTCAGTGAAGCCACAGAAGACCCATTTTTGGTTTCTCAAAGAATCTTTCAGTTAAAAGTTCTTAAAAGAACCATTTTTCCTTAAGGACATTTACATGATCTAAAGAACCCTTTCCCACTAGAAAGAACCTTTTTATGCAAATGTCCCATAGGTTCCAAAAGGGGGGTTTCTTCAGTGAAGCTATGGAAGACCCATTTTTGGTTTCTCAAAGAATCTTTCAGTTAAAAGTTCTTAAAAGAATCATTTTTCCTTAAGGACATTTACATAATCTAAAGAACCCTTTCCCACTAGAAAGAACCTTTTGTGCAAATGCAAATGTTCCATAGGTTCCAAAACGGGGGTTTCATCAGTGAAGCCATAGAAGAACCATTTTTGCTCCCTCAAAGAATCTTTCAGGTAAAAATTCTTAAAAGAACCATTTTTTCTTAGTATGAAGTACATTTAAATAATCTAAAGAACCTTTTCCCACTAAAAATAACCTTTTGTGCAAATGTTCCATAGGTTCCAAAAGGGGGCTTCTTCAGTGATGATTTAGAAGAACTATTTTGGGTTCCCCAAAGAACCTTACAGTGAATAGTTCCTAAAAGAACAGTATGTGAAGAACATTTTATTAATCTAAAGAACCTTTTTAACTATAAATAACCTTTTGTGCATTAGAAAGTTTACATGGATGGTAAGGGTTCTTCATAGAACCCTTGAGGCTAATAAAGAACTTTTTTAAAGAGTGTTAAAGGTTCTTCAAGCGGAGATGCCAATAAAGAACCTTTATTTTTAAGAGTGTAGAGTAAAGAAAGACAACAGAAAAACAGTATCCTCGTTCTGCGCTGAAATAATTTATGCCAACATGCATAAGGGTTTCTAAAAAGGACAAAGACATGCAGCAAATCCCCATGTCTTTTTGGTCAAGGAAAACAGTTCGGGTGCACAGAGCTTAAGGGGCTGATCAGGAGTGTATGGGCTGTGAAGTGAGTAACAGTGAGAGGCACTGACAGGCTGAGACCCCAAACCCACTGCCTCCTCCTCCCCGCCTCCCTCTGTAAGCTCTGTCTCTCCTCGCCACAGGGCTGACATTGACATGACACTCCCAAAATAATGATCAACAAACACTCCTTGCCTGAGCGCAAACGGTCTTCTCCCTTCCTCACAGTGTCAACAGTGATTAACAAAGACCCCGGCGTCACCGACAGAAACATCAAACGATGGTCTGAGGTTGAAGGTGTAATGCACAAAACAAATACAACGTGACCAACTTTCTTATACCGGGCTACTGTGTTCATATCACCAGAGGGACTAAAAGCAAAAATACACAAGACTATATATTGCTTTATTTCACAAATGCAGGAGAAGTGTGTAGGAAAAGTCATTATCCTCACCCGTATTCATGTCTTGAAAAGCCCTACAGACACACTGGGCCGCACTTCTGTTCTCTGACGTTACTACATGTTACCTTTAGGACACAGAGAAGGAGAAAGAACGATATTATGTCCCTCCACAATTACCAAGCTAAGCGAATATTAAAATGTCTGGCTCCATCAGTCGGGGCTATCGTGATTGGTATTTTAACCTTTGACTACAGTACAAAGGAACCAGCTCTTGGAACCAATATTGGAAGGACGGAATCTAATTCTGGAATGATCCTTAGTAATGAGGGGGCCGCCGTGGGGGCTGGATATGCATATATGAGATATTATTTTGGGGCTGAAAGTGTTGGGGCAGAGGGGGCTCTCCGAGAGTTGAATAATCACAGGCAATGAGGTGTAGCCGGCGTGATAGAAACACCTTAGTGTCTTGCCCGAGGACAGCACTCTTAAATCAAACACAAATGATTTTATTACATGCAAATACCCTTTAGGTTTTTTGTGCATGTGTCGTGGGGCTTTATTTTCAGATTTTCACTGCAGTGTGAATTTCTGTCATTGAAGAGCTAAAAAAAAATAAAACCTTAAAGGTGATGTAACATTTTCAATGTTAAATAAGTATAACCTTGATTCCTCTGAAAAGGATAATGTGGCGCTAACAAAACATTGCACTGTTTGAGCACCAACCAGTCTAATATATACATATAACAAAATAACAGTTTTGGGAGGGATTTTCTGTTTGTCCGACCAATGGAAGGCAGGATTATTTTTGCAGTTCCATACACTGGTTCTTGTTGTTAACCAAAATCAAATTTTGTTGATAGAAATAAATCTGAAATAAAAACTAAATATAAATATTAGATCAAAACTTAAACTTAAAAACTTAAACAAAAAACATTAAAAAATGTTGCCTTGGCAGCTTACTGAAATAAAATAAGTTTGTTGGTCTAAAATAAGTATTAAAACTGAAATAAAGATAAATTAAAGCTTCATAGAAATATAAAAAACTAATAAAATGGCAAAAGCACATAAAGTCACTAAAACAAATTAAACAATTAAAACTGAAAATATAAAAAGCTAATTGTAAATTGTAATAAATACTATTTCTAGTCTAGTCCTGGCAAATAATATTTAAATTCAAATAGTATTTAAATAATAATATAATAATGCTAATGGCTCAGAAATTACTTTCACCTTTAATGTTTTGGCAAAGTGAGAATGATGTTTGGAGTTGAAACAGTTCTGATTTTAAAAGAATAAATCACCCAAAAATGAAAACGCTGACATCCTTTTCTTAAACTAATGTAATAAAAAAAGACTTTTTATATTATATATATTTGATGTTTTTTTGTTTTTGAAGAATGTTTCAGCTGTTTTTTTATCATTTGACACAACTAGTTTTCTGAAGTCAAATGATCACTTTGTATGTTGAACAGATTGAAATGTACACCTTTATTCACCTTCAAACAAATCAAATTATTGCTCAGCACATGGTGTGCAGACCTTAAATCAAAAACAGCAACACATCAATAACATGAAACCTCATTGGTAATTGCATGTCACATAACTTATCGTCACGACACAAGCACCAACAGAAAGACATATGAGTTTAAAAAGACAAGGATGAGTAATTGATGAGAGAATTTTGATTTTTAAGCAAACTATCCCTTTAAAACTCAAGTCTCCCACGCCCGCTGTCCCAATTAAACAATTCCGGCTGTGTGAGTGACTGGTGGGGGCAGCGTAGACAGGTCTGGCTCTGTTAAAGCCACACTCGGCTAGTCTACCGTCGCACAGGACCTTCGCCGACTCTATTCCCGGCCCCTAATCAGTGTGTGAGCGTAATATCAGGCTGGGTTAGGTGTCACCATGTTAGAGGCGTTAATGGAAGAGCTCCATCCACTCAGCCAGGGGACGGCATTACCGCGGGCTGTCACAGTCGGCTGAGGATTGGGACAGTATTACTGCTGGCTTTCATACAACGTTGGTCACTAAACTAATAGGGGCCCCGGCGGAGGACACGGTGCTGGGAGAGATGGAGATGAGATGGGGAGGCGTGGGGGAGGAGGAGAGGAAATGAGAAGGGGGAGTGGTAAAAAAGAGGGAGATGGAAAGGAGGAGAGGGTAGTCTAGCACCTACTCCTCCTAATTTGCAGGCTCTAATGTATAGGAGAGTGGGAAAGCTCTAGATGCTGAGAGATTCAATCTGATGTGATTCAAGAGGGTGAATGAATAACTTTCTTGAGAGTGTTGAATCCCCGAAATGATAAATGTTAGGCCGAAGACACTCCAGAACATCCAGCACTTACCCTAACTGTTCACAATTCGGCGGCATCGGCCTCTGTGAAAGATATCTCTATGCAGGGTGCAGATATGCCAATTCATTTTGTGTCCAAAGATTTGACAAGCTAGACTGAGTCTGAACAGCGTCGGTCAAACGCTCCGCTGCTGCCAATCTCTCTCTCTTCTCCTCCTCCTCCTCCTCTTCCACCATGACTCCTCAATCTTCTTTTCTCCAGAGATCCTTAAGCCGTACGCCAAGAAATCGAAAAGTCAAGGCTGCAACAAAGACTGTATTTTCGGGAAAAAAAGAGCTAATACCATTTTAAGTATCTGGAATGAAATGAAAGCCTATATATGCAGCTTCGGCGCGAGAGATAACACCTTGAGAATGGGTGACATCAAGTGAAAAAGAACTGAGGTGGCGGGGGGATCAGTGGCCTAGGCTCAGAGTTGAGGAACTGACACTGTCTCTAATACAAGTGTTTAAATATTTGATGCACTGGGATAAAGAGGGCTCCCCTTTGAATGAAATTGAATGTCTGCTGGAGAATCTATTACCTAGAGTCTGATGCAATTTGACAGTGGCAAAGCAGCCTGGGTGTTATTCTTCAATGGCTCCCCAATCTCCTTTCATTACTCCTCTTAAATGTTTCTCTGTCGTGCTTGACTTACTTCTGATTACAGCCTCTTTCAAGGAAGGAAAAGAGAAGGGGGGACGAAAAGGAGAAACAGAAAAGGGGGCCAGGATGGGCCGACCTGGCACACACAGGGCTTGCGATTGCGTAGACTGATTCAATCATACAGAAGGGCAGACATTTGTAGTAGTATTATATTTTTGTGCGCAACAGATCTCCTCTGCAGTGCATGTATTGTTGACTGCATCTATGGGACAACAGGGAAAAAAATTAAGCATGAAGAGTCAGTTTAGAGTTTAAAAGACATGAAAATCACACACTACAATTAGAAAAAAAAGACATTCAATTGATCAAAAGTAACAGTAAATGCTTTTGTAATGTTAAAAAGGCTTTCTATTTCAAATAAATGCTGTTCTTTTGAACTTAAATGCTTCACGGTTTCCATAAATATAAATATAAAATCACAATATTAATCAAATAAACACAGCTGTTAGTTCATTTAGGTTCCGCTATTTATATTTTAGGTCAGTCCTCAGACATAAAAACAATGGATCATGTTACATTTGTAAAAGTAATTGCATTTATTTGCGATTAGTATAGAAGCCTGTTTCCGAAAAAAAAAGTTATATTTTGACTATTTTACAGTTGAATTTATATATTCAAATTGACTTTAACCTTATTTAATCTATGATCATCTTATTTTTCAATCTGAATAAAAATGGCCTTTCATCAGTGTGACACCACTTACAAACAAAACTGACCATGAACATTCAATAAATTAAAAAAATACAGAAGCAAAAACTCCCCTCCTGACTTTCTGATGTCCTTTATGAATCTGTTCTTTATTTAAATGCAGTCTGCTTCATCTCAAATCTGTTGAAATAATTACCTTTTGATGTTGTGTTACCCGTTTATCTGACCCAACACATCAAGCACGGCCAACTCATTTTATACTTCAGAATTTAAAGTATTGCATTAAAATTCAAACATATTATAAAATGTTTTAACTTTTTATGTTCAACTCCTTGAGGCAAAAAAGCTCAAGGTATTCCCTCGCATCACATAATTAGTCTTCTGGCCAACACCTTCCCTGAAAGATATCAACCCTGTAAAACAGAAGCTGTTGGGTCTATTTGATTCCAAATATATTCTTAATCCTGCAGTATCTTCACGTTGTGAATCTCTGGTGCTGTGAGTTGTTGTGCACTAACAAGCTGCTGCAATAAACATCACTTTGGATTTCTCTCTATCACTGAGGAGCACCTGCTGTGGCAGTTGGCGCGCAGTCAAGCAGTCTACCCAGGTGTGCATAAAAAGACAACAGCATCCTCCAGGACTGACACTGATGTATGGCTTGTTAACACCGCCGCTTTCTTGTATCCTTCCTGATACCCATTATGGCAGGCTTCACCCAGCGCTGGCACGTGAGTTGCCTTTTCTTCAGCAGATCAATAGTTAATGGCACTTTGTTCCACAAACCAGGAAAAGCAATTAAAAGCCATTGATCATGTGCCACATCAGTGTCATTGATATGCATGTCTTCTTACCCTTCCATATGGAGGAGTTTAATCGGCCTCAACCTCCTCTTACCTTAACATGGTGATGTCAAGGACCTCCAAATAAGTCCAAATAATCCTTTTAACTATAAAGGCAGTTAAATACATTATTACATACACAGATACATTTATAATATGTAAATGTGAAAAATAATATTTGTGATAAAGAATAATTATTAGCTATTATTAGAATAATTAGCTTTTATATTATCGTTGTACCGTTGTCATAGCAAATTGTGAAAATATTATCTGCAAAATACAGTACTTCATTTCAAAATACTCAGCAATGGTGTTGACTGATGAATTTGCATATGGTTTGTCTTGAAGCGTTTTAAAAACACCACACAGACAAAACAACATTAAAAACTTTAAGTTGATGGCATATATTTTTTTCTATCCACTAAATTGCTGTCAGATGTATGAAACTAAAAGGAAACATTTTCAATTAAATGCTAAATTATTTGCAACACTTTTCACAATAAATATTATTTCAAAGCAGTATATTGCCATATGTTTGAAACAGTTGCTATGGCTGCCAATAGGATAAAATAATCTGCATTAATTCCACATTTTGAACCCGTTTTAAAAAGCAGAATATAACCTCAACACAATTTGAATAATAATAATTAAATTAAATATACAATAATATTATTAAATAAAATACAAATAATTATTACATTATGTCAAAATCGTATTGTTAAATTTGACATTCGTAAAAAATACATTTGGTCAAAATCACTTTGGCATTTGTTTTACACAAAGTAACTTATTTACATTAAATTACTCTGGTACCATTTTCGCCTGGATTTGGCCTACCCAAATTGAAAAGCTTCCCATACCCACATACAGTGGTCTAAATTCAAAATTTTGGTGTAATTTTGCAGGAAACCCTTTGAAGTTACATAAAACACTGCTAAAAGTGATAAATATGTAAGTATATATTGTCTGAGCTGTAACAACAAACAGCTCAACACACCCACACTCCTTCCAGTTACAAAAGTAAAAAAAATCCAAAAAATGCTGGAAAAAAGATTTGTGTGGATCATGTATGCAAGATTTATTCAAATTAATCTAAATGAAGGAATATGACCTTTTTTATGTAATATAAAGACAGCCCAAACTGTCTGCAGGGTCTACAGGGCTACTGCATTACTGCTTAGACAACACATGTTTATCACTTTTAGCTGTGGTTTATGTAACTTTAAAGGGTTTCCTTTAAAATGACACACAAAATTGTGTATTTAGAACACTGTATGTGGGTATGGGAAGCTTTTCAATTTGGGTAGGCCAAATCCAGGCGGAAATCCCAAAAATGGTTCCAGAGCTAAAAACCCACGGACTACTCCACAATAAAAGATTAATATACAAGTTCTTACTGTTTGTCAACTTGTTTTCTGCTTTGCACAGAAAATACATAAAAATGCACATCTGGGTTGGTACAATAAAGCAAGAAATTACAAGCACACATTCTTGAATGCACGAGAGAGCGATCATGGGATCATCACTTTATAGATCACATCCAGTTACATCCATACATACCTGTGGTAAATTACATTCTGCCAGCCTTTAAATTCCACGCTGCTCGGAGGAGAGAGAGCGGTCAAAGCAGAGAAAGCCTCTGAACTGTAACTTGCTACCTCTCAGCTTTGATTTCCTGCCTGGTGTCGCATCTGTTTTTACTGACGACAACGTTACGGCCGGGAGGTGGCAGGTAATCAGCGAAACAGGGCGAGAGGAGAGTCAGTGGTGGCCAGCTGTATTGCAGGAGGCAGGAAGATCAGATGCGAGGTGATCTAAAAGATTTGAATCCAACAGACCCAAAATATTTGAACTACATGAAAACAGACAAGGCGAATTACATGGTTCATTCAGCCATGCACAAAACAATGCCGTGTGCATTATCTCCTCAGTGTGCAAATAGCTTTGGCAGTCCCCTCTGATAAGTGAACCCATAGCATGTTTAATTCATGTATAGAAAGACTGGCGGTGCGGTACGCAGCAGCCATTTTTAACCTTTCCTCTCTTTGTGTGTGACTAATGTAGCAGACATCAGTCTGCTGCTCTTTTTCAGGCTTGTGTAAAATGTTAAGTGGGAGCACGCAGCACCTAAGGGGAAGCTATTCCTGCCTAATTACCGCAGTACTAAGGACATCTGCGTGTTAGCACATACAAGCTGCTGTGGCACATCACTTCACTGTCATGATGAGGCCGGTGGCCTTTGCCAATGCCTGCATGGCAAGGGCGGCCTCATCCCATGTCACCACGAATTAGTGGAGGCAAACTCAGACCCTTAAGGCAATGTGAAAGAAGGGAGGGGGTTAAAAATGAGAACTGTCAGGAACCTTGTGGCGCACGCCATACTGACCTGTTCTTGTGTGAAGATCATGCAAAACCTGGGCTTTGAGGTAGGTATCAAGACAACCAGGTGTTGAAAAGCGCACATGTAAAATCAAATAAAGACAGTTTACTTCAGTGTAGCATATCCAGTGATGCCAGTAACGCGCTACTCTAATCTGACTACTTTTTTCCAGTAACGAGTAATCTAACGCGTTACTATTTCCAAACCAGTAATCAGATTAAAGTAACTTATCCAAGTCACTGTGAGTTACTATTTTTGTCATTTTCCTTAGTAAAAATATATATTTTTGCTTTCTTCTTGCATTAGGGAGAGTATTTATGTTAAGTGAAGTCAAGAAAAACTGTCTTTATTAAATTTTTTATTAAAACATGTTTTGTTTTTTCAGGAAGTATTTTTTAATTTCAACTTAAAATGTCAGGAGATACATTGTTGACGTTACTGTTAAAAATGCACTTCCAATAAAGTGAGTGTTGGCAAAAACGGTTGTCATTTTTATGTTGAAGCGGCAGGGGTGTTGTCGGCAACTGCTGAATGTAACTAATAAAGTAACTTGTAATCTAACTTAGTTACTTTTAAAATCAAGTAATCTGTAAAGTAACTAAGTTACTTTTTAAAGGAGTAATCAGTAATCAGATTACTTTTTCAAAGTAACTGTGGCAACACTGAGCATATCAAATATAATTCTGACATTTAAATCTTTATTAATACACACCTTTGCATGACTAATATTACATATTAGAAACTGAAAAAAGTCACACTTACCAAATTGTTGTGATGTTCTTCTGCACTATTAGAACTATGATGAATTTAATTGGGGCGGAGGTATAGTCTAAGCAAAACAACACAGGTTCAGTTCCCATTATGGGATAAATTAATTCATCCTTGTTTAATAATACAAGTAAAATTGCAATTATATGCATTTTCCCTCTAAAATATTTTATTTTACTCATAGCGTATTTTTTTAAATGGAACACGTCAACTTTATTTTGGGACTTTATCTTATTCACTGTACCCCCAGAGTTAGATAAGTCCATACATACCATTCTCATCTCCGTGCGTGCCATAACTCTGTCTGATGTACCCACCGCTAGCCTAGCTTAGCACAAAGACTGGAGGTAAACGGCTCCAGCTAGCCTACTGCTCAATAAGTGACAGAATAACGCCAACATTTTCCTATTTACATGTTGTGATGTGTATAGTTACATAATGTACTAAGACCGACTGAAAATGAAAAGTTGCGATTTTATAGACCGATATGGCTAGGAACTATTCTCTCATTCCTGCGTAATAATCATGAGACTTTGTTTCCGTACCATGGGTGCAGCGGCGCAATGATATTATGCAGCGCCTGAAAATAGTCCCCAGCACGCTCTCTGTGCAAGCAGGTTGTAACGTTGGTTATGTTGACGGAAGTTAGCCTATTTTTAAGGTGCTGCGTAATATTATTGCGCCTCTGCACCCATGGTTCGACAGCAAAGTTCCTCGACTATTATGCAGGAATGAGAGTATAGTTCCTAGCCATATCTTCCTAGAAAATTGCAACTTTTCGTTTTCCGTCTGTCTTAGTACCCAATGTAACTATACACATCACAACATGTAAATAGTAACATTTTGGCGTTATTTTGTCACTTATTGAGCAGTAGGCTAGCTGGAGCCGTTTACCTCCAGTCTTTGTGCTAAGCTAGGCTAGCGGTGGGTGCGTCAGACAGAGTTATGGCACGCACGGAGATGAGAATGGTATGTCTGGACTTATCTAACTCTGGGGGCTACGGTGAATAAGCTAAAGTCCCAAAAAGTCAGCGTGTTCCTTTAAAAATAGCTAAATATTTCATATTTTATAAGATTTACGCATCAATTAAATGACAAATTTCCATCAAACTAAAACTGAGTAATCTCTAAAAAAGGTGAACTTGAATTTAGATAATTGCAAAGGAACTACATTTGATTGGCATTAATAGTAAAGTTTAGCATATTTAAATAATTTGTTTAAATATTAAGTTTGACAGGAATGGCATTTAAACTCCCTGCTACTGTTGAAAAAGCACAAGAAATTATTCCTCTTTCTGCCCTGTGGGTGTAATGCAAGTCATAACAGGCACGAAGAAATCCAGAACAGAGAGCTCCACAGTGTCTCCTGTTATCCTGTGTCCAAGATAGGCGGCGGTTGAGGGGGAGGACTGTGAGAGGCAGCGAGCCATCACATCTCCTCCATTTAATTGGCAAGGGAAATGAGTAGGGATATGGTTAGTATGAATCCAGTCAGTCAGTCACATAGTCTGTTACAGGCACACTGGCATTCCGAACTGGCTCTTACTGTCCTGATGGAGGTGTCAGGTCAGTGCTGAGCATGGCCCCCCTCTGGCTCTAACGCCTCTGTCCCGCTCTCTGCTGTCCAGGTGACGGTGATTGTCTCCCGGATTCTCATGGCGGGACGACTCACCTGTCACTAACTGGTCACAAAGCATTTACCTAGTGACAGAATTCCAATTAGACTGTGATAGAGGTGACACCGGAGAAAGAAGGGCGGAGGTGAGATGCAAAGACGAATGCAGAAACAGAGAGAGAGAGGGATGGAGGAGAGAGAGAGAGAGCTTATATGTTTACACTCTGAGAATGAATACACGTTACTCATTTCTCCAACATACATGTTCAAAGAACTAAAGCACAATATCATGAGCTGAATTGCAGTAATCCTGTCTCTGAAAACCATTGTTGACAGAGCCACTAAATAATCCTTTGGGACTAAAGGTGGCAATGAAGGCAATCCCTGAAGAATGTTACCTCCATCTTTAATAGGCCTCCAGCGGCGGATGATGTTGATCCTCACCTCTAGAATGTTAAGAGACGTGTGTTGAGGTTTGTCAGGATATCATCTGGCAGCAAAGTGTCAGAGGTGAGCGTGCCTGTGTTGTGGCGACTCTCATAAAACAATTCTAATTATTGTAGACAGGACGTCATTACCTCACACAGACAGGGTCGTTGCGGTGGATCACATGTTGATAAAACTGCAACACATCTGTATTATTCTGTTGACCGAAAATGGCAAGCATGAATAAACAAGGACTTTAAGGGCCGGTTCACACAACAATTTCAACTCGATCATCTTTCACCCTCTCACCCTATTGTCATTCCAAACATGTTTCACTGTCTTTCTTCTGTGGAAGACAAAAAGAGAAGTTTATCAGCATGTTAACATTCAGCTTTTATACAAAGAGACTAATAAAAGATCAGAGGCATATATATGTACACTGTAAAAAATTATCGTGATTTTAACGTTGAAAGACTGAAAAAATGCTACGGTGAAAAACAGTTAATTGGTTAACAGAACGTTTCCGTACAATATACGATGAATAACTGTAATAGATCTAACCTTACATTTAATTTTAATTTTACAGTAAAATACCATTACATTTACAGTTTTTGGAAGTGAAAAGGAAATCATTGTGTAATATACAGTGAAAAAACGTAAATTGACATTCCCAGAATTCCCTGCGTGACACTTCACATTTTATGTATTTTCTTTGAAATAACTGTTTCTTCTTATTTTTTTTTCTAATCAGTTATGTACATTAGGGTTTTATGTTACATCTAATGTTGTTAAATTAATGTTTATTGCATTTTAAAAATTCCATTACCATGATGGTGTTTAGTGTTTGTGTGAATGACACTGTGCACCTTCTATAAATTAGTATTGTCCTCCAAAAAACAGCTTGTGATGAGCTTTGATTCATCACATAATTCTCATCGCCACTGATTGATGGTTTCCAGTATATATCAAAGGTAACAGATTTTAGTATTTCAATAGGTTGGTAATTTAACATTATTTCAGTTAATGAAATACGTAGTTTTTTTTTACTGTAAATTAAAAAAATGTGTATAGTGTACATGTATTATTACAATATAAACCTAAATTATATGGTTTTGAACTGTAAAATAGACAGTAAACTACGTGCTGTCCCGTAAAATCTAAAATGTTGCTACTGTATTTTTAACGGTAAAGTTCTGGCAACCACAGCTGCCGTTTTTTTACCGAAAATTTTACCGGGATTTTTTTTTACAGTGTACAGACATCATATCGTTCAAAAGTTTGGAGTCATATTAATGATTTTTAAATGTTTTTGTAAGGTATATTATGTTTACTATAGCTGTATTTATTTTGTCAAAAATACACTAAAACAGTAATATTGTTTTGTTTTGTTTTGATTTTAAATAACTTTTTGATTTTATTTTAATATATTTTAATATATAATTAATTCCTGTGACTGCAAAGCTGAATTTTTAGCAGTTATTACTCCAGTCTTAGATCCTTCAGATCATACTAAAGTTGTGCTCAATAATTTATTTGAAATACATTTGTAACATTATAAATGTCTTTACTGTCACTGACTGTACATTTGAACAGTATATAACTATTACAAGCAAACATACTGAGCTCAGGTGTGACCTGGACAGTTGATTCCAAAAGACACTGAGAGAGGAGCTACTATGTGGGACACAGCATACTCTTTTTTCTGCCCTGGTTGGAGAACTGAACCATAACAGATACTCCATAACAACTGAAGAGAGCGAAGTATCGCTCCATGTCCAGATCGATAGTGAATTAGCCAGTTCGCTCATCTCTTCAGTGGACTGTTTTGGTGGATCGATTTCTGGCTGCGTAGGGCAGCCGAGGTGACGCTGGCCAAGAGCATTGTAAAACTTTCTTGAACAACCCACTGGCTGCATCCTGACCTCACAAGTGAGGGGAGTGTGTTTACATCCCATTTCAGTTTGAGGAGAACGAGTTATAACGATTGCATCCGTCTCACCACACATGAATGAGAGCGTGAAAGTGAGCGAGTGTGACATTAAGCAATCCCTGCTGTTCTTCACTGGTTCCTGTGGTTTAAAAGCAAGCCAGGTGTGTGCGTGTTTATGCTTGCATGTTGGTGGTTTGTGATGGATGAGCAGGAAGGGAACTGATGGATGAGTCAGTTCTCTGTTGGGACAATATGATGAAGACTATGAGCCTACATACCCCAAGAAAGAAGTCTCATCTCTGGCCCTTCCCACAGTCCATTACACACAGGCATGCACTCTCTCTGCCCACTGGTGATGGAATAATGATTCACTGAGATGTATTGACAAGAACAAGACCTGTGACTGTACTCCTTGTATTAAAATTACCCAACCAATCATTTTAATTAAGTGCTTAAGTGCTGTCAAACGACTGATCGTGATTAATCGCATCCAAAAATAAAAGTTTGTGTTTACATAATATGTGTGTGTACTGTGTATAATTATTATGTATATTTGAATACACACATACATGTATATATTTAAGAAATATTTGCATGTATATGGCCTACTGTATATATAAAATATAATTTATATTATAAATAAAATTATATATATAAATACAAAAATAATCTTAAATATATACATGCATATGTGTGTGTATATATATATACAACCCCAAATCAGAAAAAGTTGGGACAGTATGGAAAACGCAAATTAGTGATTCTAAATTTTAAAAAATCTACAAAAAGTGATTTCTAAATTTACTTTGACTTGTATTTCATTGCAGACAATATGAACACAAAATATTTCATGTTTTGTCTGGTCAACTTCATGTCATTTGTAAATATGCATCCTTTCCTGTCATTCAGACCTGCAACACATTTAAAAAAAAGTTGGGACAGGAGCAATTTAGGACTAGTAATGAGGTAAAATGGTTAAATAATGATGTGATTTGAAACAGGTGATGTCAACAGGTGATTGTAATTATGATTTGGTACAAAAGCAGCATCCAAGAAAGGTCTAATCCTTTATGAACAAAGATGGGCCGCGGATCGCCAGTTGCCAACAAATACGTGTGAGAATTATTGAAATGTTTAAAAACAATGTTCCTCAAAGAAAGATAGGAAGAGATTTGGATATTTCACATTAAACAGTGCATAACATAATTAAAAGATTCAAGGAATCTGGAGGAATTTCAGTGCGTAAAGGACAAGGGCGCAAGCCTAAGCTGAACAACCGTGATCTCCGATCCCTCAGGCGGCACTGCATCAAGAATCGTCATTCATCTATAAGCGATATCACCACATGGGCTCAGGACTACTTTGGCAAACCTTTGTCAAATACCACAATACGTAGTTACATCCACAAATGCCAGTTAAAGGTCCCATGGCATGAAATTTTCATTTTATGAGGTATTTCAACATTAATATGAGTTCCCCTAGCCTGAATATTGTCCCCAAGTGGATAGAAATGTTGATCGGTGTAAACCCGAGTTCTGGCTGTCTTTCTCTGCCTTTGAGAAAATGACAGGCCAGACGAGCCAATCCTGAAGTCTCCTGGTTTGACGTCCAAGCAGGAGCGGTTTCCTCCCTTCCCCCCGCCCAGAGAATCTGCCACACCCATGCAAACACTCGAGATCATTAACGTTACTTGTGAACGAGTGAACGCTGGCAGTTTCTCAGTGTTTGGATGTACAAATGAAAACAGAAGTCTTTCTTCAGTTCCTTCTGATCTGTGATCATTGATTTCTTATGTGTAGCTTATTATTTATTATTTGTGGACACGCAGCGGCTTCTCTCTCTCCCGACAGAACGGTGTTTTCTATCTTGTGAGTCAGTGTTTTTGTACGTCCTTGTCGTGTCTATCTGTTCTAAAATGTGCATACAGTCTTTTCTGTTTAACATCAGCAGTCACATCTTTAGAGATAAACTTCACGCACGCCGAAGGTCGGCCTCCAACATCCCCGACCCCCAGTACTGCATCTGGCCCACAGCGGAGGCACCAAACGCGGCGTGAGATTAAGCAGAAGGAGGGTAAGCGTGAGGGTATCCAGCTAGGCTAGCCAGCTTTCCCCACAATAAACTGGATTACATTCGATTACAGCTGTTGTGTCTTTGTTTGCGCTGTGTAACGTTACTCAATGCGCGTCAATGACGCTATTCATATGATTGGAACATATCTAGAAATAATGCTATACTCAACACTTACTAACTCGTTCATCTCGCTGTAATGGTACATTGCATGTGTTACAAAGTTGGTAGAATAATGATGAAGACGGGCTCGGTGTGACTGGGACTCGTGTTTATTCAGAACTCTCAGATACAAACACAATAAACTCGCGCTGACTGACAGCGCTCTCATAACTCAGTAGTTACTATAAATAACTTTGTTAGCAATCGCTTCGTCTCCGTGATGTCCGGTTCGCGAACGAATCATTCTTTTGAATCGGTTCTTTTTAGTGAACCGAACCAGTTCACCAAATCGGACTGAATCGTTCTAAACGGTTCGCGTCTCGAGTCAGCGCTGATCCATAATTTACTAAAGTTACTAACTTTCTGACATGAGTGACAGCCCCTCCGACTAGAAATAAACTAATAACCTGAAGTATATGCTAGTAACTACAACAGTTCACCCTGAACTGAGACATGCTGAGAGAACTGATGAGAAGTGAACACAGGTCCATCCGTCTCTCTGGCAGACTCGTGCCTGCTCGTGCCTCGTTAAACCACGCCCCCTCCGCTCATTTAAAATGCAAAGATGTCAGCCAATCAAAACAGTGGGCGTTTTTACTGAAGTCTCACAGCAGACACGCCTCTTGAAGCAGGGCATTCAGCCACAGGGCAAACAGCAGTATAGAAAAAATGCCTTTTATTTCTAAATTATGACATTTTATGATGTAAAAATCATACTAATAATATAAGTACACCTCAGAAAACACTATAAAATAATAGAAAAATGCCATGCCATGGGACCTTTAAAACTGTACTGTGCCAAAAGGAAGCCCTATGTTAACAGTGTCCAGAAGCGCCGTCGACTTCTCTGGGCTCGGAGGCATCTGGGATGGACCATCACACAGTGGAAACGTGTACTGTGGTCAGATGAATCAGTATTTCAGGTATTTTTTGGGAGGAATGGACGCTGTGTGCTCCAGACCAAAGAAGAAAAGGATCATCCAGACTGTTACCAGCAACAAGTCCAAAAGCCAGGGTCTGTCATGGTATGGGGTTGTGTCAGTGCCCTTGGCAAAGGTAACTTGCACTTCTGTGAAGGCACCATTAATGCTGAAAAGTACATAGAGATTTTGGAGCATAATATGCTGCCTTCAAGAAGACATATTTTCCAGGGACGTCCATGCATATTTCAACAAGACAATGCAAAACCACATTCTGCACACATTCCAAAGTCCTGGCTGCGGAGGAAGAGGGTACGGGTACTTGACTGGCCTGCCTGCAGTCCCGACCTGTCTCCAATAGAGAATGTGTGGCGCATTTTGAAGCGCAAAATGCGACAACGAAGACCCCGTACTGTTGCCCACCTTAAGACTTGTTTGCAGGAAGAATGGGAAAATTACACCTGAAACACTTCATCACTTGGTGTCTTCAGTCCCTAAACGTTTTTTAAGTATTGTGAAAAGGAATGGCAACATTACAAATTGGTAAATGCTTTACTGTCCCAACTTTTTTTTTAATGTGTTGCAGGTCTGAATGACAGGAAAGGATGCGTATACAAATGACATGAAGTTGACCAGACAAAACATGAAATATTTTGTGTTCATATTGTCTGCAATGAAATACAAGTCAAAGTAAATTTAGAAATCACTTTTTTTTTTTTTCATACTGTCCCAACTTTTTCTGATTTGGGGTTGTATATATATATATATATATGTGTGTGTGTGTATATATATATTATATAATATATAATATATAATATATAATATATATATATATATATATATATATTATTGCATCACATTCGATACAGACTTTGAGCTCACATTCACAACTCAGGTAAAATATGGTTTCTAGCACTATACAAAATTACATGCAGCCACTGAAAATAGAGTAAAAGATCAATCTTGGGATTTTAACAATCACTATGAGGCTCATTTAAATGAAAACTGTGATTAATCGCGATATATACACATATATTAGTGCTGTCAAATCGATTAATCGCGATTAATCACATCCAAAATATAAGTTTGTATAATATATATAGAGTTAAAGATCAATCTTAGGATTTTAACAATCACTATCAGGATCATTTAAATGCAAACTGTGATTAATCGTATTTTTTTTATTTTTTTTCATCCAGCCCTATTAATACTGCTTGAAATGTCAACTATGAGGTTCTTGCTCTGAATATGGGATTTTGAATGGCTTTGACTAGTAAAACAAATCTGTTTTACGCATACACGCTACTCTGCGCAAATGCGGTCAGATAAGCACTTTTATCTGTAGTGGTGATAAAGGCTTTTACGAAATCCCTCTGCTGCCCTAGATTAAAAATCCCAACAGGGGAAGTGTTTGCTATCTTCCCTTTATCTCAGTCGCCTCACTGTGGCTCATGCCATCAGATTTCTCAGTGTGTTGGTGGCATCAGATTCCTCAGCCAATCTATTGTGGCCTCACAAGGGGAAGTGCAGGCCATTGTCCCATGTCGTTCTATCGCAGATTACTCTTCGCGGTATTGATCGGAATGCTGTCGGGTTGCTTGTCACCTTGGTGATAAATTATAAGTGTGTGTGTATATGTGCTATGTGTGTACATGCCCTTTATCTCTCTGAGAATTTGATAAAATGTGATTGATCTCTCTTGATGCTGCCAGAAGCTAAAGAGGCCCTAGGTGCAATTGTTTTATCATCTCATAATCAGATGATCCCCAATAAGCAAATCAGGGAATCTTTTATCCCTCAAGTAGAAAACTGGATTAGTTAGAGAGAACAAGAGAAGAAAGTCATACATTCAGCTATGTGGAAGAGTCTAAATCCATGTGGTTCTCATCCAGGGGACCAGGACCCATTAGGGGGCCTCAGCATGGGGGCTGCAATATGTCTTAAAATTATTTTTAAAAAAGCTACAAATCAAGATTTAAGCTAACATCACATTTTTTTATTTGAATTAGTTCCCTCAAAAAAGAACCAGGATATAAATTGCAATATTTGGGAATTAAACAATATTTAAAAATTGCCATCAAGAACAACTAGAAATGTAAATTAATTGGTAATAAAAAGTCGAAACACTGAAGAAAATTCAATTATTGAAACTGCTGGATTTATGGAATTTAATTTTTAAATGATTTTAATATATTGCTCTTCTATAGTTTCCGTAAACAAATATCCTTAAAACATGGTATTAATACTAAATAATACAGTAGATCATAGGTTACTGTAATGTGATGTAAAATTCTAAACCAGGCAACTAAAACAGATTCAGAATGGCTCAGCGAAGCTAAACTTCACCAAAGTCGAGAGAAACTACACAAGTTTGAGATGTCCGGAGCAGAAAACATTTTGTGATGCTTCTTAGACCACTGACTACCCAAAATAAAAATAGAGCCAATTACTGCAACGTCCTCTCTGAGGGATGCCATGATAGGTTGTCAATAGGCAGGCTAAGTGAATGAGTTTGCATTGTCAGTGCAATGCATTCTAATTGACTCCATCTCCTCCTAGTGGCAGTCTGATACTGAAGTGGGCAGACTCGAGTTTCTCATTATAGCGCAAGTAATTGTGGTCTGAGTGGGTCTGTGGATTCAGTCCTGCAGCAGTCTGACAACCTCAGTGCGCGAGAATGAGTGTGCGCGTGTGTTTTGTGGGACAGATTGGCTCTTCTGCAACTGATTGTGGAAGTAAATGAGTCTTCATCTACTCGAGAATGTCTGTCCCTCAGCCAGACTGACAGAGAAACACGAATGGTTAACTTTCCTCTCTCTGTTAAGTTTTAGGCCTCTGCAATGCAAATTGAAGCTTAAAATAAGCCATGTGCAGAACAGTGTAAAAAGTTAACTTTCTCAATATTGTGTCATACTGGGTATCAGCATGCATCTGTGTGACAAACAAGCACTCGACATGTTTATAAATGAAACGGACTTAAACCTAAAATCACCGTACAGCGATATTCCTCTCCTGAGGAGACAGAGATATTTTTTAACAGTCCTAAATCATAACAATCCAGCTGGAATCCAGCTATTTCTCAATAAACCACCAGCCGGTTTCAGAAAAACGCAGAAAAAGCCCTCCCAGAAACTCATGGGAGATGACAATGAAGAAATAAATTAAATTCTCACAAACAGCGTGCAAATGGCATCACACCACGGCATAACAATAAAGCCTGGGCCTAGATGTTGTTCAGATGGGAGATGCTTATGGGGTATGGATGTGGGGAGCTTCTGGCCGCTGCCTTACGGCCGTGACTGTCATTTGGCTATTATTATGAAGAGTGAATGTAATGCCTGGCTGTATGAATAGGATTGTCGCGCTGATTGTGATGTATAGTTTTTCATTACCATTCCCTGGCCTTTGCCATCCAGCATGTAGGAAATCCTATTTATCCCCTAATTTGTAAACCCCCCAACCCTGGCTGATAGCAATCAGAGCCTGTAATTGTGTGCGCCGCCGCCGACGGACAACGTAAAGGGTGACAGCGCGAGAAGGCAGGGGAGGGGCGGTGAGAAAGAAATAGAAAAAGTGACAAAGAATGAGAAAAGAGAAGGAAGCTGACCTGAAAGCTCTTTTAAAGCACACAAAACACTCTTCAAAAAACGGGTCTATCGTAGCCCCTGTTGCTCACCACAGGACTGTTCGAAAAAATATTACAGAAATATGACATCACTTCAGCAAAATTCACAGTTTATAAGTGTATCATAGGGTTAGTTCGCTGAAAAAATGTAATGATGTCATTATTTACTCACCCTTATGTCATTCCAATCGTGTAGGTATTTCTTCTTTTTTTTTTTCTGTGGAACAAAAAAACATATTTTATCAGTGTTTATGGCCATACAACTAATTTTGTGTTCTGCAGAAGAAATAAAGTCATACAGGGTGAGTAAATAATGACAGAACTTTTATTTTCTGGTGAACTATCCTTATACGTTCCTGAACACACCAAAGCTTTAATACTGTGCATTTAGCCAGTTTAAACGTTTTTTTATTAGTAGCTTTTTAAGCTATCAAGACAAACACTTCATGCAGTTCACACAGCACTTACAGTCTGCCTGTGCCTCTAATGAATACGTAATTGACTCATTTCTATGCACTGTGCCAAAAGGGATCTTTGCATTAAATGTGTGATTGCGCCCTCTATTAGACATCATTAAACTAATTCCAGATCTGTCTTAATAAGACTTTATGAGCCTTTCTTAAAGCTCTAATTCTCATCTCTGCCCTCATTCACTGCAAGTCAAATATTCAAAAATATGAAAATTGCAAATTATATACTTATTTTGTAATCATTTTGTAATTGCTTGATAATGGACTGTGAATGTTATAAAGTATAAAGATGGAGACTTGCTTATGAGGTTTCTATGAAAGCCCATTTCTGATGCATAAGAGAGAGAAAGAAATCAGTCATAATGGAAAAAAAATGAGATAAAAAGTCATAATTATGATAAAAATGTAGATTGTGAGAATTTCATGATGTAAATTTCAGCTTTTAGTCTCATTTATGACCTAGTCATAATTTTGACTTTTTTGTCATATTTATTATGATTTACCAAAGGATTTTCATCTGGGCGTCCATAGGTTTATGATGTTATGAGATGCATGCTAATATGCTACCCCAAAGAATCATAAGACTACATCTAATTCAACATGTAAGGTTCGCCTTCTGTTATAAAGATGCTATAAACACAAGATTCAAGATTCAAGATTCAAGAGATTCAAGAGTTTTATTTGTCACATACACAGTTATATACACAATATACAACTGGCAGTGAAATGTAAACAGGTCCTTACCTTATCCAAAAAAGGCACACACTGAATGAATCCAACCAATTTGACATGCATTCCCAATGCATCTTTTCTTTCTACAAGGCAAGCACCCTGAGCTGTAATTAACCCCTCAGCTCGGGATTCCAGCTGAACGTATTGATTTTCTCACATAGGGAAGGACTGAAGATTACACTTTAGTGCCTTTAGTGAACTGATAAGTCAGCCTCGCTCACCTAAGGCTATGTCAACAACAATCTGTTTTTAAGAATATAGACGGAAAATCAATTAATATCATTGAACTCAAAAATGAAATTCAAATGATGTTTGGGAGATATGACAAAGTCTTGACAAGAGGTGCCATGCTTTATGGTCTTGCATACTTTATGGCCCAAGCTTTATTCTTGGGTTTAATATCTTGCTGAAATTGACAGCAGAGGAAGAGGCCTGTCATCCGTGATAGCTCAACAGCATCTTGGGGTTGAATCCTTTAAATCTGCCACTTTCCTTGGGCTTAGCCCTGCGATAACCTCTCAGTGTACACACACAAAGCTTGTTTCAAACAGCAACTACATTTCCACA
Source organism: Gobio gobio (assembly GCF_949357685.1). Lineage (NCBI taxonomy): Eukaryota > Metazoa > Chordata > Actinopteri > Cypriniformes > Gobionidae > Gobio > Gobio gobio. The sequence goes on along the minus strand of NC_137116.1, from coordinate 45,614,989 downwards.
CGCTTTGATGGCAAATGTAGCCCTGGCTCTGGCATTTTTGGGATTTAATAATAAGGGTTCTGAAAATTAGCAGCCTGGGCTAGCAACTAGCATGAGTCATTTTTACCTTCACTTCTCCTCGCCACACTTCAGCGCTCCTCCGCTGTGGCATCAGCTGCTGGAGCTAATGAAACGTCAGTCTGATAATTGAGGCAGTGCTGGTCAAAGGGATGGAGCAGAATAACTACTCTCTGTCTTGCTCACAGCCATCTGGTTCATTGGCTTGGCTGCTAGATGGGACAGAAACAGCTTTCTCTCAATGAACTAAACAATGTTTTACTTAACAGTCGGAGTAAAAGCCAGTCAATGTCACTTCAAAAGCATTTAATTTATACTGTTAATACTTTCTGATGGTTAAGGTTACATAAATGATTAGGGATGCACCAATAGTTATTTCCATGTTATGACCGATAACTGATAAATGGCCACTGAAACTAAATAGCCTTAAGATAAAACTATTACCTAAAATGAGCTTTCAGTACTATTAGTGAATTTAGGCATAATAACATTATAATGTATATTATAAAAAATGGATATTCGTGTTGAGATTCTCTAAAGAGAATTGACCTGTTATTCCCCCAGTTTCACAGACAAGGCTTAAGCTAGTCCTAGATTAAAATGCATGTTTGAGCTGTTTTAACTCAACGCAACTTGCAATAACATATCTTAAATACAGTTGCAATAAAAAGTAGCCTATGTGAAGCGCTTGCAGATTCTGTGAAAATGTGAATCATTTTAACTAAATAAGAGAGATCATACAAAATGCATGTTATTTTTTATTTAGTGCCGTCCTGAATAAGATATTTTACATAATTTTTTTTACATATAGTCCACAAGACAAAAAAAACAGCTGAATTTATTAAAATGACCCCGTTCAAAAGTTTATGAACCATTAATTCTCAATACGGTGTGTCGTTACCTGGATGATCCACGGCTGTTTTTTTTGTTTTGTGATGGTTGTTCTTGAGTCCCTTGTTTGTCCTGAGCAGTTCAATTGACCAGCGTTCTTCAGAAAAATCCTCCAGGTCCTGCATATTCTTCAGTTTTCCAGCATCTTTTGCATATTTGAACCCTCTCCAGCAGAGACTGCATGATTTTGAGATCCATCTTTTCATGCAGAGGACAACTGAGGGACTCAAACACGACTATTAAAAAAGGTTCAAACAATTACCGATGCTCAAGAAGGAAACACAATGCATTAAGGGGGGTGGGGGTCGAATTATTGAATTTGAAGATCAAGGTAAACTGTACTTAATATATCTTCCGGCAAACAGGTAAGTATTGCTTCTGAAGGGCAGTACTAAAAAAAGAAAATATATTTAAACAAAATAAGAACAATTTGGACAGCTCCATCCTGCTCAAAAGTTTTCACCCCCAGGCTCTTAATGCATTGTGTTTCCTTCTGGAGCATCAGTGAACGTTTCAAACTTATTTAGTAGTTGTGTTTGAGTCCCTCAATTGTCCTCAGTGTGAAAAGATGGATCTCAAAATCATACAGTCACTACTGGAGAGGGTTCAAATATGAAAAAGATCCTTTGAAACCAAATAACAGTGATTTCTTGTTGCATCGCTGCATCAGAAAGAGAGTTATAATAATAGAAATGTTCCAAGTGCCCAACCAAAGGGAACACTGATCATCATAATGGTGAGGTTTTTTTTTTTGCTTGACAAAATGGCACTCCAATCAATTAATCTTAACTTTGTTTTTCTGAGTAAACAAGGAATAGTATGTGAATAGTACAGATTACTAGATTTTAACAATTAAGTTAAGACACTAAGTAAAGTTAACTAAAAAGTGTTAGTTAGAATCACTGTTGGATTTTACAGTGTAACTTAGTTTAAGCCCTGTCTGTGAAACCGGGCCATTAAGTGATAAGTGTTTTTAAGATTAACTTGAAATGAGTGTAGATGATGGCAAATATAATATAAATCATGCACAATTAAATAAATATGTATTATATATAAATAAAATACCTAATATAAATATATCTGACAGATATACATTTTGCATTCCTAATATACATCGTACAATATACAGACTATTGCTGATAAGTTTTGGGTCGGAAAGATTTTTAAAAGGAGTCTTTTATACTCACCAAGGTTGCATTTTATTTTTAATATATTTTGGAATTTAATTTATTCCTTTGATGGCAAAACTGAATTTGCATCAGTCATTACTCCAGTCTTCAGTGTCATACGATCCTTCAGAAATCAATATGTTTTTGGTGCTAAAGAAACATTTCTTTTTATTATCAATGTTGAAAACAGTAATAACAGTAATATTTCTATGAAAATCCATACTTTTATGATTATTTCAAGCTTCAAAGATAGCATTTATTTAAAAAAGAAAACTATTGTAACATTATAAATGTCTTTACTCTGACTTTTGAGCCATTTAATACACCCTTGCTGAACAAAAGTATCACATGACATTCTAGAAAAGTGCATGATGTCTGTCCACAGTTGTTTTCCCCTCATACCAAGGTGTCCTGAGCGAACCTGTTTTCTCCAGAGACAGAGTGTCCCCATTTAATAACCTTCGCTTCTAACTGTCTTAGGGGCATGGATATGGAAACATTGTGCAAAGCATACTGGGGTGGTTAAAACTGGCCAAGAGCATGACTAATAACAGGTGACTAGGGCAGTAACCTCATCTAATAGGTAAAAGGAAGATGAAATGAGCGACACTGACCTTTCCCTGTAGACGTCCACTATTGCTTCTCAAATTTGAAGTCTCCAAGGTCCACTGTAACCGAATGAAACTTAAATAAAGCATTTCATTGTCTTTCTTGGAGATGAATTCACCTGTGTTGATATTCAAAAATGAAAAAATTATGTAGGGATCAGACAATGATTTTGAAATGAGTTTCACCCTATCAGAACATGTACTTCGGAGTTCAATGAAAGCTCATTATTATCCTCCGACTGTGATGGAGATCTATGCATTTTGATAGAGTGATGAAAACTGTATGAAGCCCCGCTCCCTCGATGACAGACCTCAAGTCGTCTTTTTCTTGACTAACTCTTCTCCATCATATCCCTAGCACATCTGCTTCTAGGCGTGCTCTCAGACAATGACATATAGCCACAATTAGCCCTGGAAAGACTTCAATTATGATAAAAACCCTTCACCCCTCTTAGGCCATGATTAAAACGCTCTCCTCCACTTCAGTGCCTCTGATAAAGAGCTCTCGTTTCACACCATCACTTCTTCGTTGGGATAATAAACCACTCCGCCAGGGTTCTGCCCGATGCCTTTTACCTCTTACGTCTGGTGTCCCACTGAGGAGGAATGCTCAGCCATTTACATTTTCACATTTGTAGCAATGCAATGACCCTGTTTGGGCTCCCAAAGACACATTAACGTCAACGTAAGCTGCTCACCCTGCATTCAAGACAGAAAAAAATCAGGAAAGACATGACTGCTCACATGACCTTCATCCTCATTTGAGAATGACACAAATGTCCATACAAAATTTTGGAATGAGATTTGCTTAGTAACACGTTTGATAAATGGATTTGCAGTAATGAGATGGAGCCATCACAAAGTCATGAAAAGAAACCTAGAGGAAGAGAGAGAGGGGAAAAGAAGGATCGTCTTTCGGCTGTGTTCTGTCAAGGGAGAAATTACACACTTACTGATTTTTTTTCCCCCAAGGATGGCCACCATAGATCATACGTCGGGATTTACGAGCCAATTTTCAACATGAAATATAGACACCAAGAATCAATTTTACCACTGTTTTTCACTTTCTCCCCTCTCAACAGATCACAGCTGCTAGCTTTCCTCAGGTACCATGGAAGCTGTTTTATCTACAGTCAGACAAGAAAGATAAAGGGATAAATTTATTTCCAGTGGACACTGCTTACCTTGTATTTAAAATAATATTTAGTGAGCTTGTAAAATAAAAATAAACACATTGCTGAATCCAGTTACTTTCTCCATTTCAGTGTGCATAGCTTGGTAACCTGCAATGCCTGATGCGTTGGCTTCTTTAAAATGTTCATTGACAGACAAAAAATATATATAGCTTACTGGTGGAATTTTGTCTTAAACTTAAGTTACTGCATAATAACTTATTGCGTATATACAGAACTATAAAATAAATATCACCTCAAATAGGGAAGTCCACACCACAGCTACGATAACGGCACAAATGAACGATATCGTTGGAATCCCTTTCAGAACAATTTTTTGTTCCCTGCTGAAGAACAATAGAAACTTTGACAGCCATTTAACTCAATTAGCTATACAAACAAGCATACATTTGAATAAAATAGAGATAAAGTTCACTTATAATATAATATATACAAATATATTGTCTTCTAAAATAAATTACGATAGCATTAATATTAATAAATAATTGTGTTCACAGAGATGTTCCAAAGAAAAGGAAACCTTTCAGTCAGAAGTTTTTTGGATGTCACTGCCTCAGTTGAGACCGAGAGGCTCAATACCGCTCTTTACTGTCTGGCATAAATTGATCACGGGTTATGCAGAGTTGACATGTAAATTATAAATGTGTCCTGTCATGTTCAATACTTTAATGAATTTACTGGAGATGTCTTTATCGTGGCGAATTCATGAAGTGGCGATGACGAGCTGCAGAGCTCGCGCTGTTCACGTTATTGATGCGCGCGCTTGACAGCCAATTTAAAACGCACCGAGTGGCTCACAAATACGGAGCAAAATACCCGAATCTCACTGAACAAATCAGCACACGGATATGTTGTCCTAGTCAAATGATGCTGAAAATGTTACCTTTGCTTTAAGGGATTTTAAAAATACATTTCTCGATCTAAACCAGCCCCTAACCTAAATATCAAATCATGGTCACATTTATTTATATTCTAACTCCTAGATAATAATCAGTGGTGAAATACCAAAATGTCCATTTTTACCCCTTTCATTACAATTGAACAAATTAAAAGGGAAACACTTGGGAAAAACATTTATTAAACACAAGGACATTTTAAAGGTAATACGCTCAATGCACAAGAGCATCTATTCGAGATGGTTGAGACGGTCTACAACTCTTCTGAGAAAACACAGGATTGCAGGTGAAAAACAGCACATCAGAATGGCAGACGTAAAGATAGCACTTAGACAGCGCCACATCCAAAAATTGAAACATTTTTCCAGAGCCTGCTGTTTCAAGACGCAGCCAAAAACAAACACCCGTTCAATAAATTCCCCAACAGGATCCAGACTCGTACCATCTGTCCAGCATACGTTCATTTCAGACAGACAAGCAGACTTTCTTTTTTTCTGCCTCTACTTGCTTCGGTCTTGTCATGTGCCGATTAGCTCTCTCTGCCAATTTACAGTTCATCTGGGTTTGGGCTGCCTGGTTGGACAGAGGAGGTGGTATAATGGAATAGGTTGTCAAGGGTGGTCTGTGTCATGGTACAGGTTTGGTCTGGAGAACGAGGAGGGAAGCAGGTGGGATTGAGGGGTGGCGGACAGGGAGGGTAGTCATTGTGCTGAATACATTAACAAAGAGAGCCAGAAAGCGGTCATCAAAAGAGCAGATAACGGATGACCTACAACCACAAACTCAGCCTCTGACCCCCACCAAAACAGGCAATCACTTAAGAGAGCTCCAGACACCTCTCTCTCCTCTTCCAAAAACGTCCAATCGAGTTTACAGTCATTTATGTCACGGTTTCTTCACCTTCTTGATAGATGAGGAACTAGAAGCAGATTCTCTGCGTTTGCGCTGTACAAAGAGGAACATATTCAAATAATTATGCCGTCAACCATGGAATTTTATGGAAACTTGCAATCAAAGCTAGTATTTATGTGAATACATTTAAAAAATAAGGTTTCATGATATTTCTAAATAATCTGAATGCGCATTAACTAATGATCTGAGATGAGCATTATAATATTGATTATATCAGGATTATTATTAGAATTCATGATAGATTCTATGTTATATATTCAAGATAGTTTTTCATGTGTTGAATGTTTTTAAATGTTTAAAAGCTGGTCTAAAAACTGCACGATGATGCTTGTCGAGGTCTTTCACTAAAGTAGACCCATCATAAATTACTAAGCCAACCATTTATTAAGACATTGCAATTTACATATAGGCATTTAAAGGAACTTCCATCTGAAAACTCACCGAATTTGGAGTGAGTGGAGCTCCAACCACATCAATAATCTGCTCTTTGGCTTCAGTTTTGATGTCATCAGCGCCAAGCCAGGATTGACTGTCAGGGGCTCCACCGCTCTCGCTCTGTGGTGTGACGGCGCCCCCTGCTTTCAGAAGTGCATCATAGCGGTGCCGCAACATCTGCTGTTCGTACTCGCAGTTACTGTAGGCCTGCTTCAACTCGTAAACCAGGACCAGGTCGCTGCGGAGTTCATTAAACATCTGCACTATCTCCTCTGTGGGCATAGGGTTGAGGTCTGTCGTGGAACGAGAGGAGATATGTTATGAGACTTTATGAGACTGAACTGTAATAAAGGTTCATTTCATCAATCCCAATATTGATTTTTAAATTCTCAAGATCAATAGTTTATTCTAGTGTTTTCAGCACCATGGCAAAAGAAGCTATAGTTTACCGGAGTTAAAAATTCAAATTGATTGTTATGAGATAAAGGTATTGTACTGTGAAATAAAAGACAAAAATACATCTTTCTATAGAGTCGGCATGTAATAGCCAGGGTTTGTACACATTATTACAGATATGAAATTTCAATTACTTTTGAGGCAATATTCATGACATAAAGTTCCATTAAAGTCTATGTATAGATTAGGCTTGCTGCGATAGTTGGTGTTGCCGGTGTTAAGGCAGCAACACCAGTTAACATCACTTGCCCACCGCGTCACCACCCCCCACTGTCGTTTTGATTCTTTTTATAGTAATAAAATCATTAGATCAGTTAGATAACAGACACTACAAATAAAAACTGAATGTGTCTGCTTAATACAGCATGAGCCAAACGAGAGTCCCAGCCCAGCACAGACCAGCAGCAGGAGTCAGATTTCAAAAAATGCGCAGCTGTGCGCATTTTACTTTCGGTTTAGAATTAGAATTAAAAGCCCCCGTCGGTGATACCGTTATTACCGGTGTTGTCACACATCGATTAACCGGTGGGAAAATGCCCTCACTGTCATATCCTTAGTATACATGCATACATGTTAAATAAGAATTAAGCACATCTTAAAGGGTTCACCCAAAAATTGAAATTCTGCCATTAATCACGAGAGCACCACAACGCATGCGAGAGCAGGCGTTGCGTGAATGCGTGTTGAAGATTAATATTTTGCAAATAATGTTTTTTTATTTGTGCACACAAAGTACTTGTGTTGTTTCATAAAATTGAGAATGAGAAACCACTTGGGTCACATGGATTACTTTAAATCTCATCTTTACTACCTTTCTGGGGCTTGTAAGTGGTATTTGTGTAGGCTGTCAATGGAGGGACAAAAAGCTCTCAGATTAACAAATGTCTTACAGGTTTGGAATAACATGAGAGCAAATAATTAATGACAGGATTTTCATTTTTGGGTGAACTAACCCTTTAACTAAAAAGAATGACTATTAAGGCTATTTGTTTGCTAGCTATTTATTTTAATAAAACATACAAGCTGTGACTGTGCCAGATATTACTTCATGCAGAGAACATAACGTCACCTGTTTGAAATATTCCCGAAGTATTGTAATTTATCAATTAAACATTTTCGATTATACACATATTTGAGAAATACATTTACAAGACTCTTCCAAAACTTTCTGGGTTTATTCATTTTGCCAAAACTTTTCCAAGCCAGGAAATGGCTTTTTTAGAGTTCAATGACTTGTCAAGGTTTTTCCATGACTGTACGAACCCTGAATAGGATACAGCATGAGCAAGTCTGAATCACAAATGACTCTTTTAAACCATTTCTTTAGTGAATCAACTAGTGTAATCTGATTCACAAATAAATAATCTGTCCGTATGATGCACATTATTCATTAAAAATGAATTAATAAATCCCATATTAATCTCAAATTTCTATACTAATTCATGGGATTTTTCATGAGTTTATCATTTAAAATACCTTCATACATTTTAACAAGAAATACAATTCTTTAATATGCAAGCGAAATTGACATTACAACTGAAATTTGCTCAAATGAATTAGAATAAAAATCAGAATTGAATCAAGAGCTTATGAATCAGAATCAATACCGTTTATAGATGGAAACCTGTATATTAGAGTCAAAACGACCATAGAAATGATGTGGTAGGAAGGAGCTCAGAAGAAATGCAACTTAAAACGCTACTCACCCACTCCTTGCTCTGTTAGGATCTGTTCAATTGCTTTTATTTTCTTCTGTCCAACTGAGCTGGGCAGCTTCATCTAGACACGGAAATCCATTCATTAACAAAATCTATAACTACGAATAAACTTTCAGTAAACTTAAGTTGTGCTTGTGCACTCGTGTCTGAATCCATGAGGTCTTTGGAACTCTAGATGGAACATTAACACCTTTAATCTCAGATGGCTACATGGTAGAAAAAAAGTGGGAGCAATGGAATAAAAATGGGGTCATCTTTCATTCATAATACCCCTGATATGCACTTCAGAGAGGGCAGATCAAAACATGTTTATGCACCCAAGTCTGACTAACAGATGACCAGCCACATCTGAGTCATATACTACCCCAGTACCATCCTTAATGCGTTTTATATAGAGCGCCCTCCCTTCATTACTCTTTAAGAGGAATGCCTTCCTGTGGGTAGATTACTCTACCTATGACTGTGTGAATCAATCAACTCCTGGCTAATGAGAGAGAAGTTAAACACCACAGGCTCCTGTGGCGAGGAGGGATGTATCATAATATTCTGCATAGATCGTATATTAAGAAACGGATCAGGGGTCAGTTTTTTCGAAGCATGTAAATTGATCTTACTCTCTGGCTCCGTAGTGAAACACCAGCAGATTTGAAGTCTGGGAATTTGATGCCTGCGGTTTCAGGAACGGCCTGCCATTGGACAGATGAGAGGGCATTAGAGGAGAAAATGCTAGAAAGTTTTAAAGTTTATAAAAAATTAACTTATTTCTAAAGAAATGCACAGAAAAAACTACAGAAAAGAAAGTGCAAAATTATGATCATCACTATTAAAAAATCAAATGTATACTAATTTAAACCACTATTATGGTTAACTTTGAATTCAGACAGTTTGAAGGGTATATAAAAGAGGAAATTACAGGTTTTTCCATCTCTCGTTTCTGAGGCAGCTTCTTCTTGGTGGCTTTGCGTTCAGCTCTGCGCATCTCTGTGTTTGTGTCAGCGGCTGTAATGAGCTTCTGGAGGTCCTGGGCCTTCTTCTCACGCTCCTTCTTGCGTGTCTCAATCTTCCTCAACTCCTGGACCAGGTATTCCTCTTCTGCCACCTAAAGGAAGGAAAAGGTACATGTTCATAAAGTACATTATTCTAAATGAGATAAAGTTTGTACTTGACTCTTTCCACGCCATTGATGGAATTTTCCATCATTTATGACACACAGCGCTTCCCAGCCACTGACAGGATTACCAGGCAAGCCATGTTTTCACTGTAATATGGTAGGGGGCAATTACTACTTCTGAAAGAGTACTGGACCTCCAGATCGAAACAAAGGTGATCTACTCCATCTCTGTTTTGATCATCGATCTGAATCTGATCCAGAATTGTCTTCGACAAAAATGTGATTTTCTCAACTTTTTGTTCAAAATGTTTGCTTTTTAAAAAAATGAAACTTACCCACATTCAAGTGTTGATAAAAAAAAGAATGCATGAAACTAGAATAAAATGTTTAAAAAAAAAAAAAAAAGCAGAGGCTGTTTTTTCTTTTGATATATTGCATGTTCACGCGTGTGAGCAAGGATTTAATTACATGCTTAGATATTCATACAACAAAATATTCTTGAGGCCATAAACGTTGTGTGAAAACTGGCTGGCAACTTAAAAAAAAAAAAACACTGACAGGGAAAGAGTTAAAGAGACCATATTATACCCTTTTACAGCATCTTTTTCCAAAGTCTACTAGAATAGGTTTCATGCTTGAATATTCAAGAGACATTATTTTTCACATATTTTACATTGTTGCAGCACCTCTCCTCCCGGTCTGTCAATAACTCCCTGTCTCTATGAAGCCCCTCCTTCCAAAAGCACAATGTGTTCTGACAGGTCGGCTGGACCAGTTGTGATTGGTCAACCGCTTCCAGCGTATTTCAGAAATGTCACACCCTAAAGGCCAATTTATACTTCTGCGTCGAGTGCACGCAGAGGGTACGGCGTACCCTACGCATAGACGCGTTGGATACGCCGTACCCTACGCATAGACGCGTTGGATACGCCGTACCCTACGCCGTAGCCTGACGCGCACCTCTCCAAAAATGTAACAACGCGTCAATTCTACGCGGACCGCAAGCGCTGTGATTGGTCTGCCAGAACCCTTCCCTCAGGTCAATAAATAAATAAAAAAATCTGCGATAGGAGTGTGTGTGTGTGTGTGTGTGTGTGTGTCCAGAAATTGGATGATAGTTCCTTACGTCTGCTATAACACACTATTTTGCAGTCCAGCGATTCTTTATGGTAGTAAATAAATACATAGATCCGCTGAATATAGTTTATTTATTTTCTCATTAAAACCAAAGATGTTAATCAGTAATTGTATATCAAGAACAGGGACACATTAGGGTATATTTCGTGAATGAAGTCTCCGCAACAACAATCGCTTGCTGAGCCACCGCTGCTGAAAACAGCGTCCACGAGCTCCGCATAGTTTCACAAATGCATTCCAGCGCCAGATCCCCTTATTTAACTTTACTAATCAACTAGAGATGCTAAATTTGTATTAGATACAACAACTCAAGCTGCAAGAAAAGCCGCTCTCTCACTGCTGCTGATATTCCGACATGAATGTACAGATTCTACACATCAAGCTGCTTCTTCTTCGGCTGTTGTCTTGATTACACCAACATGCCCGAGGACACTGCCTCCTAGCGTCTGCATGTGGAATTGCACATTGACGCAGACAACAGCGCAGAAGTATAAATGCTCACGACGGCGTCGGCTACGGCGTACACTACGGCGTACACTCGACGCAGAAGTATAAATGGGCCTTTACCAAAACTGCGAGTCTCAACACACTACTAACGCAATTTAACCAGGCTCAGCTCCTTTATTTTGCATATGCCTTGGCCGGGAATTATTTAAATTAGGAATATTTTTAGACTTTTTTCATGCTCAAACAGCAACATTACATACTAAAGATAGTTGAAAATGTAAAAAAGCACAATAAGTCTTCTTTAAAGGAACACGGCACTTTTTTCAAAAATTTCCAACTCATTTTCGCCTTTTCCAACTCCCCAAGAGTTAAACAGTTGAGTTTTACTGTTTTCGAATCCATTCAGCTGATCTCCGGGTCTGGCGGTAGCACTTTTAGCATAGCTTAGCATAGATCAATGAATCTGATTAGACCGTTAGTATCTCGCTCAAAAAAATGACTATAATCTAATAGAAACTATACTCTTATTCCTGCATAATAATCAAGGAACTTTGTTGCCGTACCATGGGTGCAGCAGGCGCAATGATATTACGCAGCACCTGAAAATAGTCCCCAGGACGCATCCTGTGCAAGCAGATTGTCACATTGGTTATGTTGACGGAAGTTAGCCTATTTTCAGGCACTGCGTAATATCATTGCGCCGCTGCACCCATGGTATGGCAGCAAAGCTCCTTGATTACTACGCAGGAATGAGAGTATAGTTCCTAGTCATATCAGCCTAGAAAATAAATGTGTAACTCTAGGGTAGTTGGAAAATGAGCCTATTTTCAAAAATAGTGGCGTGTTCCTTTAAAATTGATACTAATATAACGCTGTTGTAACAATTGTTATGCAGATGTGCAGTCTCACCTGTTCTGGGGTGCGGTTGAAAAGTCTCTCGAGCTGCTCTTTCCTGCGCCTCTCATGACCAGCATCAAAGATGTAGATCTTGGGCTCTGTTCCTGTTCCAGCCCGAACCTTTGTTAGTTTGCCACAAATGCTGTAATAACGCTCTTTAAGATCCTCCACAGAGCGCTTCTACAATAATAACATTGAAATCAGTGAAGAAATGTGATTAGAAGGAAGCCAAATGACTATTTTATTCTTCGTAAGAAGCGGAATCATGAAGAGGAATTTACTCTGTACTGTTGGTGATCATAGCGATCATGGACAACAATAAACCGCAGGTCGAAGCGTTTGCTCAAGTCGAACAGGTGATCTGTTTCAGCTTTCGTCCATCCGTCGTCATGAAGATACATCTGATACTCCTGCTCAGAGTACACAGGAACCTGCACAGTCTATAAACAGAAATAATATTTTTAATAACATGCAAGGAGAGGAATTTCAATTTCAAAACAATAATAATACACAATCTCTTCTTCTTCCTCTACTAATGTCATTTTCTCTTTTCTCCTACACTACACAACAATCTTTTCTTTCCAACCTTGTTGAAGCGAGCAAATGGGTAGTCCTTGCCCTCCTCTGCTGCACGCCTCCAGTGATGAAAGATGGCTCCATCTTTTCTGGCTGGATTAGAAAAGGGCATCCACTTCCAGGGTCGCACCTTCTTACAGCCCAGTTTCGCCTTCACTGTCCGGTAGCCTTGCGTAGTATCACTTGGTAACAAGGGAGGGGCATCCCGACTGAAAAAAGGAAAACGTTTGGTATATATTGTTGTCATCTTTCAATGTAACAATACATTGGATAGTCTAATGCTATTTCATGCATTCTGACTTACTTACACTGTTAAAGAGTTGGATTCTCATGCTAAACATGGCCAAAATTTCACAAAAAAAGAATTGGACGTATGACGGCGTATTTCTGTGCCAAATACACTCCTTCAGGATTCGAACAAGTTTCCGAAAGTTTTTTTCGAGTATGGCCCGGTATGACTTCATAAAGGGCGGAATTGCTTGTATGGCCACTTCTCCCGGATGAACGCGTGCGCTTATCAACCAGAGCAAGAGCAAGAGTGTGCCCATCAATGAGCTTAATTCGTGGTACAGCCGTCGGCAGCGCTGTCATTTTGTTTTTAGACCACGAAATCAACAATGTCACTAAAGAAGTGTGTTTTTGGTTGGGAAAGATAACCTTGTTCAGCTTCCCAAATAACCCAGCGTTAAGGAAACAGTGGATGCAGTTTGTTTTTCCGGAGCAGTAACGTAGTTCTGGAAGTGTATGTGCTTGTTCCCGGTCACGAGTAGAAACCACAGACGGCGAGTGAAACTGCATCAAATGTCTGTTTTGTGTTGGCAATCGGCGCGTAAGTGCATATAATGTAAACAGCACGAACATATAGTGAATCGAAAGTGATCCAGGGATAATGCCATGATGTATTGCTGCGTCCCAATTTGCATACTATCCGTCCTAATAAATAGTATTCGAAAATAGAATTAGTATGTCCCAAATCGTAGTATGTTGAAAAGAGTATTCCAAAGATACCCGGATGGTCTACTATTTCTGGTCAGAATTGGAAGTACAGATCGATGCACTCTCGAACAGCTGATATTGCCAACAACCCATTGCGAGTTGGACAAGGATTCGATTAGAACTACAAACGCGGATAAAAAGTGTTATAAAACTACAAACATGACAGATGTGTGAGTCCAACGGTTAAGTAGAGAGGTTTAGATTAAGTGGCTTTAGTGATTAATTATCAGTATTTAACCTGACCAAAAGATGTTTATTCAATGTTATCCACATTATAATATTTCACCTGCAGCAGCATTGTGAACTTTTGTAATGATACGTTTGGCCATTAACTTTCAAATGCATCATTATATTTAAAATGCAAACACATGAGAGTCTCTGCATTAAAGACCCACGAATGGCAGATCAACGTGCGACTACATTTCTCTCCGATATGGTAGGAAATTAAATTGAATGTAGAGGATTTTAACTGTGACGATGATTGACAAGGCAGTTTAAACTAGAGGTCAACCGATTCATCGACACCGATAGTTGATTGGTGGAACAATCGGTTATCGGCAAAAATCCTCACCGATCGTTTTCCGAAAATCCTCACTGATCGTTTTCCCGTGTAGCGTTCGTTGCTGGAGCGGCTGAGACGGGTGCGCTGTTATTACACAGTACAAGAGCTCTGAGAAGGGCCTGCTGGCATGATATAGCACGAGAGCGGCCTCTAGAGGCGAGAAAAAAACCCTCACGTGTGTTGTTTACATTACCATGTGAGGCTGAGCGCTTAACGGAGAGTACACACTGCACAGATAGCGCTGACACATCAGATGTTTAAAACATGCCAGCGAAACTGTATGAATACAGAACTTGTTGCCAAATCATTATAAAGTAATTAATTTCTTAACTAGATGCTGCATTAACGTAACGTAATTAAGGTAAATAACAACAGTGTGCATGTTTGTCGTCGAGGCTGAGAGGACGCTAATAGCAGTACCTCAAGCAGTTAAAACAATGTGATAAAAACACACGCAAGTCCGACCCACATGTTGCATATTTAAAATTAGTGATGTGAGAAAGCAAACTGTATCATCATGCTGCAGACAGAAACATAAACAAAGCAGAAGCGGATTCGTTTTTTTGTTTTATTAGATAATCGCTTTCTAAAAAAGCAGACTGTTTGGATTTGTATGAAATGGTAACACTACAATAAGATTCCATTTGTAACATTGACTAAGGTTATTAAATGCTGTGCAAGTATTGTTCATCGTTAGTATGTTAATTTCAACATTAAATTGTTTGAATTTATATCTGTTAACCTTGGTTAATGCACTATGAACTAACATAAATGATCAAGGTACAATTGTATTGCTCATATTAAAGGGGTGGTAAACCACGATTTCACTATTCTAACTTTAGCTAACGTGTAATGTTGCTGCTTGAGCATAAACAACATCTGCAAAGTTACAACGTTCAAAGTTTAAAGCAAAGGGAGATATTTGCTTTTAAAGAAATCAGTTTCTAAGGACTACAGCAAACGGCCGCTAGGGACTACTACACATTCACCCAGGTTTTGCTGACATCACCAGGCCCAATATTTACATAAACCCCTCCTCCGGGGAATATGAAATAAGGGGGGGGGGGGGGGCATTTTGTATCGCGGCGCTGTTGTGGTATAGTAGGCTGGAGTGTTGTTGCCGCGATGCCGAGGAAACGCTGTTATTTTCATCCGGATTGCAGGTCTGGGGTACTTGCTCTGTTCAGCCTTCATAGGGACGGGGGTGCGTTGCAGAGCGTTTAACATACAGCACGTTATATGCACGTGTGTTTGAGTCAGCGGGGAATCAGGCGCGCGCAGGGCTCCCTGCATCCACCGTCTTCGCGATTTCAATGCCAGATTTGCACAACGTCAGCTGCGTGAAAAAAACACTGCCGGTGCGTGGATGCACGACGCGCGCGCTGCACATTTCACGGAGGACAACACAAACTTCCACAAACTTCGCGAGTTCAATACAGGATATGCACAACGGCTTGTCCTGAAAGCTGGATTTACAAACAGAAGCTGTTCACGGGCCACAACCTGTAAGTCTGATTTATTTTTCATCGATGTGTTTTCCTGTAATAGGTTGTAGCAAGGAAGTAAACAGATGACAACGCTGTTCTGCAAACCAGTCTGTTAAATGCTCATTCATACTTAACGTTATCCGACGAACACCTATCGTTACAAACACTAACGTTAAAATCTCAACAGCGAACCTGGCATTAGTGTAAATGATTCTTTGATTAGAGCTTTTATGTATTGTTTATCTACAGGCATGCTAAACATGGTTCTGTGTGTGATTTGGCTAACTTACTAGTTTAAGCCAGTGCTTAGTGTTTGTTTTGGGTTAGTTCTTGTGACAGATATTTGGCTATAATCGTTCTAAAAATACAAAAGTTAAAGTGCCATTCAGTAGCGATCATTATAGATCCGCAGTCTTTACTCTTGAGGACTGAACAGGTTCTGCTCGATCATCTTCACTCAAATGTTCTGGGTCTGATTCGGGCTCAGATTGGTATGGTTTTATTGACGCCGTTGTTTCTAACACTGACCAAAGCACAGCCTCCGATAAAGGTAAGGGGCGTGGCGTTTCCGACAAACGTGCACTAGGCGTTTAGCGAATCACAACACACTGGGCCAGCTAACCAATCTGAGCCCATCGCGTATTTTTGAGGGACTGGCTTCATACAACCCGGAAAGCATCAGACCGTTTTACAAGGAGGGACAGAGCAGTGTAGAATAAAGGTCAAATATATGAAAAATAAGGCAATTTTTTTTAAAACGAAGCATGAACACATGTTACAGTGCACCCCACAAACACAGTCAAGCCTTCAAAAGAATGTGTTTTACCACCCCTTTAATACATGCTGTAAAAATGTATGCATAATGCTTATAGATCATGTCAGCTAATACATCCTTTGTTGCATAGGGACTTGCATAGTGTTACCTATGAAATGTACATGCTTGTTTCTAGATTATAGGTAAAGAAACAAATTTGACCTGTAATATTTTAATGTATCTATAATGTAATATGTAATATAAAGAATTTATGTTATGTTAGAACTTCTCATTTTAATATTCATATTTATATGTTTTTAATTTAGCACATTTTCAAAGTTCAGCACTGTTTTTATGTTTTTTTATCCAGTATCCATTTTAAAAACTATCGGTCGATTAATCGGTTATTGGCAAGTGTGGTCCAACCTAGTTATCGGTAAAATCCACTATCGGTTGACCTCTAGTTTAAACAGTGACGGGCTACACGTAACTAAGCAACAGAGTCCGTTAAAGATGACGAAGTAGTATGTCCCAAAACTTGCATACTCTTTTGCTACACACTCAAAAGTATGTACTTTTTCTTCACAAAAAGAGTACATACTTTTAGGTCGTAGTACAAGTAGGCGAATTGGGACGCAGCATGTGTGTGTGTGTGCTCATATGACTCTTTAGCTCCGTCCCCTGCATGCCTGCATGAGCTTGGCTGTTTTCGGAAAGAATCAATACAGCGTATCTCTTTTATACATTATATAAAACTAAAGACTCTTCTGAGATATGAAGGATGCAATACTACTCTATAGGTACTCAAGATTAACATGCGATTGGCAGAAACTGTGTGTGTTATGTACCCTTTAAAAACATTCCGGCATGTAATTCCAGCTGTATTTACATCTATAATTACATCGTTGACCCTTCTGATTTTTTAATGCAACTACATAGTAATCAAACGCATCTAGATATAAAGTGCACATTCATCAAAGAACGTGTCACAGTTTCCACAAAATATTAAGCAGCATAACCAAACCAGTTTTCAGAATTGATAATATAAGACATTTTTCTTGGGCATTAAATAATTATATTAGAATAATTTCTGAAGGATCATGTGACACTAGAGACTGGAGTAATGATGCTGAAAATTAAGCTTTGCCATTAAAGGAATACATTTTAATAAATTATAATAAGTTCACAATATTACTGTTATAATTGTATTTTGTATCAAATAAATGCAGCCTTGGTGAGCATAAGAGACTTTTAAAAAAACATTACAAAACTTTTGAATTGTAGTGTATATTAAGTGTTTAGTTCCTAAAAATACATTTATTTAATTTTTGATTTCAATTACCTGAAAATTATGACGCAATAAACTTATGCAAACTCTTTTGCTGTATAAATTGATACGATGTAACATGTTAGTTACTTGTTTGTTTTTTGTCATTTTAGTAATTTCAACAAAACAAAGACAAAGATACATTCAAACAAGCAACAGAATCTGCCGCTAATCATGTGAATCATTTTTTTAGAGGGCAGTGCAAATAAAATCTGGGCAAAAACTGTAAGGTGAAAAGGTTGAGTCCAGACTGTCATCTTACTTTTTGTCTGAATACAGCAAGGCATAAACTTCTCTGTGCATTCCTTCTGGTCTCTTGAAGGTTAATGTCTCGGTTACTTTCTTGGCTTTTTTCTACAAAGATGAACAGAATGAGAATTGTCTCAATACAAAGCCAAGACATTTGTCACAGTAACATCCTCTATCTGAATTCAATAGTTTGATGGTGTTGGTTATGTGACAGGTTACCTTGTCTGAGTTGATGAAGTCCTTCTTGCTGATGGGTACTGAATCATTGTCTCCTCCTGTCAGCTCCAAAATATCCCTCACGTCAGCACCGGTCGTCATGGTGAGGGACTAATAGTTTAGACAGAATGATTAGCAAAGAGATGCATTTATAAAATACTTATACAATGAAGTGCTTGGTTTGCTTTTGAAAGCAGACAATAAGCATCGTCTTTGTTATGAGAGCTGAATGAACCTCTGGTAGCAGTACATCTGACAACGATCATTAAGTTACCCCACCCAAACACAGACAGCACGTCAGGGTTAAATGTTCAAACTTGTTTGCTGGGTCTGTGTGAGTTGATAGATGATAAAGAAATAAATTATAGCTTCAACTGAGCGCTAACTCGAATCTCGGAATCAATGAGCTTACAGGCGGGAACCGTATTGAGCTCATATAGTACTTCCAGAACTGCATTATCGACCTGTAAGGGTATTAAAAGTAACGTTTAATCTTACCTGAGAAAAATAAAGACAGCCGGTTAATGTAAAATATATATGCTGGTCTTTATTTGCGGGACAGTGTTAGCTGAAATGCTGTATATCTAACGGCGGATGCAGATCTCCTCTTCGACGGGTGGCTCCTCTGTGCTTCATGACACAGTCTCTGAATGATCGCCTCCTATCGGACAAAAGCATGTAGTGCATCTATAATATGTCACTTTCACTTTGGGTTTAAAAATACGTATGTGTTTAAAAATATAAATCGCCAATGCAAAAATAATACATTTTTATAGCGTAATAAAACATTTATTTTAAAAGCATGGCATTTCTGATAATAATGCACACAAAAAACTGCACAGAGGCAACAGCAATCCCTAAATTATCCTTGCCACTCTTTCAAAATCAACATTCAAAACCAATAAAATCCGTACACATAAGTAATATTTGCATAACAATGAGAAAAATATCTTCAGTGATTAATAAAATACTGCATTTACAGTTTTTCTCAGTCGCTTTGGTACATTTCTCGAATCATCCTCGACATTTGCAAAACAGCAAGTGCATTTCTCAAAACAATTCGTAATAGCAAAACAACATGGATTACCTGCAAAAGCCAGTCTCTTGCTCAAAATCCTTAGTTCATCTCTCAAAAGTAAATATCAATGAACATGTCACTGCCATCAGAATGACAAGTCCTTGTGTCATTGTGTATGAATAAGACAGTCAAATTGCTTAGTCATATTGTCAATAAAACTATACTCTGGAGGGATGTTCTGATGTAAATATGGCTAAAATTTTGATGACAATTATTGTAAATTGTAGGTTACACCTTAGTGTATGTGGGAGTTTGAATGCAAGAGACTGGACAAGATTCACATTTATGGTTTTACTGTTTGTACTGTAATTTGTTGACAGACCATGTCATTGCAATACAGAAAGGAAAAGACAGCACTGCATAGCACAAAGAAAAAACAACAACATTAAAACAAAAGTAGAAATGTGAACGTCTAACGGAAATGTATAGAAATATGCTTGACATTTTATGACAACTTGTTCAACCATTTTGCATGTAAAGACTTATGCTATGAACTAATGCCTAAATGTTGTGGGGGGTGAGACTATTCAACAGAGACCCATTATAATACATTTTGATCAACATGACATAAGCAACTGATAATGTAGGAAACAGCAGAGAATTGTACATAATCGTTTGCATGGATGTACACAAGCATTTGCAACTTGTTCAAAGAAATGAGAAACTGCTTTTTTGATGTGCACAAGTGACACAATGATGTGAAGATTGAACAGGTAGCTTTGAGAATTTCAATTTTGATCTGAGAAATGTACCAAAGCGACTAAGAAAAACTGTAACCACTTCATATATCATACAATAAAGTTATCCCTGATAGGGTGGTGGCATATCATTTTATTAACACAAAAAACACAAAGAAAACAATATACTGCACAGTGATATCTTTCATTCATTGATAGATTAGATAGATAGATAGATAGATAGATAGATAGATAGATAGATAGATAGATAGATAGATAGATAGATAGATAGATAGATAGATAGATAGATAGATAGATAGATAGATAGATAGATAGATAGATAGATAGATAGATAGATAGATAGATAGATAGATAGATAGATAGATCAATTTCAATAATTCAAGCTAAACATTTCAACCATCACCTTTAAATTGTTCATAATATGTGTATTATCACTTGAACCATAATACGCATGTATAAGTTATGTGTCACTGTTTGAAGGATTACAAAGCAATAATCGAAGAACTGTCATGCAGATTGCCGGATTACACCTGTTGAAAAATGATATATCTAAAGAAATATAATTCATTATCACTCACATTCGTCATAATCTTTGCACAGAGCAGCACAAAAAATAAATCTGACTAAGCTTTTAAAAAAAAAAAATCTACAAAAGCATTTCACAGTTTCACACATCATTTTCAGCCTCCAAATATGTTCTGTCCCTTGAATTACGAGAGGGGCAGTTTAATTTTTGTGCGGACGTGGTCTCGCTTGACCTCTCTTTCCCTGAGATAGGCCTGCAGCTTGTCTGCTGAAAAACAGACCACAGAGTCGGCGTGTTTGGTGGGAGGACGTTCTCCTTGTATCCAGGGGTTTTGGAGGCACTCTGCAGCTGTTGGTCTAGCCCTGAGGAAACATGGAGCCACATCAAATACTGCCTGGAGCCACATCAAATACTGCCTACAATACGTCCACGTACTAACTGATTCAGTGTGAAACAGAATCTGTGATTAAAATTATAATGATGGAAAGTCATAAATATAATAATGCTATTTTTAACTTACTAGCTTCTGCCATTCCATCAGCATTATCAAAATATGACATGAAATCATTTGATTTGGATATAAAAAATCAAAATAAGAAAAGATCATTTGTGAGTCTATTTACCAGGCTTTGTTGGTCAGGGTGTTCTTCATGAAGTTGATGGCTCCCTCTGAGAGACCTGGGTAACAACGACTGAACTGGATCTTTCCTTTTTTGATGTTTCGATCCCTCTCCCAATTTAAATCAGCATGAAAGGGACTGTCTGCACTCAACCTACCGGGGGAAAGTAAAGAACGTTGAGGAAATCAGTTGACAATGGCTGAACAATAAGGATAGCCTAATGGACCTGTACTGTAACTATTCCTTGAATAAAAGTACTTACATTATAAAAGCCAAAACACCAACAGCCCAGATATCAGTTTCGGGTCCAACTCCTTGTCCTTCTAAGATTTCAGGAGCTTTAGGAAGGACAATATAAACTAACAAACAGAACAGAAAATATTTTTTCATAATATTTTATGAAAAAAATGACTACGTTTGTTTTTGATAAGATACTTCATTTTAAGATGCCAAGAAGTTGAGAAAATGCATAACTCGCATACACTACCAGTCAAAAGATTGAGGGTAGTAAGATTTTTTCAAAAAAAGAAATTTGTACTTTTATTCAGCAAGGATGCATTCAATTGATCAAAAGTAACAGTAAAACTTTGATAATGTTGAGATTTTTTTTTTATCAATTCTGTTCTCCTGAACTTTCTATTTTTTTTTCACAGTTTATATAAAAAATATTAAGCAGCACAATTGTTTTCAACAATGATAATAATAAGAAATGTTCTGAAGGATCAACTGACACCGAAGACTGGGGTAATGCTGAAATTTCAGTAGAAAACAGTTATTTGGAATTGTAATAATATTTGACAACATTGATGTTCTTACTGGATAAGTGATCAAATAAATTCAGCCTTAGTGAGCATAAAACACGTCTTAAAAAAACATTTAAAAATCTCCCTGACCCCAAATCTTTAAATGGTGTACAATGACTGAAATGCAAAGTGGCAGATTTACCTTTATTATCTGTCATTTCTTTGATGTGTTCGATGTTCAGCGCCTGTCCTGGAGTGAAAGGCTGAGCGGAGCCAAAATCCACAATCTTCACAACATTTCGGCCAGTCACAAGCATGTTGTCTGACTTTAGGTCCAGGTGTACAATGCGTCGGCTGTGCAGGTAATCCACAGCGCTCACAATCTGCTCTAGTAGGTCTGTCACATGGGTTTCTGAATATAGATTCCTAAATACCATCAAGAGTAAATGGTAAGGTCATTTTTTTTCAACACTGACTGTTATAGATAATGATTTTCACTAGTATCTGTGAATGTGATGATATAATTGATACTTTAAATAGTATTATTACTCTCACCTTTCTGCAAGGTTATACAGAAGCTCTCGTCCTGAGCACAGCTCCTCAATAAGCACCAGGCAGGTAGAGGTGAGGATGGCCGACTGCAGCTGGACAATCCGAGGGTGACTCAGCCGGCGAAGCAGTTGATATTCCCTCAAAACCAATTGTCTCTGCTCTGGTCTGTAGGGGGTCATTTTTGCTGCCAACATCTGAGAGCTGCGGCTATCCTCGCACTGTGTTACCACACTGAAACGGCCTCTGGCAAATGAAACAAGGTAGATTGTGTTTATTTATTTACTTACTAGTTGTCACAGTCTCTGTGGCATCAGTAGTAAATGTAGTTAATGTAACTTTACAACATAAAAGACTTGTAAATAATGGCAATCAATGTTATGTAAGCAATTCAAAATAGTTGAAATAATATTAAGGCTTATTCACACTGTCCCATCAAAAATCAACAGGGCGTTTGGTGGGTCAGTGTGATATGTGGTTCTCAACCAGGGGGCTGGGGCCCACTAGGGGGCCTCAACAAACTTCCAAGGGCGCCTCAAGATTACTTAAAATAAGGCAAAACAATCATGAAAATAAGCTAAAACAGCTAAAAATCAAGGTATTTCTTATTATTTGGTCATTTTTATAATGAATATACATCCAATATATTTTACTGGGTAAAAATTGTGAGTGAGGGGGGCCTTCAAATATTGTTATGGACAATGGGTGGGCTTTGAAGCCAAAAATGTTGATGTTATCAAGAAGCTGCAAATGTTTAAATGCATATACTGTATATTTACATATATACCTGTTGATTTCCGACAGGAATCTATAAGACTTCTCAGTGCCAAGACCTCCTGGTACAGTGACCTTTGACCCAATAGATTCCATCTGAATGAGAGGATTGTGAGACTCTGCAAAAATAAAATAAAAGTATTATGCCACCTTGATTTTGAATACTTAAATAAACAGTCTAATATGAATTTATTATAATGCATATTCCCTTTATTTTAAAAGAAATGATTCACACACTTTGGATTGGACCAGCAACCTTTGTGTTTGTAAATTACATCTTTAAATATAATGCAAATATTTAAAGATGTAATTTACAAACACAAAGGTTGTTGGTTCAATCCACAGTGTGTGAGTGACCCAGAAACAGGACATTTCCAGAGAACCGATTTAAGATGTGGTAATAAATTGTAAGTCACTTTGGAAAAAAATAAGAATTATTTTCAGAATGTTGTACCTTCATAAGGCGTGGCCATAAAAGCCGGAGGTGAAGGGTCACTGAAAGGTGCCAACCCTGTCTTGGTGTTATAGGACACTCTGAATATATATCCTGGTCCTCTCGGAAGGGCATTAGCTGTGAAACAGCTGTCTGTAACATTCTCTGACAATGTTCTCCACTCCCCACCTAATATAAAGGAGAATACATTCTTTAGGAGGCATCATGAAAAAAAACATGCTAAAACAATACAAATGCTATTATACAGGATGTTTAATTTGAATCTCTTTTGTTGAGTCTTTAAAATGTATTCTTACCATTTACACTATACTGAATACAATATGTGACGAGCTCTTTGGACGGCACAGGTTTCCAGAACACAAGAGCTCCACCCACTGCTAGCTGAATGACATCTGGCCTGGATGGTTTGATTGGACTTTCTGGTAGGACATTCACATTTTTTATTCATTATTATATCACAAAAATGTAAGTGCCGATGACCGAATCAGCACAGGAAATATTACCTTTGGTTTTCTTAAATATCGGCACTTTCAGTGAAAACAATTTGGACTTCTTCTGAGGACTTTCAGATGAGGTGGCAGCAGGAACTGTGGCAGATCGAGTAATTTTCTCTGGCATGACAGGCGACGGGTTCTTCACAATTGGTCCTGTTATAAAGAGTTTTAGATGTAATTATTATACACAAACAAATGTTGTTTTGACAACTGAACAGTGAAGTATCTGCAATTCGGTATTAGTGTGTTAAAGCATTCAAAGTACCCTACCGCCTTTCTTCTTCTCTACGTCATCCTTGCTGCCCTGTCGGGTGAACAGTTTCGTAATGTTTGATGCGGAAGCTCGCATCTTCTTCCTCAGGGTTAGAAGAGGGGTCTTGGGCTGTGAGGATACTCCTTCTGCTTGTTTCTTTTCCAAGCCCTCTAGCTGAGGAGAAGAATGGCTAGCCCAAGAGTGCTTGCGGAAGATCTTCATGAATCCAGGCTTGGGAGATTTCCCACTCGGGGGTTTGTCTTGTAGAGCTGGGGCTGAGGCATATCTTTGAAGCACCTCTTTGCTTTCTTGGCCTGCTACTGCAGCCTGGACAGGAACTGCTGAAGAGCTTCTTCTCAAAGGAACGGCACTCTTAGTGCGCATCTCATTTAGTCCAGAGCTTGAACTGTTGGTGCGCCGTCTTGGTGGGGCTTGCGGGAGGTCTTGGCGAAGAGATCTCAAGACCCTCTCCATGTCTTCATCCTCAGAGTCCTGTAGAAGAGAGCATGGAGATGTTTTTCCAGAGGATCCAGCGATCAAGATCTCATCGTGGTGGTGCCTTTGAGAGAGTTCTTCATATGAGCCTACCCTGCTAGATGCCTCTGAACCGTGGTCAAGCGAGCATGCTAGCGAAAGCTGTGAGCCATCCATGCTCTCCTCATCACCTAAATGTGCTGCTTCTGTTTCCATGATATGCAATTGGCTGTCATTCTCACTTCTCAAGACTGCCTGATGTCCTTCTTCAGGCTCATGGACCTGCGCTCTCACCTTCCTCATAACAACCGGGCCCTTCTTTGACAAAAACGCAGAGCGACGGCAGAGTTTCCTTCTCACTTGGACTTCTTCAGTGTTTGCCTCCTCTTCATCAGTGGCGTCTGGTTTCTGACTAACTTCGACATCATGCTCGTCTCCTCCCTGTACCGTTGGAGCTGGAGAGCGTTGCATGTACACATCTAATGATCTGCTTCTTCTCTGGGTGTGTATGCTTGGATGGGCAGCACTCACTCCACTATCAAATGAGCTGGACTTGAGGATAGATGAATGCATTGATCCTCTTCTTTGGTTACGATTAGCTTCTAAGTCTGGGGAATCTTCTACATACTCTATTAGAGGCTCGTTCAACCTGCCGGAGAGGCTGGCGCGGAGGGGTTTACGGCCACGCTCTTGCTTTTTAGCTTGGATTTTATCCCGAAGTGTCATGTGACGAGCAGATATGGGTGAGAGCTGCTCGGAGCTGCAGTAAAAAGTGCTCTTGATGAGGCTACGACGTGGTATGGGAGGCCCACCAACCAATCCTTCATCTCCCTCAGAGAAGTGAAGAGAGGGGCTACCGTCTCTTTGCTCCAAGCTTACCGGCTCTGGTGATGGTGTGTTCATTGGAATCACCAGCGGGCCACTGTGAACTCTGTCCTCACCAATAAGCACATCTTCCTCATCCCGTTTTAGAATTGTGGGCGTCTTTGACACATGAGCGCAGGGGTCATATTCATCCTCTTCTTCCAAATCATCTTCATCCTCCTGGCTAACCTGCTGGAAGAAGTCCCAGGCATCAGCCTCATCATAATCTGAAGAGGATCCACTACTTAGCGAGGTGCTGCTGGGCTCCCGGGACTCTCTTGCAGCTGTAATCGAAACGTCACGCAGAGGAGCCTCCAACAACTCTGGGATTGGTCTGAGAGTCAGAACCGATCCGAGACATGTTAAAGAACGCTGAAAGAAAAGGGAAGCAGCATGGAAAAGAGTATTAAGACATGAAATAAGAACATTTTCCTTGACAATCAGTGGCAGAGGAGATCATCTAAAATCGTACCTGCCATTTTCTTCTTGAAATAAAAGATTTTAAATTTTTGGTATTTATGTCGTCTGGTTCTTCGTCTTCATAATAGCCCTAAAAATAATTACATTTATGATTTAAACTGACAAAATTTTATTTGTGCACAATTCTTATTTTTATGTTTGCCTGATGGTATAAACATATATGAAACCACCTACCTGAAACCACTCGTGACTCAAACACTCAGATGCAGATGGTCTCATTCTATGAAGGCAAAAAAAAAAAAAACTTGAATCAACTGCTGCTCACAAAAACTTCAAACAAACCCATGTAAGCAGATCTTACTCTGCGTCTGGCTGTAGAACCCTATGTAGGAAGTCCTGTGCCTCCACACTTCTGCTTGTAATCTCAGGCGTGTCCCAGTACAGCAAACCCTCAGCAACCTTCATCAGTGTAGCACGGTCGTTCTCACCGAAGAAAGGACAGTGGCATGTTAAGCTGCCCAGAAAAAAAAACATTATTTTCTACCAGTATCAATATTTTTTACTTTTATGGCCACTCAAAATTGCAGCAAACGTAAAAGAAAAATATCTGCTTACTCCATGTCTTCAATGCACTCACCATAAGTAAGTAACCACACCAAGAGACCTGGAATAAATAAAAATATAATTCACCAAGAAGTAAAAGACAGAATTGCTGAACACAACAAACCACAAAATTTGATACCAGATATCAGTGGCTACTGTCACAGGTTCTTGGTGGACAATTTCTGGAGCAACAAATTCAGGTGTCCCAAACTTGCTGTACTGATGTCTGGAGTTGTCAATTTCCTGGCAGAATCCAAAGTCACAGATTTTGATGTCTTCTCTAGCAGGGGACACCATTAGGATATTGTCCGTCTGTAGAGAAAAGATTTTTTAAAAGTTAGACAGAATGTAAGACGACCAAAGGATAGAAGATGTCTTTACCATAGACACTAATTGGTCCAATTTTAGAAAAGGACTGTCAGTGACTGTAAAAGCTTTTCCTATCAGTAGCATTTCTTGTAATATATTGAATCTTAAATTAATGCCACTTAAAACAACTATTAAATGGTAAGTATAATCATTTACTTTGATATCCAGATGTAGAATGTTCATACTGTGTATGTATCCAATGCCCTCCAGAACCTGCTGAATATATAACTGGACCTAAAAACAATTAATGATAATTATAACGTTTGCTTTATTTCTGTGTGAAAGTGTGCATGAAATTCAATGAATTATCAATATTACCTCCCTCTCCGTAACCGATCCCTTTAAAAACAAATGGTCTAGTATCCCCTGTGTAGAACATCTGTGGGAGGGAAAAAAGAATGCTACATATTCGATTCAATGAATGATTTCTAAAAAGCAAAATTATAATTATTGACTAATTTAAAAAAAAGTAAGAAAACTTGAATCCTACAATTCCACAACCAAAACCAATGTGCGTCTTGTGGAGAAAAAGTCCAAGAGGCATGCAAGTCTGCGGTGAGCTAGACGGGACAGTAGGTCTCTCTCCTGGAACGCTCTGGTCCGTGTGCTGCTTTTGAGTGGAAGGAACTTGGCGGCAAAACATTCACCACTCGCCCTGTGAGTTACTTTTTTAACCACTCCAAAAGTGCCCCTGGTTATCCAAAAAAAGCGGATAAATGTTAACTAGGGCTGTAGTGGATGTCATAAAACAAATCAAATAATAACAAAAAATGACAAAAAATGTTAATGTTAGATTACAAGATTGAGTTGGTATTCATTCTAAATCAGCGGCTTTTAATTTCTTTGATTGAGGATATTACCTTCCTATTTCTTCATAAACTTCATATACAGAATGTAGTTTTCGTCTTTTTCCAAACTCCACTTCTCTTTCCTTCTCAATTTCATCTAGACCTGAAAAGGAAACAGTCAATAGAATACAATTTAAATGCACTTAAACAAACTATTACTTCCACATTTCTATGTGGTTTCAAAATACGGCAATACATATGTAGGATTTGTAAAGATAAAATTAAATATCTACAACTCTACAACCTGTATCAACACTGAGTTTAGCGTGGCAAGATGCTTGTCCTGCACGGTTGCTAGCTATGCAGGTGTAGGTGCCACAATCCTCCGTTTGAGTATCCAGCAAAGTGAGAGAGCAGCGTGCACTATTTTGGACTATTTCTGTGTACTCATTGGATGAGATTTCCTTGTCGTCCTGCATGAAACCAAATAAGTGCATTCTAATTCATACGAGTTAAGGTTTATTGTGTTTGCATCACAACATAATTATATCAGTGTGCATTGTTACTATTTTGTTCTTAGAATACCTTAAACCATTGAATCTCTGGGGTGGGTTGGCCAGTAATAATTGCAGAGAACGTTGCAGACTGACCAGGCCGGACTGTCAGGTTTTCAATGGCCACTTGAACAGCTGGAGGCTCTGAGACAATAAAAGATGGATTGGTAAAAATTTCTGGTGACAAACTTTCACACAAATTGTTTAAAAACCGCATGCAGTCTTTACCTGTCAGCAACTCTTCTGTGTTTGAAAAGTGTTCCTCAGGCTCCATGGGTCCCTCTGCCTGTGCCGCCTGCACCTGCCTCTCCATATCATCCTGTTCTTCGAGAGTGTGTGTATCTTCAACGCCAGCAGCAGGTCTTCAGAAGCGCACATTTTGCCACATGACATTAAAATTAGATTATCAATTCACTAGCACATCACTGCTTAAAGAACCATAGTGTACAGTATGTATGCAGTATAATTAAACTATACATAAAGGCAATGTTTACAGCCCACATATAACAGAGTGTATGCAAACTCACAGTTCAGGGTCTCCAGGCTGAAAGAGTATATGAAACAGGTTCTTCATAAAGGAACTGGACCAACCTTCTGATTGGGGCTCTATTGGAAAGCAATTAGGCTGTCAAACTCACTCTATTTGATTTTACATACACTAACATTCAAAGGTTGGGGGTCAAACATTTATTTAAAAAAAAAACAAAAAAAAACAATAGTTCACAATATTACTGTTTTACTGTATTTTTGCTGTAAAATGCTGTAAAAAATAAATAAAACAAAGCTCTAAAAAGTAACAAGTAAAAAAAATATTAATAACTGTACTTATATATATTAATAATGCAACCAAAAAAATCACTAAGATCTGTGGTGATACAGTATAAGGTATGTAGTGGGATATTTATTTTGCAGTTCTTCTCTAAACTCAATTGTGAAATAACAGAATCACTTACCGTGAAAATGACAGATATAAAAACAGAGCAAGTGTCATCGCCTCTCCCAACCAGTGTTTTAAGTCACAGATCACATGAATACAGTCACATTTCCTCACAGGCAGTGCAAAGGGCCACTTGGCCCTATCTGCAGCAAGGCTAGAGTCATAGCACATAACCAGCTTTGAAGATGGACGTGGCATTTTAGCGGAGCATGCACTGACGAGGAAACCGTGAGAACATGTATATAAACAGATATGAGGAATGGACAAGCAGAAGAACAGAGACAGAGAGAAAGGAAAAATGGAAAAAGTGCCATACATGCAAAATGTACGGGCATCTTTGTGAAGACACTTACATGATGATTTTGATCAGATCTTTAGTCTCCTGCTCTGTGACTAAAAAGGAAATGGGATGGAAAGTGTGATGTTAAACAGGATATGGAAATGCACATGATTGACAAGTGTTCAAACGCTGCTTATGAACCACTTAAAGTATGTGGCATAAATGAAAACATATGACCACATAGCCATGATAGTAAAGAATGCATTAAAAATGTATGATATATACGTATGATATATGAAGTAACATGCGGTTTCATTTAATCTCAAATGAATTAAAGACAAATCAAATTAAACAAACCTTACTGTTCAAAGTTTTGGGGTCAGTAACACTTGTTTTTTATGGTTTTATTATTATTATTTTTTTTTAAATTAATACTTTTGTTCAGAAAGGACACGTTAAATTGATCAAAAGTTACAAAAGATTTCTAATTAAAATAAATTCTGTTCTCTCTATTAATCAAATAATCCTGAAAAAATATATCAGTTTCCACAAAAGTATTAAGCAGCAAAACCGTTTTCAACATTATTACAAAGAAATAATACGAATAATATTAGATAATACTAATAATATTAAGAAAATTTCTTGAGCACCAAAATTAGCATTTTAGTATGATTTCTGAAGGATCATATGACACTGAACACTGGAGTAACGGCTGCTGAAAATTCAGCATTGCCATCACAGGAATAAATGGAAAAGTTTTAAAATATCCTAAAATACACAACAGTTATTTTAAATTGTAATACTATTGTAAAATATTACTGTTTTTGCTGGTTTTTTTTAATCAAATAAATATAAGCTTGGTGAGCTTAAGAGACTTCAAAAATTAAGAAATCTTACCAACCTCAAACTTATGAATAGTAGTGTATATGTACACTAAAATGCAATATTATAATGTAAGTAGATGTTCCCAATGACATAATGCAATGTAGATGCCTCGATGAAGATGGCCGATGATGTTTTTGATAGTTTGTGTGATCCCATCAAATGTTTGTTCCAGACCAAGAAGCTATTGAATATGGGAAACAGTTGGTGAAATTCAGCACAGTATTAAGGAACATTTTACCAAAATGGTCTCCAGACTACAGAGCTAGTTATTAGAGTGGAATGGATATTTAGAAGATCTGGAGTTTCAGTGACGGAACATGAGGAATGGCTGGGAACGAGGGCAGTTGGAGGTGACTGGGGTATGTGCTCCTTCAAAGCCTACTGGCGCCCATCAGTTATTAGTGGGCAAATGCACGCATTCTCTGCCTTACATAGTATTTGCTGTTCACCTTCCCCTTTGTCCTACCTGGAGTTGGGGAAGTTTGTGATTGTTTTTGGGTGCTGACTGTCACAGCTAATGGTGCTGGAGAGCAGAGTTCAGCTTTACACTTGGCACTACCCACTTCATTCAGTAGCTATATCATAAACACAAAGAAAGAGTGTTGGTATTCATATATGATACGAAGAAGTCTTTGAACAGTAGTAAAAGACTCTTGTACCTCACACTGGTATTGACCCAGATCTGCTTCTTCCGCTGTCTTTATGGTGAGAGTGAGAAATCCTGTCTGGACATCAGATTGAATGTGATGTTTCCTGGTGTTTTCAAGCTGAATGCCATCCTTAAACCACCTGTACATATAGATTGCGTAAGCACTTTTATAACCATATACACTCCATTACATTAATTTGAGTGGATGGAACCAGTTTTACCTTATTGACGGTAAAGGAGCAGATTGTGTGGAGCACTTGAACTCCACATCTTGTCCCTTTACAAGCACCGAGTTCTGTAGTCTGGTTGTGAAACTTGGAGGCACTTTGGGAAACAAAAACAAACATGCTTTTCATTTAATTTTTGGTGACAAATACTTTAAAACTTACTACATTAGCATCCAAAGTTTGGGATGAGGAAGAGTCATTAATATTTTTGATCGAAGTCTCTAATGATTTAATGAACCGTCCCCGCTGGTGAGACGCCTGGCGCTCTTTTTTTGATCGCCTTTTTTTCGTATCATATATTTTAGTAATTATCATAAATTCGGTATCATTCGAAAGCTTATGAACTCAAAATTCATCCTGTGAAAGCTGTTTTGAAATCGCACGTTGCGTTACCATGGAAACGGTACTCAAAATTCTTCGAACGGGCTCCTCCCCTAGTGGGAGGTGTCATGTTTCATAGTACAATATTTATTTTAACTACATTATAATCAAAATCTTTTCTAATCTTGACAAAACACATATCACCGGAAAGGTCTGAGTCTCAAGGTTCCATATTTGGTGACTGTTTTGTGATGGAAGTGATATTTGGAAAGAAATTTACAGGAAAATGCATTAAAAAAATCTATGGAATGTGGATGGCTACCGGTGGCTATGTTTGGTATTGCGCCTAAACAAAATCTTAAATTTTTGTGATATCAACTTCAAATTTGGAACACAACTTGGTTAGACATATGGCTTTGATTTTATAGTAATTTTAGAGAAAAATGTTTTTTGTTAAATATATATTTTATATAAAATAGAAAATATTTAGTACAGTATTTTTAAATTACAGTAAATTTAAACTTCCGTAACTTTTTCATACTTTCATATTTTAAATTGCTTTCACTTCAGCAATAATCTGCAGAGTCTATTCTTTAAAACAAGACCAAACTTATATTCCAAAGCATTCTTGAATTACAGCCCTTCAAGTTTGGATAGTGCATTTTCATGTCTTTTCTCGAAAGGGGGGGGGGGGGGGGGGTGACAGTTAAGGGTTTAAATAAATCTCTTATACTCACCAAAGCTGCATTTATTTGATCAAAATTACAGTAAAAACAGTAATATTGTGAAAGTTAAAATAACTGCTTTATATTTTAAAATGTATTTTAAAACATGATCCTTCAGAAGTTATTCTAATATGCTGATTTAGTGCTCAAGAAACATTTCTTATACATGTTAAAAACTTTGTTGCTGCTTAATATTTTTGTAAAACAGTGATCAATTTTTTAAAGACTTTTTGGATGAATATAAAGTACAAAAGAACATATATTTGCTCTCACTTTTGATCAAGTACTGCATCCTTGCTGAATAAAAGTATGAATTTCCTTTAAAAACGAACTGACCAGTAGTGCAAAACATATAAATGGAAATACATGCAAAAACTATAAAAGCATGGCGATAATAACCATTTCTCAAAAACATACCATCAATCATGATATTAGCCAGAGTGCTTGCGTTCCCTGCAGGATTGGTTGCATAACACATGTATTGACCTGAGTCCACCACTGTGACACCAGGCAGTACAAGATAACAAACACCCAACTGTCCATCTGATGTAATGTGATGTTCGTCATCCTCCACAGCATGACCATCTGAGGAAAGCACACCAGCAGAACCCCATGTATAAATTAAATGTAAACTGCCCATATTTATACACACACATATACATAGTATTATTTACCTTTATACCATTTTATTACTGGTTTTGGTGTGCCAGTGACCTTGCAGACCAGTTTTACAGTTTGTCCAAGCTTTGCTGGATAGTTAGCAAGATGCTGCTCAAAGCACGGGGCACCTGTAAATATAAACAAAGAGGTGTCGCAAAAATGCAATTATTTCAAACAGTCAAAACGAGCAAAAAGTGTGCTCTCATGTGTCCAAACTTACTCCAAGTGGGCTGTTTGCTGCGCTGCTGCAGGTCTCTCAGATCTTTGAGCCAGGAGAGGCGGAGGAGGATGGATCGAGCTTGCAGAACGATTTTTCTCACCATTCCCCGGTGCTCGTGCCAAAGACCAAATGACCTGTCATCTCCTTCCACTGTATCCTTTACATCAATATCACTCAACTGTGAAGAAAGCAAATGTATGTGAAATGGACTGCAGTGATTAGCGCTGCCATGATATACAAGATATTACATATGCAGTATGCTGTCATGAGTCTTCAAATGCATGTAAAGTAGACTGTAAAACTTCTTAGTTACTAGAAATGCTGTATTAATAAATGTATATCTGATTAAACCTTCATTTTATTCTTGAATATGTAGGCCTCAGTGTATGTGCCAAGCTCTCTCTTTGGCTTGCAGAATACAATACAATCTTTAAAAAGAAAGACATGGCGGTGATGTCCTCTTTGAGAGACTTTGACCTCAGGAATCTCCTCCCATACTGTAAAATGGCCCTGAAAAAAAAAAACACTACCGTTAGCAGAATGACACCTTCCAATTCTTACTAACGCTTGTCATCTTGACAACAAAGAGGTTCAGAGTATGATGAGGCAGTACCTGTCTAATGGGTTCTCCAAGCCCCTTGAGAGGTGCCGGGTAATTCTCAATCATGGACAGATGATGCAAGTTCTCTGCACGCCAAGGCAAGCTGGAAACAACAGCAAAGGCGTCCTCTAACAGGCAACAGTTCCGTTCGCTCTTTGCTTTGTTCCTGATAAGTTCCTAAAAAGACAAAAATGAAAGATAATCACATGCTGTATTATATACATATAATCCCATTCAAAAGTTTGGGGTCAGTAAGATTTGTTTGGGATATAAATGAATACTTTTATTCAGCAAGGACACTTTAAATTGACAGTAACATTTATAACGTTTCAAATAATATCTTGTAGGATTCTTTGTGCACCACAACTGTTTTCAGCATTGATAATAATAAATGTTTCTTGCGCACCAAATAAGCATATTAAAATGATTTCTGAAGGATCATGTGACGCTGAAGACTGCAGTAATGGCTGCTGAAGATTCAGCTTTGCCGTCAAAGGAATAAAATATATTTTACAACGAATTTAAGTTATTTTAAGCTGTAATAATATTTCACAGTATCACTGTTTTTACTGTATTTTTGATCAAACAAATGCAGCCTTGGTGAGCATAAGAGACTTCTTCAAACATTAAAACATTACCGACCCCAAACATTTGAACAGTTGTAGAATATATATAAATCATATTATATACGGTGTATGAAAGAAAATTATAAAGCTATGACACCTTAAGTACAGTCTTGTATGTTTGAATTCTTTCCAAGGGTCTCTGCAAATACGTGTTAACATTAAAGACCTGGGTTTCCAGATGTGCTAACTCCGTGTTTGCATATTGCTGGAACACAGTAGAAGAAGAATGGTTGTTTATTTACTTCACATCATTTTAAAGAAGGAGCACTTTCTGCCAGACTGAAAACAGTATATCCTCTTGCCTTGAAGAAATGCTGTGTGTTTTTGTCTGAGATGCAGGCTTCAGCTTGGGGCAGGCCTGTAATGAACTGAAGATACATCTCAAAGTCTGGTGCATAACTGACAAAACACTGGGCTACATCATCATCTGAGAAGCACATCTCCAGCTTGGGGAGAATACAACTATGATGGAGGGACAGAGGGACAAATAAGTTAATCCACATTGTGAATGCATATTATTATATTATATTATATTTATTATAGAAAAAAAGAGATGTCTTCACCATTCATGGAAACTTGCAATATCCCTGATATTACGGAATATGTACTCTTTTTGACTGAGGATGGTAAGAGGAACTTGAGAGCTCGTCTCTAAGTACTGCATAAAGTGCTCCACAAAGAAGTTCATCTCCTGCACAAAACTGTTCTCGCCATCAAGGAGTCCCTTGATCAACCGACTGGAAGTAAAAAAAGATAGATTTTCACAAAACCTGCTAATAAAATAGACAATAAAGACATTGATCTGTGCATGCATTCCAATGTTGTTATTGTTAACTAGAATGAAAACTATATATATATATTTTTTTTAAATTCAGTCATTGAAAAAAATCTGAAAATAAAATCAAATTGATACAAAACCTAAACTTAAAATACTTAAATATTAGAAATGTTGCCTTTGCAACTAACTGAAATTAAATAATTGTAAGCTGAAGTACTAAAATGACCAAAAACTAAGACATTTACATAATAGATATTTAAAAAATGCAAAAAGCACATAAAATTATATAAAAAACTGAAAATATAAAAATAATAAAATTTGATAAAAAATATATTAATGCTATAATAGTACTGCTTAAAATATTAATAAATACTATAATAGTATATAAATAATACTAACACTATACATTCTCAAATTCACAATATTTTTACGTTGTAATGCTCTAGTGGTGTTTGATGAACTTCAGGTTGACATTGCCCCAGCCACATTCTAGAAGTTTGTGTAATCTATTCCGTTCCTGATCAGAAATGCTTCAATATCACTTTATATACATAATATTGACCATGAAAACACAACTATTACATTATATTATAATTGACAAACAATCACAATCATTAAACTTTTGTGTTTTCAGTTAGCTTAAAAGGCTTTTTTTTAAAAAGGCTAACTTTCCATCTCCCCTAGAGTGAAACAGTTGAGTTTTACCGTTTTCGAATCCATTCAACTGATCTCTGGGTCTGGCAGTAGCACTTTTAGCATAGCTTAGCATAGATCAATGAATCTGATTAGACCGTTAGCATCTCGCTCTAAAAAAATAAACAAAGAGTTTCAATATTTTTCCTATTTAAAACTTGACTCTTCTGTAGTTACATCGTGTACTAAGACCGACGGAAAATGAAAAGTTGTGATTTTTTTAGGGCAATATGGCTAGGAACTATTCTCTCATTCCTGCGTAATAATCAAGGAACTTTGACAGTAAACATGTCAGCCCCACTGGCCTGTACTACGTCCAGCATAGAGCACTGCTCCACACACAGCTGTCACAGACTCTAATATGAACACTCTTCTTTCCAGTGAAATCTGCCACTGGAATTGATTGATAAACAAATTAAAGTATAATTTGTACGTTGAGTTTTTTTGAGTAAGAACAAAACCTGAGGCACGGGATATTCCATTTATTGATCTTGAGTTTTAAGGGATATTGACCTTTGGATCAAGCCATGCTCATCCTTTGTGAACATTTTTTTGCCTTTCTCAGGGGATTCTCTGGTCTCTACTTCACGGGCCACTGAAAATATTTCCTTTGACAAAACAAATTGAAAGATTATTAAAATAATGCAACAACTTTTTACACCAATTCATTGCTATTTAACTACAGTATATATATACATACATACACACATTCACTCACCTTTGTCTTCTTTTCTAGGTACGCCGGGGATACCCAGCCCTGACGGGATGGTGTGATCTTGGTTGGCTTTGTACGGACAAGCCACCTTACAGGATGGGCTGAATCCAGGACCTCCACAAACTGGCCTTCCTTTAGCACAAAAGCTTCTTTGTTTCCTCCCAGAGGATGACAATCGGTTTTGGCCACATAAATATCAAATATCTGCAGAATGTACTGGATGTTAGTGGGTTTTTTTTGTTTACTTTCTAATTGTTTCTAAAGCAATCTGAGCTACAAGATTTGGATACAAGACTGTTAAACTGTGTGATTGTTATTGATGTGGGTATCTTGTTATGCAGCTTCAACTGTATTGCCCAAAACAAATTTCCCTTAAAAGGGGCAAATAATTAATAAATTATAAAGAGACTGAGTTAATACCTCTCCTCTGTCATCATCTCCATCTGACTCAGAGAATGACTCAGTATTTGCAGAGGACTTGTAGGAATGTATGCGTTTGGGAGATGGTGTGTGACTCTGTGAATCGCAACCTATGCCAAATACAAATGCAATAATACGGAAGAGTACATTATATTAAGCTTCTTGAATGTATATTATTTCATTATCTCTGGACTTTATAACAAACAAACCGAACACCTTGCAGCACCAAGAGAACTGACCTTTCCCTTTCAGCTGGCCTGTAGACTTTGGGGGTTGTAAACTAACACTTTTGTCTTCTTCAGAAGACTGAGTAGTAGGAGCCTCATGTTTTGACTTCTCTGCCTCTTTTCCCCTGTTTGAGAACATATTAAAGGGTTAGTTCACCCAAAAATGAAAATTCTGTCATTAATTACTCACCCTCATGTCGTTGGACACCCGTAAGACCTCCGTTCATATTCGGAACACAAATGAAGATATTTTAGTTGAAAGCTGATGGCTGAGAAAGGCTTCAGACAGGCCTCCATTGGCATTCAGTACATTGACACTTCCAAGATCCATGAAAGGCACTTAAAACGTCGTTACAAAGTCTATCTCACCACAGTGGCTACAATAATCTTACGATGCGACGACAATAGTTTTTGTGCGCAAAAAAAAATCAAAATAACACCTTTATCCAACTTGTTCTCGACTTCCGTGTATGCCTCCACGACGCATGCGCGAGAATATGACGCAGATCCGGCGTTCGGACATATGACCCAGAAGCGATTTGTTTACGAGCAGAGGAAGACGCGCGTGTCTAAGCTGTTGGATTCTACATTGATCGTGCTTTAGGTCTCGGCGTAGTGCTCAAAATGGGGCTTAAGTGTGTATTTCATGGATTCCCGAACACCGGCGCTACGTCATATTCTCGCGCATGCGTCGTGGAGGCATACACGGAAGTCGAGAACAAGTTGGAAAAAGGTGTTATTTTGATTTTTTTTTGCGCACAAAAACTATTGTCGTCGCATTGTAAGATTATTGTAGAGCCACTGTGGTGAGATAGACTTTGTAACGACGTTTTAAGTGCCTTTCATGGATCTTGGAAGTGTCAATGTACTGAATGCCAATGGAGGCCTGTCTGAAGCCTTTCTCAGCCATCAGCTTTCAACTAAAATATCTTCATTTGTGTTCCGAATATGAACGGAGGTCTTACGGGTGTCCAACGACATGAGGGTGAGTAATTAATGACAGAATTTTCATTTTTGGGTGAACTAACCCTTTAATCTAAATACATCGCAATGTACAGTATTATCCCAAAGCACAGAAAAATTTAAAATTATTCTATGCTGCCATCTTCTTTTTAATTGAGAGTCATTGAAGGTTCTTTACAATGTTGAACTTACCTAGATTGGTATTCCGTCTCAACATCAGGGGCTGTGTCATAATCTGAGTAACATGATACTAGAGAGGGGATAGAATTACAAGAAACAAGTTCAGCTACTATTGATGTATCCATATATCGGTTATCAGCAGATATTAAAGACTTTATCGGTTTCAGTCAATATTAGCTATATCCCTCTGTTTTTATGTTGAGATTACTTTTGATCTTTATTGATCTCAGCCAGAATTTACAACCCCAAATCAGAAAAAGTTGGGACAGTATGGAAAACGCAAAAAAAAAAAAAAAATGAAGTGATTTCTAAATTTACTTTGACTTGTATTTCATTGCAGACAATATGAACACAAAATATTTCATGTTTTGTCTGGTCAACTTCATGTCATTTGTAAATATGCATTCTTTCCTGTCATTCAGACCTGCAACACATTTCAAAAAAAGTTGGGACAGGAGCAATTTAGGGCTAGTAATGAGGTAAAATGGTTAAATAATGATGTGATTTGAAACAGGTGATGTCAACAGGTGATTGTAATTATGATTTGGTACAAAAGCAGCATCCAAGAAAGGTCTAATCCTTTAGGAGCAAAGATGGGCCGAGGATCGCCAGTTTGCCAACAAATATGTGAGAAAATTATTGAAATGTTTAAAAACAATGTTCCTCAAAGAAAGATAGGAAGAGATTTCGATATTTCACATTCAACAGTGCATAACATAATTAAAAGATTCAAGGAATCTGGAGGAATTTCAGTGCGTAAAGGACAAGGGCGCAAGCCTAAGCTGAACAACCATGAACTCCGATCCCTCCGGTCGGCACTGTATCAAGAATCGTCATTCATCTATAAGCGATATCACCACATGGGCTCAGGACTACTTTGGCAAACCTTTGTCAAGTACCACAATACGTAGTTACGTCCACAAATGCCAGTTAAAACTGTACTGTGCCAAAAGGAAGCCCTATGTTAACAGTGTCCAGAAGTGCCGTCGACTTCTCTGGGCTCGGAGGCATCTGGGATGGACCATCACACAGTGGAAACGTGTACTGTGGTCAGATGAATCATTATTTGAGGTATTTTTTGGGAGGAATGGACGCCGTGTGCTCCAGACCAAAGAAGAAAAGGATCATCCAGACTGTTACCAGCAACAAGTCCAAAAGCCAGGGTCTGTCATGGTACGGGGTTGTGTCAGTGCCCTTGGCAAAGGTAACTTGCACTTCTGTGAAGGCACCATTAATGCTGAAAAGTACATAGAGATTTTAGAGCGTAATATGCTGCCTTCAAGAAGACATCTTTTCCAGGGACGTCCATGCATATTTCAACAAGACAATGCAAAACCACATTCTGCACACATTACAAAGTCCTGGCTGCGGAGGAAGAGGGTACGGGTACTTGACTGGCCTGCCTGCAGTCCCGACCTGTCTCCAAAAGAGAATGTGTGGCGTATTTTGAAGCGCAAAATGCGACAACGAAGACCCCGTACTGTTGCCCACTTTAAGACTTGTTTGCAGGAAGAATGGGACAAAATTACAACTGAAACACTTCATCACTTGGTGTCTTCAGTCCCTAAACGTCTTTTAAGTGTTGTGAAAAGGAATGGCAATATTATAAAGTGGTGATGGCTTTACTGTCCCAACTTTTTTTAAATGTGTTGCAGGTCTGAATGACAGGAAAGGATGCATATTTACAAATGACATGAAGTTGACCAGACAAAACATGAAATATTTTTTGTTCATATTATCTGCAATGAAATACAAGTCAAAGTAAATTTAGAAATCACTTCTTTTTTTTTTTATTTGCGTTTTCCATACAGTCGCAACTTTTTCTGATTTGTTGTAATATCAGTGCAGCCCTACTATTGCTACTATTATCTAGAATTATAAACAATTTAAAGAAACTACTCACTGGAGCTGACTGAAATGAGACTTTTCCTTTTCTCCTGGATCTTGCTGTAGGTGTCATCTGCCGGTAGGTCATAGATGAGTCTCAATGACTCCTCTTCAGTATTTAAGACCGGAACAATCTCTTTCTCAGAGACAATTTCTGTGCCTGGTGTTTGTGCAGTCTGAATTGTTTCTGATGGCTTCTGAGGTTTACCTACAGTCACATTCCCATTGTAACTAATTGCTCCAAACTTGTTTGCAACTTCACATGTGTAGATTCCAGCATCTTTGTTTGTAACCCTGGAAATTTCCAGAAAACACCTACCATCTGCATTATGGTTGATTTTGTACCTTTTCCCAGGCCTCAGATCTAATCCATCTTTAAGCCAGTGCATAGTGTCGATTTTACCTTCCACAACACACTCCAGGAATGCAGTGCCACCAAGATCAAGATTCTGGTTCTTGAACACTTCTTTGAAGACTAGACGCATGTCTTTCCTAGTTTTGTAACCTTTGAAAGCGGCTTGTATCTTAATTGCAGCCTCACGCATCTCTGGCTCATCCTCAAAATCTATGTCTATACCAGGACCGTCCACATTATCGTGCTCAACTTGAGAACTCTTCTGTTTGTCAGTACCCACACTTGTGGTCTGCTTTAGCATCATCTCCTCAGGTTGAATTACAGATTCCCCAGTAACATCTACTTCAATAAAGCCGTGCTTCACATTTTTCTGATCTTCATTATCTATGTGTGGTAAGTTTGGTTCAACTTTCGGTGACGCCTTCTGTACCCTAAAGGACACTGTTGTAGCCTTCTCTGCAGGAATTTTTTCCTCTTTGAATTTCTGGCTTGTAATGGCAATATTTGTTGCTTTTAGTGTAACATGCTTTGGTACTTTTCCATGATGTTCATCCACAACCTGCTTGACATTTTTCAGATCTCCACTATCAATGTCTGGTAAATCTGTTTCACCTTCAAGTGAATCCCGCTGCACATCCCTAATGGTCAATGTTGTGGTTTTCTGTACAAGACTTATTTGCTCTTTTGGTTTCTGGCCTGTAATGGCAATACTTGGTGCTTTTTCTTTAACATTCTTTGTTATTTTTCCATGATGTTCATCCTTGGACTGAACCTTTTCAATTTTTGATCCCATTTCAGATTGGACATTTTGCTTCTCGTAGATTTCATTTCT
Organism: Gobio gobio; assembly: GCF_949357685.1. Classification (NCBI taxonomy): domain Eukaryota; kingdom Metazoa; phylum Chordata; class Actinopteri; order Cypriniformes; family Gobionidae; genus Gobio; species Gobio gobio. Next base: position 45,573,453 of record NC_137116.1, on the reverse strand, counting down.
ATCCAATGATTTATTTTTCGGTTCCTTTTCATTCGTATGGACGGGATATTCATCAACCTTGGATGGCTTAGAGAGGGTCTCCACAATTGGGTTTTTCTTTGATTCCTTATTTAGAGTCGATTCCAATTTGATATGCTCATTCCTTTCCTCTAAATTACATGGTTGTTCTTGGGATGCTTCAACATGTTTGGCCGTTAACTCTTTGAAGACTGGTGGATCTAACACATAATCTGATATCTTTAAAGTGGCATCCACAATTTGTTTTATGTCAATATCTCGGTTCTTTGCTTCCAAAACATAGGGTTGCCTTTTGATTTCAACATGTGGCTGGGAAACCTTCTCCTTAGAGAGAGATAGTGTTAGATCAGCTTGTTTTGATGCCACTTTGGTCTCCGTAGTCGGCTCCATGACAACATCTTGTTTCCTGTCCTTCTTGTCAACAGCTGGATCTTTAACACTCTGGCTGTTTGCTTCAAAAACACTGTACTGGTCTTGGAGTGAAACATCTGGATGTGTGGCCTTACTCTTTGACCGTGGTGGAGGCTGGGGGATGTTTCTGGGTGGTTCCTTGCTCTGTTCATTTGTATCTATGCTTGGAGTTTTCTTCTGAACTTGCCCTGAGATCTTTTCATTGTACTGGTCCACAGAAATCTTAGTAACTTCTTTAGAACCAGTGTCCACCACATTTTTTCTTTGTTTTTCAGGTTCATCGGTCGTAAGAGAAGTAATTACAGGTTCTTCCATGGTGCAACTAAACACTTTAACCATTTTGGAACCATCTCTTCCTCTTTGTCTCACCAATGATTTCCTCTTGATGTCCTGGTCATCTGTCAGTTTCTCACAGAGATCCTGGAAGTGAACCTTTGATGGCTCTAAGATAGAGATGTCTGATTCCTCAATGGCCATAGCCTGTTTCTTATGCGCTAGGTCACTGTGTGTTTCTTCCATAATGTTTTTCCCTTTTGATCTTAGTGGGGCTTGAGGGATGTCTTTACTTCTAGGGGAAGCTTCTGGTGTAAATAATGGAAATGCAACATTACTTATTTATTTCATTTAATTATTTGTAATTACTTACTTATTTTTAAAATATGGGAATAAATGTACCTTTTATAACAAGAGTAGCTGTTGTCTCTATCCTAGCAGCACAACATTTGTAGACACCACTGTCCTGACATTTTAGATCATGGATTTGAAGGTGTAATTCAGCGCCATCTTGTTTTATCTCATACTTGTTTCCTGGTTTTAGCAATACTGTCCCTTTTTTCCACTGCACAGGAACTCCAGGTTTAGAGAGCTCACAGGTCAAGAACGCCATTTCACCTTCCTCAGCTTCTAGGCTTTGAAGGATCTTGCAGAAGTATATAGGTTGCTCTGTACATGCAGATGTAGAAATAAAGTTTGGGTTCTTCAATGTATGAAAGAAGTTCTACATGGACAAAGCATTAGAAACTGCAAATGTTTCACTAAAATAAGCTCCGTACCTTTCACTGTAATTAAACAATTAGTCACCATGCTTCCAGCACAACATTTGTAAGTCCCACTGTCCTGAGCTGTTATTTCATGGATATGAAGCTGTAGTTGATGGCCATCCTGTTTAATCTCATATTTTTTACTAGGCTTAAGTATCACTGCTCCCTTCTTCCACTGCACTGAAGCTCCAGGTTTAGAGAGCTCACAGCGCAATATGACTGTCTTACCATCCTCTGCATCTTGGTTTTGGAGCTCCGCAGAGAAGAATAAAGGATGTTCTGTGAGAGAAAACAAAAATGCTTATGTCTTTACACACTCAACAGAACAAACAACCGACACATGAACAGATTAATCAATTGATTCCTCTATAAAAAAAAAGATGGAAAACAACATGAATTCCCTTACCCTTTACTACAAGAGAAGCAGTCGTCACCATGCTACCAGCACAACATTTATAAGAGCCACTATCTCCAATTTTCAGGTCATATATATGAAGCTGCAGCAGACAACCATCTTGTTTCATCTCATACTTGTTTCCAGGTTTTAGCAACACTGTTCCCTTCTTCCACTGCACTTCCACACCAGGTTTAGAAAGCTCACAGGTCAGGGTGGTCATCTTACCTTCCTCAGCTTCAAGGCTTTGGAGGTTCTTGCAGAAAAATATAGGTTGCTCTGGACGTGGGGAAATAAAAATACATTTTATGTTTTTAAAATGTGTGGCTTTATTCACAAAACTTGATCTTAATGAATTATCAGAATGGTTTAATAGCAAGCAATGTTGTCAGAGTGGTACATGGAAAGACTATTAGGTAATTCAGAAGTTTCTCTAAAACACGTTCCATACCTTTCACAGTAACAGAGCAAGTAGTCACCAGGCTCCCAGCACAACATTTGTAGGGCCCACTGTCCTGAGCTGTTAGCTCATGTATATGAAGCTGTAGTTGACGGCCATCCTGTTTAATCTCATATTTTTTACTAGGCTTTAAAAGCACTGTTCCTTTCTTCCACTGCACTGAAACTCCAGGTTTAGAGAACTCACAGCACAATATTGCTATCTTACCCTCCTCTGCTGCTTGGTTCTGGAGCTCCTCGGAGAAGAGTAATGGCTGTTCTGGAGAGGGAAAACAAAATATTTATATCTTAACATGTTAAAATTTTTTTACATATGAACTGATTAATTCATTAGTTTCAATGTAATTTGTATATTAAAGGTCAAAATGTGGGGAGATGGTATTTGAATAATTTACTTACCTTTTACCACAAGAGAAGCTGTTGTGACCATGCTTCCAGCACAACATTTATAAATCCCACTGTCCTGAGCTGTTAACTCATGGATCTGAAGCTGTAGTTGACAGCCATCCTGTTTTATCTCATATTTTTTACTAGGCTTAAGTATCACTGCTCCCTTCTTCCATTGCACAGCAACTCCAGGTTTAGAGAGCTCACAGCGCAATATAACTGCCTTACCCTCCTCTGCTTGTTGTTGGTTTTGTAGCTCCTCAGAGAAGAATAATGGCTTTTCTGGAGAGGGAAAACAAAAACACATATGCCTTTACATGTTCATCTCAAAATCAAATGAACAGATTAATGAATGCATTTTTATGTCAAAGATTAAAATGTAGAAAAATTGCATTTTAAATATTCACTTTCCTCCGTGGATCTCAACCATCACCACCTGCCACCCATTGAAGACAACAATATTTGAAGGCCCCCCTCACTCACAATTTCTACCCAATAAATTATTTTAGAGCTTGGAATTAGAAAGATGTATATTTGCTATAAGAAATAATAATTACAATTATAATTAAATTTTAATTTTAGTTGTTTTAGCTTATTTTGATACTTGTTTTGTCTTATTTTAAATAATTTTAAGTCATCTTGAGGCCCCCTCGGAAGTTAAGGCCCCCTAGTAGGCCCCGGACAACTGGTTGAAAATCACTGAATTACCTTTTACCACAAGAGAAGCAGTTGTGACTAGACTTCCAGCACAACATTTGTAAGTCCCACTGTCCTGAGCTGTTAACTCATGGATCTGAAGCTGTAGTTGACGGCCATTCTGTTTCATCTCATATTTTTTACTAAGCTTCAAAAGCTCTGTTCCCTTCTTCCACTGCACTGAAACTTCAGGTTTAGAGAGCTCACAGCGCAATATGACTGTGTTACCCTCCTCTGCTTGCTGGTTTTGTAGCTCCTCAGAGAAGAACAATGGCTTTTCTTTAGAGGAAAAACAAAAACATATATGCCTTTACATGTTCATCAAAAACAAATGGACGAATTAATGAATAAATTCTAGTTAAAGTTCGAAATATGGAAAAATGCCATTTGAATAATTCACTTACCTTTTACCACAAGAGAAGCTGTTGTTACCAAGCTTCCTGCACCACATTTGTAAGTCCCACTGTCCTGAGCTGTTAACTCATGGATATGAAGCTGTAGTTGAAGGCCATCCTGTTTCATCTCGTATTTTTTACTAAGCTTCAAAAGCTCTGTTCCCTTCTTCCACTGCACTGAAACTCCAGGTTTAGAGAGCTCACAGCGCAATATGACTGTGTTACCCTCCTCTGCTTGTTGGTTTTGGAGCTCCTCAGAGAAGAACAATGGCTTTTCTTTAGATGAAAAACAAAAACATATATGCCTTTACATGTTCATCAAAAAACAAATGGAGAATTAATGAATGAATTCTAGTTAAAGTTAAAAATGTGGAAAAATGCCTTTTGAATAATTCACTTACCTTTTATCACAAGAGAAGCCGTTGTGACCAGGCTACCAGCACAACATTTGTAAGTCCCACTGTCTTGAGCTGTTATTTCATGGATATGAAATTGTAGTTGAAGGCCATCCTGTTTAATCTCATGTTTTTTACTAGGCTTAAGTATCACTGTTCCCTTCTTCCACTGCACTGAAACTCCAGGTTTAGAGAGCTCACAGCGCAATATGACTGTGTTACCCTCTTCTGCTTCTTGGTTTTGTAGCTCCTCGGAGAAGAACAATGGCTTTTCTGGAGAGGGAAAACAAAAACATACGTTCATCAAAAAACAACTGGACATATGAACAGATTAATCAATTCTTATGTCAAAGATCAAAAATTTAGAAAAATGCCATTTGAAATATTCACTTTCCTCAGTGGATCTCAACTGTTTTGAACCCCACCCATTGAAGACAACAATATTTGACCCCCAGCCCACTTGTTGAGAATTACCTTTTACCACAAGAGAAGCAGTTGTGACTAGGCTTCCAGTACAACATTTGTAAGTCCCACTGTCCTGAGCTGTTAACTCATGGATCTGAAGCTGTAGTTGATGACCATCCTGTTTCATCTCATATTTTTTACTAAGCTTCAAAAGCACTGTCCCCTTTTTCCACTGCACTGAAACTCCAGGTTTAGAGAGCTCACAGCGCAATATGACTGTGTTACCCTCCTCTGCGTGTTGGTTTTGTAGCTCCTCAGAGAAGAACAATGGCTTTTCTGTAGAGGGAAATAAAATATACATGCCTTTACATGTTCATCAAAAACAAATGGGCACATCAACAGATTAATGAATTAATTCTTATGTCAAAGATTAAAAAATGTGGAAAAATGCCATTTGAATAATTCACTTACCTTTTATCAGAAGAGAAGCTGTTGTTATCAGGCTACCAACACAACATTTGTAAGTCCCACTGTCCTGAGCTGTTAACTCATGGATCTGAAGCTGTAGTTGATGGCCATCCTGTTTCATCTCATATTGTTTACTAGGCTTAAGTATCACTGTTCCCTTCTTCCACTGCACTGAAGCTCCAGGTTTAGAGAGCTCACAGCGCAATATGACTGTGTTACCCTCTTCTGCTTCTTGGTTTTGTAGCTCCTCAGAGAAGAACAATGGCTTTTCTGTAGAGGGGGGACAACATACATGCCTTTACATGTTCATCAAAAAACTAATGTACACATGAAAAGATTAATAAATGCATTCTTATGTCAAAGATCAAAATGTGGATTTGAATAATTCACTTACCTTTTATCACAAGAGAAGCTGTTGTTACCAAGCTTCCTGCACAACATTTGTAAGTCCCACTGTCCTGAGCTGTTAACTCATGGATATGAAGCTGTAGTTGACAGCCATCCTGTATAATCTCATATTTGTTACTAAGCTTCAAAAGCTCTGTTCCCTTCTTCCACTGCACTGAAGCTCCAGGTTTAGAGAACTCACAGCGCATTATGACTGTCTTACCTTCATCTGCTTGTTGGTTTTGGAGCTCCTCAGAGAAGAACAATGGATGTTCTGGTGAGAGAAAATGAATCTCAATAATATCCAACTGAAATTTTAACAACTTAATTACATAAAAATACACACCTTTCACGTCAAGAGATGCTGTGGTCACCAAGCTACCAGCACAACATTTGTAGACACCACTGTCCTGACTGTTCGACTTATGTATCAGAAGCTGCAATTTACAGCCATCTTGCTTCATCTCATATTTGTTTCCTGGTCGAAGTAACATCATTCCCTTCTTCCACTGAACTTCCACTCCAGTTTTAGAGATCTCACAGCTCAGTATGGCAGTCACACCTTCTTCTATTTCTTGTCTTTGGAGCTCCTCACAGAAACACAGAGGTTGTTCTGTATTTCAGAAAATAATTATGTTAATTAAAGTGTACAGTATTCTAACTCATCTACATTGAATATAGTATACCTTTCACTTCCAGAGATGCTGAGGTCACGAGACTACCAACACAGCATGTGTAGACACCACTGTCATGGCTTGTGAGCTCATGGATCTGAAGCTGCAGTTCGCCACCATTCTGCTTTATTTCATACTTTCTTCCAGGCTTTAGCAGCACAGATCCCTTCTTCCAATTTACGGCAGCTCCAGGTTTTGAAAGCTCACAGCAAAGAAAGGCATTTTCCCCCTCCTCTGCTTCTTGACACTCAAGCATCTTGATGAAGTACAGAGGATGTTCTGAAAAATAAATTGTAAATAAATAAGAATGTGCATTTCATTTTGTTCTTATTTTTGAAACACATATTTTATTATTGTGCTTTTTTGTCCATGAAGGGTCACTTCATAGGACACTTCTTGCATTCATAGGTTTTGATCAAAGACCTGATGACATTTAGTGTAAAAATACAAAAAATATGACCCTCTAATGTCACGGCTCTCACCTTTGACTACAACTGATGCTGTGGTAACCATGCTTCCAGAGCAGCACTTGTACATGCCACTATCCTGACGTGTCAGGTCAAGGATCTGTAGGTGTGCTTTGCAGCCATCTTGTTTCATCTCATATTTGTTTCCAGGTCTCAGTCGTATTGACCCCTTCTTCCACTGTACTTCAACTCCAGGTTTAGAAAGCTCACAGCAAAGGAAGGCTGTCTCACCTTCCTCTGCCTCCTGGTTATGGAGTTCCTCACAGAAGAAAAGAGGTTGTTCTAAAAAGGGAGAGCAAATTGATGTTAACTAACTTTGCAGAAAACTGTTTATTTTTGTCTATTACTAAACATACAGTATAAAGATGAATTTCCAAACCCAAACCCAGATTATCTTTATGCAAACACTATGTTACAAACCTTTAAGGGTGTCTATATCCTACAGGATGTTAATATCAACATTTTGATCAACCAATAATATTTTTCATGTTATGGCCAGTACTAAAATTCTACACTATTTTCACATTAAAAATAAAACATTACAGTTCAAACAATCAAATATTCAGTTGACTGATACTGATACATTTAAATATAAACCAAAACTTGTATGGTATACTGGGCATACCTACCTTTGACAATAATATTAGCCTGTGTTTCTAAGTTGCCAGCACAGCATCTGTAGATGCCACTGTCTTGACTTGTGAGGTCATGGATCTGTAGTTGTGCTTCATTGCCCTCTTGCGTCATTGCAAACTTCTGTCCATTCTTCAGGATCATTGCCCCCTTCTTCCACTGTATTGGTTCTCCAGGTTTAGAGAGCTCACAGCACAAGAAAGCTGTTTCACCTTCCTCTAATTCTTGGTTTTGAAGCTCTTCACGGAAAAACATAGGCCGCTCTGTGGTATAAGAATAACGCCACTGAATATTTTCATATTTTATTGACATTCAGTTCATGCATAGATCAAATCCTCAAAATCAAATAATATATATACTGTTTATAGACAAGCAATTATTTTGGTTCATACCTTTCACAGTAATACTGGCCCTCGTCTCAATACCATCGGCACAACACCTGTAGGCCCCACTGTCCTGACTAGTGAGGTCATTGATCTGTAGCTGTAGCTCACATCCATCCTGTTTCATCTCATATTTGTTACCCGGTCTAAGCAGAACTGCTCCTTTCTTCCACTCAACTGCAACTCCAGGTTGTGACAGTTCACAGCACAAGAAAGTAGTCTCACCCTCTTCTGCTTCTTGATTTTGGAGCTCCCCGCAGAAAAACAAAGGACGCTCTGAAATTTAGCAAGCAAAGAACCCTTACGTATATGTGCCATTTCCAATAAATATTGTACTTATTTAATTTGAATATTGATTTGTAAAGAGTTATGATATGAATAAGCGGTAACAATTTTCAATGAATAAGCGGTAACAAAAAGCGGTAAGGTTTCATTTGTTAACATTACTAAATGCATTAAAATGAACTAACTAGGAGCAATATATATTTTTACAGCATTTATTAACCTTAGTTGATGTATAATTCTCAAATCTTTATAGTTACAGCAAATGTGTATCAAGCAGTTCCTACCTTTGACTGTAAGAGTAGCACTGCTCTGCATGTCTCCTGTATCGCACAAGTAAATCCCAGCATCCTCTTTTCTGACTTTGTGAATTAGAAGAATATTACGTTTCCCATGTTTCAAAGGTTCATACTTTTCCCCAGGGAGCAGGGTTACATTATTTCGTTTCCAGGTTACAGGTGTGCAGGTGTCAGAAGTCAAACAGCACAGGGTGGCAGAATCTCCCTCAAAAATGATCATGTCTTTCAGGTTTTCCTCAATGAAAACTATAAAGAGAGAATGCACTTTAGAGTATGAAGTCAAAACAATTTATTGCATTAGGTATACTTTTCTATATCAATACTGTATGTCTGCTGTTTAACACTAAAATAAATGTCTTAGAAAAAAAAAGTTTGTAATGAGGATCCTTTCACTTACCTTTAGGTTTGCTGTTTACACGCAGGTGAGCAGAAGTCTTTTCATTTCCCACCACAAACGACACAACACCCGACTCTTCAGGTGTGGTCATAGTGAGCACCAGCTGGTGTGCTTTGCCACAGAAACTCATCTGGTTCATCTCGTTCTCCTGCAGTACATTGGAACCAAGCCACCAAACTCCGTCAAGGATGTTCTTGTGTGAAAGCTCACACACAAAGCGGGCGCTCTCGCCTGCAGTAACCGTTAAGTCACGCAGTCCTTTCACAATCCTCACACGCTCTGTAAAGGAAACATTAACCGAATAAAGGAATGCACAGTAGTCCTTGGAGTTCATTGGTGTTTGAAAGCACACTGAATTTTATTGTTAAATTTATGTAGGCTTGTTATGATTGTACCTATCACTCTGAGGGTTGCAGAGGTCTTCTTGCCTCTGACGTTGCATGTGTACACACCAGCGTCCTCCACTCTTAGTTTCCTGATTTCGAGCTCCTGAGTGGCACCTTTACGGTGAAGGGTATATCGCCCACCCTGTGTGATCTGATTTGCATCTTTTCTCCAGGTTACTGGGGCATTGTCGCTAGAGAGTAAACAACTAAAGAGGACAGAATCCCCTTCTACTGCTTCTTGACTCTCAAGCTCTTTCTCAAAGAACACAGAGGCAGCAGCTGCGAGAGGTGTGAGGATAAGTGTGATTACAACAACAGCTCAAAAGTATTTGTAGTATTTTGCGAATTACAAATTGTGTATGTTAATTGGTATAGTTTATGATATGAAATGACACTATGCGTGTATGACCCTGTGATTCATGAAGGGTATCATACAGGGTTCATGAAAGGATCATAAGGGTATCAACAGTAGTGGAAATGAGATTCAGTTGGGGGACCTTAATTGAGGAGACGGGGGGATTTTTTCATCATTCTAAGGCAGTTTTAGATGACCAGATTCTATTCAAACAGAAATAAACATACATTACCAGTAAAAAGTTTGGGGTCAGTAAGATGTTTTAAACGTTTTTGAAAGAACTCTCTTAGGCTCGCCAAGGCTGCTTTTATAAAAATAAAAAATAAAAACAGTGGAAATACAGTAATATGGTGAAATACTTTTACGATTTGTAATAACTTTTTATTTTACAACGTAATTTACATTCAGAATTTTCCTCATCCAATCCAGTTTTTAGTGTCACATCATGATCCTTCACAAATTCTAATTTGCAGATTTGGTGCTAAATAACCTTTTTCTTATTATTACCAGTGTTGAAAACAGCTGTACTACTTAATATTTTTGAGCAAACTGATATTTTTTTCATGATTCTTTGATAATTAGAAACTTCAAAAGTACATTTATTTATAATAGAAAGCTTTTATAACATTATAAATCTTTTTACTTTTGATTAATTTAACATACTGAACCCAAGCTTTTGAACGGTAGTGTACATATCTATGCACATCAATGTATCTATATTACATTTGCATACATTTCATGTTTTGTCTAAATGCCATGCTTTCTTTTGTTTTCACAGGCACATTTAAAAAAGCAAAAAGACTGCTGTGTAGATGCACACTCATAGAAATGCATTGGCTGCATTTATTCTGGTTGCATTCAAGAGGATCATGATGCAACCACAGTTGTAAAACCTGTTAAATGTATAACTTTTACCGCTTTCTTGAAGCTACTGAGTGGAAACTAAATCCACTTAATTTCCCTAAATGTAACCAGTTTGAATGCCATGCCCCTGATCACCCCGCAATCCCTCATTTCCAGTTCTGGGAATGATATATGTCAAGATATTGGGTATGTATGGGTATATACATATATGGGCATATTATTATGTATGTATGCAAGGACAAAAATGGTCTATGCATGATTTCTTTGTTTAAATTTTTGATTTGGCTGAATTATTATTGAAAATTCAGAACAACCTTGTGTGAACCTTGTGGTAAGTTCATTAAAGCGGCATTGGACCTACCCCTAACATAAACTTCAGCTGTTGTCTTCTGGTCTCCCACAATACAGCTGTATTCCCCAACATCCTTAGGTAGGATATTTTTTATGTGTAATTCAGCAACCAATCCCTCCTGCTTGATCTTGTATTTAGTTCCATTGCTGAGCTCCTCGTCCCCTCTCAGCCATATTACTGGTACCCCAGCCTTGGACAGCTCACAATGTAGAATAACAACACCTCCCTCAGAAGCCTCTTGGTTCTTTAGGTTTTGTTTGAACGTTACTGGTGTGGCTGAAGAGTAGCACATTAGCATGTTAGCTCATGGTGAGCTCAAGCGACAATAAAAGCTCAATTTTCTTTTCTAAAAACCATCATCCATACCGAACACTCTGACCGTGGCTTTGGTCTTCTGCTCCCCACAAATGCAACTGTAGATTCCACTGTCTTCAGGCAAGGCTTTCATGATGATCAGCTCCCTTGTAACATCACATTCCCTGATTTGATACTTATACCCAGACCTGAGGAGCTCTTCCCCTTTCCTCCATTCAACAGGACATCCAGCTTTTGAGAGCTCACAGTGTAATGCAAGTATATTTTCTTCTTCAACTTCTTGATTTTTCAACTTGACTTTAAAAGTGATAGGTGGAACTGGAAGCGTCAACCAAAAGAGATATGCCTGATTATTTCACAACAAAACCATGCAGGCCCTCAAAGCACAGCGAAGCAGAAGACTACAGCACAAGAAGCAATAAAAATAAAATCACAACAGCAAGCCAAAAAAAGTCCAAAATCTGCCAAGCCGCCTCTGCAAATATCTGCTTGTCTTACCCTTAACAGTTAGCTCAGCAGTTGACTCAGAATCTTTGGTTTTACATGAATAGCTCCCAGAATCACTTGCTTCAACATTACGTATGACTAGTTTGGTGAATGTTCCCTCTTGCTTCATTTCATACTTGTCATTGGGTTTGAGAATAACTCTTCCTTTTCTCCAGTCGACTTGAGTACCGGGTTTAGAGAGCTCACAGCTCAAAACAGCTTGCCCACCTTCTTTAGTTACTTCGTTTTGGAGTTCTCGTTTGAAAGTGACAGGTAGAGCTATGAAAACCATGAAAAAATTAAGTTTGAGAATGAAAGAGGAACGAAAGAGGAAAGCTACTACTAAAGCGGTCAATCAATATCTGATCTTGCAGTAGTAGAGCGTACCCTTGACTTTGACTTCTGCTGTCGTCTTTTCCTTTCCCGTAGTGCAGCTGTAGAAGCCAACATCATCAGAGTTGGCATTCTTGATGAGTAGTTCAGCAATCCTTCCCTCTGTCCTCATCTGGTACTTTTCTCTAACTAGCAGCATCTCTTCACCCTTCCACCATTTCACCGCGGCGCCTGGTTTGGAAAGCTCGCAACGCAAAGCAACAGTGTTGCCTTCCACCACTTCTTGATTTCTCAAGTTTTGTTTGAACGTGATTGGGATAGCTAAGAAATCGTAAATATATCTGTGTCACCCAAGAAGAATATTTGACAAAATTGGCAATTATGCAATCATTTGCTTGAGTATCGTACCATTGATTTTAACCGTTGCTTTGGATGTCTGATCGGGGCATACACAAAAGTAGACTCCACTGTCTTCAGGTACGGCTTTCCTGATAACAAGCTCAATTTTAGTTGCAATCTGTCTCATCTGGTACTTTTCTCCAGGCTTAAGGGCTTCCTCTCCCTTCAACCACTCCACATCAGCACTGGCCTTTGAGAGTTCACAGCGCAAGGTGACGTTGTTCCCTTGTTCACCCTCTTGATTCATAAGTTCTTGTTTGAAAGTGATGGGAAGAGCTATACAAAGCAGATGTTGCATATCTGATAATGTTATAACTTATTCAAGCAAAAATTGGCTAATGCTCAATTACAGGAACTTGCATTTGCAAACTTCCTGGAACACATTCATACCATTAACTTTGATGGTGGCTTCAGTCTTTTGATCTCCACATACACAGCGATAAACTCCACTGTCTTCTGGTTGTGCCTTCCTTATTAGCAGTTCTGCTTTTGCTTCTTTGTGTCTCAGTTGATATTTTTCTCCAGTCTTGAGCATTTCTTCTCCTTTCCACCACTCTACTCGAACTCCTGCCTTAGAAAGTTCACAGTGCAAAGTGACACTGTTCCCCTCCTGAGCTTCCTGGTTCTTTAGAGTTGCTTTAAAGGTAGCAGGGAGTCCTTCAGAAAGCCAAGAATTGAGAAAGCCTGTATTCATGTATTGCAAATTATAGGCTCTTCAAAAGAGTGAATGTTGTGTCTTCCCACCAATGTGTTACCAAAAACTTACCACTTTTTCTGCTCAATCAACTACATCAGGCAAAGTCCTAAATAAATTGGGGTTCCCCTATCATCTAAATAAATTGGGGTTCATTTTATTTATGCATTATGTACACCAACGCACTATAGCTCTTCATAACCAGCCCATGCGGTAATGAATTGGGCAAGATCACGGTAAAAGCTACATATGAAGGGATTTCTGATTTCAAGACTCTTCTGATGTCAAATATGGAGTGTAATTAAAGGATGTGATTTTAAACATCATGTAACATCATGTAGTGATTTATATCACTGTTGAGAGATTAATTAAACCGGTGCAGTGGGCTTGTGTAATGCCATGTAAGCATTCTATAGGTCTTAATTAGGGTAGCGCCATATTTAATTTTAGGCAGGAATGAAAAGAAGACTGTGAGGGATAGAAGTACAGTGCGTTCAATGGATTGCACTGCTGTTTAACAAAATATTGACTATGAATATCTTTCAGGGGAAAAAAATTAGAAGACAAAAACAGATTTTGAAAGTTTTGAGTTGTGAAAATGTGATCTAGGGCCTTTATACAGTGCTTGCCAATGTAAGGAGTGTAAGTCTATCCCTCACAGCCTCAATTTCATCCTCGTTAAATTCAATATGGCATCTAACCTGACTAAGGTCAATAGTAGGTGTGGAGGAAATGAAACAAATCACATGGTCATGAAAATGAAATGCATATGAAATCCATAATGTCAAAAATTCAGCAGTAATTCGGATATTACCTTGAACCATCAATTCGGCTGTTGATTGTGAATCTTTGGTTTTGCAAGTGTAATTTCCTGCATCACCCTCAACAAGGTTATTTATCGCCATTGTGGTTAATCGTCCCTCCAGTTTCATGTGATATTTGGCTCCGGCTTTCAAAATTACTCTACCTTTTCTCCATTCGACTGGAGCACCAGGCTTTGAAAGCTCACAGGTAAATACAGCACTCTCACCTTCTATAGACATCTGGTTTTGAAGCTCTCGCTTGAATGTAATTGGAAGAGCTGAAAAAATATTTGACATTTAATATGACTTAATTTTTAACCATTAACCTTTTTTTTTTTTAACCATATGGAAATCATATATACAATGTTGTTCAAATATCTGTGGTCTGTAAGATTTATGGTATGTTCACACTTGTAGTTCGGTTGTCTTGGTTGTTTTGGTCCGGACCAAAAATAAATAATATGTTTAGTTCTGGTTCGCTTAGCGTTCACACTGTCATTTTTAACACTGAACCTAAAGATACAAAAAATAATTCGCTTTAACGTATGTTTTGAGGCGGAACTTACTGAACATCCAAAACAATGCTGTGTACTTTATGTGCATACATATGATGGTATTTTTACCAGCTGAGAACCATTGGAGAGCTTATAAAATGTGTTAAGGTCAAAACAGCAGCAGGAATTCCTTTGTCACTCAGATCGGCTGTGAGGAGACACTGTTCTGACACCTGTAGCAAACTGTAATGGGCAACGTTGCTCCTATGACAAGAAGAACCGGGTATGCTTGAGCATTCTGTCCTTTTTAGGGTTGCATCTTGTGACATCACGTCCTGTTTTTGGTTTGTTTATTTGTCTTTGGTCCGTACTGCGTTCATATTTCAGTCGAACCGCACCAGATTTCGTTTGGAAGCAGACGGAGACCCACCTTTTCAGAGGTCTCGCTCCGCTTGTTTGGTGCGCACCAAGGTTCAGATGGCAGTGTTCATACTTATTAAAATGACCCGCACTAACAGAGCAATCGCTGTAGAGATCGTTTTTCAAACCAAAACTGCCAAGTGTGAACACACCCTAAATGTCTCTTATGCTCATAAAGCCTGCATTTATTTGATGAAAAATACAGTAAAAACGATAATATTGTCAAATGTATTTCAATTCAAAACAGCTGCCTTCTATTTTAAAGTGTTTTAAAATGTATTCCTTTGATGGCAAAGATTTTTTTTCAGGATTCTCTGATGAATTGAAAGTTCAAAAGAACAGCATTTATTTGAAATATAATTATTTTATAACACTATAAATGTCTTTACTGCCACTTTCGATCATAGAGCCCTGCACGGGCCTCAAATCTCGGCCCTAGCACGGCCCTGGCCCAAGACGCTGAGGCCCGTGCCCGACAGCTTATCCAAATTCTCTGACTGGAGACCGTGAATTTTTTGCAGCCATTAAAATAGTTCAGTTTTGTTTTTAATGTCAAAGTAGTTATATTTTGTTTCCTTTCTTTATTAAGTTAATTAAAAAAAAAAATTGGAGCAGGTTGTCTTACCTTACACCTTTCTGCAAAATGAATATAAATCCGATCTTCAATTCCTGTGCTATATGCACATTCACACGGAGTGCACATCAACGAAAGAAAAAGATATGAGCTGCATTTTATTTATCATCAGCTAATTTCCAGATCAAAGCCCTGGTTAGATCATTTAGTCTCATTAGTTTTAATGAAGATGATTGTGTTTTTGAGCATCTAAGACTTAGCCTATTTTCAGTTTCACTTGCTGCCGTTTGCGTGTTGGCTTGCTTTAGCTACTAATTTGCAGCGATGCGTGTTGAATAGCGTCGTCATATCTGACTTGGCTACAACATGTCATATAGCCTATAACATGCTCTCACACGTTTATTTTTTAACAATTTGCCAGGAGTAAAATTTACATACACTCGCCTAAAGGATTATTAGGAACACCATACTAATACTGTGTTTGACCCCCTTTCGCCTTCAGAACTGTCTTAATTCTACATGGTATTGATTCAACAAGGTGCTGAAAGCATTCTTTTGAAATGTTGGCCCATATTGATAGGATAGCATCTTGCAGTTGATGGAGATTTGTGGGATGCACATTCAGGGCACGAAGCTCCCGTTCCACCACATCCCAAAGATGCTCTATTGGGTTGAGATCTGGTGACTGTGGGGGCCATTTTAGTACAGTGAACTCATTGTCATGTTTAAGAAACCAATTTGAAATAATTCAAGCTTTGTGACATGGTGCATTATCCTGCTGGAAGTAGCCATCAGAGGATGGGTACATGGTGGTCATAAAGGGATGGACATGGTCAGAAACAATTCTCAGGTAGGCTGTGGCATTTAAACGATGCCCAATTGGCACTAAGGGGCCTAAAGTGTGCCAAGAAAACATCCCCCACACCATTACACCACCACCACCAGCCTGCACAGTGGTAACAAGGCATGATGGATCCATGTTCTCATTCAGTTTACGCCAAATTCTGACTCTACCATCTGAATATCTCAACAGAAATCGAGACTCATCAGACCAGGCAACATTTTTCCAGTCTTCAATTGTCCAATTTTGGTGAGCTCGTGCAAATTGTAGCCTCTTTTTCCTATTTGTAGTGGAGATGAGTGGTACCCGGTGGGGTCTTCTGCTGTTGTTGTAGCCCATCCGCCTCAAGGTTGTGCGTGTTGTGGCTTCACAAATGCTTTGCTACATACCTCGGTTGTAACGAGTGGTTTTTTCAGTCAAAGTTGCTCTTCTATCAGCTTGAATCAGTCGGCCCATTCTCCTCTGACCTCTAGCATCAACAAGGCATTTTCGCCCACAGGACTGCCGCATACTGGATGTTTTTCCCTTTTCACACCATTCTTTGTAAACCCTAGAAATGGTTGTGCGTGAAAATTCCAGTAACTGAGCAGATTGTGAAATACTCAGACCGGCCCGTCTGGCACCAACAACCATGCCACGCTCAAAATAGCTTAAATCACCTTTCTTTCCCAATCTTACATTCAGTTTGGAGTTCAGGAGATTGTCTTGACCAGGACCACACCCCTAAATGCATTGAATCAACTGCCATGTGATTGGTTGATTAGATAATTGCATTAATGAGAAATTGAAAAGGTGTGCCTAATAATCCTTTAGGTGAGTGTATGTGGTTAAACAACCACTGTCCGATTTCGTCTGAAATGCGTCCCAGACCACCTTCTGAATTGGTTTGTTTGAGTTATCGGATTTAAAGCAGTCTCGAAAGAATTTCGGATGGCATTTACTCCTGGTCTTTTCACAATCTGAAAGATATCTGGTCAGAGAAAATGAATGAAGGGACCAGTTGTAAAAAGTTGTAGGAGCGTAAAAAAGTCGGGGCCCGTCAGGCTCGGGCAGAAATGCAGGGCTCTAATTTAACATGCTTTAACTTACCTTTGACTTTCACTTCAGCTGTGGTCTTTTGGCCTCCAGTAATACAGCTGTATATTCCAGCATCTTCAGGGAAAATATGAGTTATTTCCAACTCAGCTGTCCTTCCATCCAGCCTTGTCTGGTACCGTGACCCTGGAAGGAGCGGCTTATCTCCTCTCCACCATTGCACAGGTACTCCAACTTTGGAGAGCTCACAGTGCAAGGTTATAGATTCCCCTTCCAGAGCTTCTTGGTTCTTAAGTGTTTGTTTAAAAGTAGCAGCAGCACCTGGGCAACCACCATATGTGTTTTTACAATAACATCAATTCTGTATCAGTAACAAAAACTAAACGAAACAAAACCTTACCAACAATTTTGATTGTAGCTTTGGTCTTTTGGTCTCCACAGACACATCTGTAGACTCCACTGTCTTCAGGCACGGCCTCACATATGCTCAGCTCAACTAATGTGTCTCGTTCTCTCATCTTATACTTCTCTCCAGGTTGGAGCAGCTCATCTCCATTCCACCATTCTACTGGGACACCGGTTTTGGAAAGCTCACAATGCAATGTTATCATCTTGCCTTCCTCGGATACCAGGTTTTTCAGCTTCTCTTTGAAAGTGGCAGGTTGAGCTACAGAACAAAAAGAAACAAAAGTGCATTTATTGGTGCACAAGTGTTTTTTTCTACTTTGGCACACAAACAAGCAAACTTTTTTGTAAATTAGCATTCAACAATAAGTATGAAAAGTTTTCTGCTAGCCTAAAATAAATAAACAAATAGATTTTGTACATTCAATTTTTTTCCCAAGCAAATTATTAGCTATTTTTTATTATTATTATTATTATTATTATTATTATTATTTGTTATTGTATTTATTGTCATTATTTTATTGATATTTAATCTTTTTTTTTTTTTATCTAGCTGGATAAAAAAAAAGTTTTGACAAAGTTTGAAAAAAATTACGAATTAAAGCTGTATAATTTCTAGCTGGTGGAATTATTAAATTTCTTCAAAATGTTACATATACACACACACGCACCTGTATATACTGTGCATAAAAATCACTCTTATACAAAAAAACTGCTTACACAAAGTTTTTATATATGTTATATATAACATGATATATAATAATATTAATAAACAAATGAAAAAACTTATTTTGGATGTTTGACTAGTGAACTGAACTAGCTTACCACTAACAGTAATGTTGGCTGATGTCTGGGCAGTTTGACTTGTACAGCTATAGATTCCATTATCCTCTTGTGTCAAATTGAAAATCTTCAGCTCTAGCATGCAGCCTCTCTGTCTGATCTTGTACTTTTCTCCGGACTTGAGCAGGTTGTTCCCCTTTCTCCACTCAACAGGGGTGTCTGGTTTGGATATCTCACAATGTAAAATTATGCTGTTTCCCTCCTCAGCGATTTGATTTCTTAACTTCTGTTTGAACGTGATGGGCTGAGCTAAGGAAATATAAACAAATAAATAAGCTCCATTTTCAGCATTTAGAAGCAAAGTCTTCATATTCAACGTCTTGTCTTACTTTGTATTTTGATAATGGCTTTGGTCCTTTGATCTTCACACACACAGATGTACGTGCCACTGTCCTCAGGCACTGGATTTCTGATTACCAGCTCCAGTATTGTGACTATGTGTCTCATCTGATACTTCTCGCCAGGACAGAGAGTTTGTTCACCTTTCAACCATTCCACAGGGATTCCAGCTTTAGAAAGCTCGCAGCGTAATGTCATATTTTTACCCTCCTCTGTGTCTTGGTTCTTGAGCTCTTTAACAAATGATATAGGAACCGCTAGAAAAGAGGGAATGGTACAAGTGAAGCTTCAAGATATCTGATTATCAAGGACAAATTTTATGAGTTCATTTTCATAGTAATCAGTACCATTGACTGTAACAGTAGCCATGGTTTTTTGGCCTCTGCAAATGCATGTGTAATTCCCAGAGTCTTCCGGCTTCAGATTGTGTATTGCAAGAGAAATGGAAGATTTCCTCTGCCTCATGTGGTACTTCTCACTAGATTTTAATGTCTCGGGTCCTTTGCGCCAGACAAACTGGACGCCGGGTATGGAGTATTCGCATGTCAGCGTCACACTCTCTCCCTCTTTGACCTCCTGGTTCTGAAGCGCTTTTGTAAACTCAGCAGGGATAACTAATGCAAAACAAACAAAGTTGTAATTTTAGAAAAAGTTAGTAAAATTAAAACTTCCCAAATGGTAGAGACATCTGAAATACCTTTAACAGTCAAAGTGGCTTTACTGCTGACCGATCCTGCATCACACTCGTACACCCCTGCGTCACTGTCTTTCACATCACGGATGGCCAGCCTGGCCTCATTTCCAGATCGACTAACTAAGTACTTTGAGGAATTCCAGATTAAACAGCCATCTTTGTACCAAACAATATGACATGGCTTTGAGGTCTTGCATAACAGCATCAAACTTCCGCCTTCAATTGCTTCCGTGTCCTCCAATGCTTTAGTTATTGTTGGGCGTCTCTCTGTAATTTAAAGAGATTATAAGAAATTATATATAACATGATCTGTTTATAATAACAAAGCAATAAAAGACATATTGACTAGTTTCATCTCAAAATGCCTTCTTAGGAGCATTATTAACGGCAATCCACTATTTCAAGCCTATATGCCACATGCATCTTGTCATGTGTCATAATTTATAATAGTTACCCCTGACTAATAGTGATGCATATGATCTTTTATCCCCAGCCTCGAACGAGATGGTGCCGGTGTCTTTACGTGCAAGCTGTTTGAAGGTAAGGGTGTGGTAGCCACCAGGCATCAAATTGATCTCATTAAGATCATTAGTGTAGAGCAATGTCTCATCCAGGTACCATTTAACATCAGTGTAGTCACTTGGGCAGATCCGACACTTAAAGACGATGGTATCTCCTTCTAGACACTCTTTATCTTCCAGCTCATCCACAATTACCACTTTTTGACCTGAGGGCCAGATTCATATGAAAAATGCAATTTCATGAATTCATGAAGTGACTATAAAATCATGTCTAATCACCAAACTTTTTTTTAAACGTATTCTGAAAGACTTTTAAACCATTTGTTGTTTGGCTACCTTGAACTGTAAGTAATGCCCTGCTCTGCATTGTCCCAACGTCACAGGTGTAGATGGCACTGTCACTCTTCTCCAGACTGAAGATGGTCAGAGTGAGGACAACATCCTTTTTCTTCATCATGTACTTTTGTTCTGAGCTGAGCACCATCAGGCCTTTTAACCAGGTCACGGTAGTGGCGGGCCTCCGGGTTTCACACTCCATGATCACTATGCCCTTTTCCTCTGCACGCAAATCCTTCAGTTCCTTCGCAAATGTTTGTTGCAAGTCTAAATGCATAAGGACAAAAGAGAGAGCAACAGTGTAAATGACAAACAGCAGTCAATCACTGCAAGAGCTGTGACGCCAACTCAAATTTATAATAGTGAATAAGGAAGTATTTACCTCTGACATCTAATCTTGCCCTTGTAGCAATCCCATCAGCCTCACAGCAGTACTCTCCTGAGTCCATTATGGCTGCATTATGGATGATGAGCTTCACCAAATGATCCTTTTGGGTCATTTCATATTTTGGGCTAACTCTAATGAGTCGCCCATTTTTAAGCCATTTAACTGTTGCATCAGGTTTGGTGATCTCACAGCTGAGCTCTGGATCTTCACCGGGTGTCGCTTTAACATTTAGCATATCCCTAAACACTCTCACAGGCTTCTCTGAGAAAGCAGAAGAGACAGAGCGTAAGCAATGCTGAACTTGGAATCTTGCATTATTTGTGATATTTAAAATATCACCTTTGACGAACAACATAGTCCTGCAACTGAGATCTTTGATGGTAAAGACCACTTCGCCGGCATCAGATATAATAACTTCCTGAATGCTCATTGTGTATTTGCGCCCTTTGTTAGCGACTATGATCCGTCCATTGCTGACAATCAGTTGGCCGTTTAAGATCCACAATGCTTCCTCGATGATATCATGGGACAGGACACACTCAAAACTGCAGTTTTCCCCTTCCAGCACAGTTGTTGTCCGTATGCGTTTGGTAATGGTAATGCGCAGGTCTGAAAAAAGTCCCTCAGTTTAAATAAAAGTAATTTTTTTGCAAATTATTTCAATTAGAGATTATGAAACCTACCACGAACTATGACTTTCGCTTTAGTTTGGCTGCAGCCAATATCACAGCTGTACTCCCCTCCATCATCCTTTCTCAGCTCCCGAATTATAAGCGTCAATGACTTTCCCACATGGAGAATCTCATACTTCTCATTGGCGGTCAGAAATTCACTATCTTTCCTCCATACAGGAGTTACAGATGACTTGGAAACCTCACACTTCAGAAGGACTTCACCACGCTCCTCACCTACTACATCCTCCAGTGACCTGAGGAACACTGCTGGCTTCTCTAAGACACACATAAATGGCCGATATTAGAAATCTATACCAAAGAAAATTAACACTAACTTGAATGAGTGAATTTACAAAAAAAGAATTTAATTTGAACAAAATATAATAATAGACGACAGATGCTATGGAACCCCTAAAGGGACATGGTGATAGAAAAAAAAAAC
Source organism: Gobio gobio (assembly GCF_949357685.1). NCBI lineage: Eukaryota > Metazoa > Chordata > Actinopteri > Cypriniformes > Gobionidae > Gobio > Gobio gobio. Next base: position 45,551,870 of record NC_137116.1, on the reverse strand, counting down.
ATGAGATGGAAGGAAAAATTATGTCAATACTTTTGCATTCTCTCCCATAATATGCTGGTTACTAGATAGTCTTTAAATTCTGGTTTAAAAATAGAGTAGAGAGTATTATAACCACTGGATTAAAAAGGTTAGTTGATTATAAAGATTTTGTCTGTGTGGTCTGAAATGTGTTGTAACATTATGTTTATATGCACAAACTCGTAAATTGGAAGGTTAAATCTTTTCCATAATTTATTGCTATCCCTTTAAGAATGTGCTGGGCATAAACAATTATATATCCAATATATGTTGTTAATTCTAGTACATGTGTCTGTTTTGAATGTAGAAGAGTTGGACTGCAAATTATTCAAAAATCCTGTTTTCTTAGTCCCATGGTAACTGAAAACCTTACCTCTGACCCTGAGGAACGCAGACTCACTGATATCACAGGTTTTGAATGTTACTCGGCTCTCTTGAGGAGTAAGTCGCTTTAAAATCAGACTGTACACTTTTCCAGAATTCTGGATTTTGTTGATGTGGTTGGTGTGCAGTACTCTGTCATTGAGAAGCCACTGGACACTGGGTGACTCGTGACTCAGTTCACAACTGAATACAGCAGATCCATCTTCCTCAGTCTCTACTTGCTCCAGGTGTCTTATGATCTTCAACCTCTTAACTGCAGAAAAAGAAAAAATATTTCGAATGTACTGTCGGGGCAGTCGTGGCCTAATGGTTAGAGAGTCGGAATTGTAACCCGAAGGTTGCGGGTTCGAGTCTCAGGTCTGGCCGGAATTGTCGGTGGGGGGAGTGAATAACCAGTGCTCTCCTCCACCCTCAATACCACGACTGAGGTGAGACCCTTGAGCAAGGCACCAAACCCCCAACTGCTCCCCGGGCAGAAATATGGCTGCCCACTGCTCTGGGTGTGTGTGCACTTGGATGGGTTAAATGCAGAGGGGGTCACCATACTTGGCCACACGTCACTTCACTTCACTTACTTTTTTTTTTTTAAACTACTCATGCATATGGAAGACTATACCAGGGAGTACAGATTATGTCTTATTTTGATGATGTGGGTAAAATTTGCATGTGTGTTAAACACCCTTATACTGTAGCTAAAAGCAGGTACCTTCCACACTGATTCTTCCTCTTGTCTCCGAGCCACCTGCCAGACAGCGATACTCTCCTGAATCTGCTGCTTTCGCACCCAGGATGGTCATCTCAACCTGGTTCTTTTCTCGCTTCATTGTGTACTTATTGGAGGAAAACAGGGGATTTCTACCTTTGAACCAGCGCACCACTCTGGGGGATGGACAGAACTCACAGCTGAGAGTAACTGACCCATTCTCCTTCACCTCCACATCTGAAATGGGCTGTTTGACGGTCAAAGGCCGCTCTATTAGAAAAGTGTAAGCAAGAATTCTTAATGTATGGCTCTATGCTCTGAATAGGGATGCACTGATAATAAATTCCTGATTAGATAAGAAGAAAATGATGGTTTAATGTTATGGCCAATTAACGATTAATGGCCAATATTAAAACACAACTAGTTTCAATTCATTCAAAATAACACTAAAAACTAAAATTAACATTTTTAAATTCTACAAGTGAATTTAATCATTACAATATTATAATGTAGCTACAGCATGAAAAATGTATATCCATTTTGAAACCCTTTAACATTTAAGAGTATTATTAAATTATTAGTAGTTTTAAGGATTAAAGTTTAAGTGAGCATTACATGAATGCAAGCATAATCTAAAGTCTTAAAGCACAGATATGATCTTTTGACCATTATCCCATTTTTGTACCAGATGTTTACATTCACTTTAGACATGACTATTATCCGATATCTGTGTTTACATTAATCCCCACCCAAAATGATTCTGTCGGTGATTGCTTTACTATGCGACATGGTTGAACCTCCAGTTTGGAATGGCCATACTAAAATTATTTATATAATTCACATCAAGTGTTCCATGATTATTTGGCAGCATAGTCAAATGGATTTGTGCCCATGTAAACACAGCCTAAATGCAAAAATAGTGGACATGAGATTGCACAATTAAATAATCAATACTGTGATACCAGTAATAAAAACAACTTAGCCGATAACTAATATGGCTCCGATTTATTGCGTTTCCCTACTCTGAATATTTGAGATTGACAAGATAATTACCTGTAACTGTGAGTTGAGCTTCTGACTTGCTCTTCCCCGAGGTGAACTGAACAGTGCCACACATACTGCTGTCAGTTTGGGTGAAAATAAGTCTGTTCGAGGTTCCTTGTCTCTCAATCCTGATTTCTGGACAGGGACATAGTATCTGCCCATTCAGGGTCCATTTCGGTGCCCTCTCTAATTTAATACTGGTTTCCACTTTAAAACGTGCCTCTTTAGGCTCCATGACCTCCACAGAACTGAGTCCTTTCAAAATGCTGATGGCCTGCTCTGTAAGAATAGATCAAATATCCAGTGCATAAAAGTCTTAGCCAACATTTAAAAAGGATAGACTAACTGGCTAAATGAATAAAAGCAGACTAAGAATGAATCAGTTAAATCAATGATAATAATGAAACTAGATAAGTACATTGTATTTAAATTTTGATTCAATTTACTTTAGGAAAACAAAATACTTCTCACCCTCTACGAACAGTTGGCAGGAAGTCCTCTCATCAACAGCATCACAGATAAAAGTGTCTTCATCTGAGGAGCCCACATCATCTATGATGAGCTGTCTGTACACACCTTCACTGATAGTTTGGTACTTGCCATTTGGCACAATTTCATGGTTTCTTCTGTACCATTTGACCACAGCATTGGCACGGGAGACCTGACACTCCAGCAAGGCACGGTGTTTGTACATGGCAATCTTCACCCTCAGGGGCTTCAAAAAATTAACTGGAAGCTCTGCAATGATCATCCTTGTTAAATTTGAACACAATTGAAGAAAACGGATAGAATGTGATGGTCTCTTTTTTACCTTTGACATGTAGTGTTGCTGTTGAAGAGACTCTCTCGGCAGTGAACCTGATTTCACCAGCATCTTCTGGTTTGACTGATTTGTAGGTCAGGGAGTGTATTTTACCTGTTTGTAAGATTTGATCGAATTTGAAAGAGCTGCTGAAAATTTATTTCCAAAACAAAATATAATTTTCACTTAAATACTTTTTTTCCTGATTTTTATTTTTATTTCAAGTAACCTAAAAAACACCACTAAGTAATTTAAATTTAACTACAAGGGGTAAAGAAATTATAATTTAAAGGTACATAGTTAAATGCATTTTTCACACAGCTTTTCAAAGTTTTTAGCATTGAACACGTCAATGGAAAAAAATCAAGGGACAAATAGTTTTTATATTATTATCCACTTGCTTATTTTGTGCAAACTTGTTACTGTACTTTAATGCTTAAATTATTTTAAAGGGTTATTTCACCCAAAAATGAAATTTATTCCATTAATGACTCACCCCAATGTTGTTCCACACCCGTAAGACCTCCATTCAACCTCGGAACACAGTTTAAGATATTTTAGATTTAGTCCGAGGGCTTTCAGTCCTTTGAATGTAAGTGTATGCACACTTTGCTGTCCACGTCCAGAAAGGTAATGAAAACATCATCAAAGTAGTCCATATGTGACATCATTTGGTTAGTTAAGACTCTTTTGAAGCATCGACAATACATTTTGGTCCAAAAATAACAAAAACTAAGACTTTATTAAGCATTGTCTTCTCTTCCGGCTTTGTTTGAATCCGCGTTCACAACGCCACAGTGACGCTGCTGACGTAAGACGCTGTGGCGTGTTATCTGGTTATCTTTGGCGATTAGGGCATCCGGGACATGCACACTTACGCACCATTTAAAAAAAAATATAGCAATACAAACAATGTAGAACAGCTTGTTTACAGCGTGCGTCTCCCTCAGACTACAAACGAAGCTCTGTCGCACCAGATAACACGTCACAGCATCTTACGTCAGCAGCATCACTGTGGCATCGTGAACGTGGATTCAAACAAAGCCGGAAGAGAAGACAATGCTTAACATTGGGGTGAGTCATTAATGGAAGAAATTTCATTTTTGGGTGAACTAACCCTTTAATATATTTTAATTATTTTTTACTTAACATATACATATACTAGACAATTTATCGCAATCATTTAATAAACGTTGGGCAAAATTATAGGATTATGCTTTTCATATGAAGTTTGAAGTCATGTCTGAAAAGTGATGTGAAATGTTTTTTGTGATAACCAGATAACACGTCACAGCGTCTTATGTCAGCAGCATCACTGTGGCATCGTGAACGCGGATTAAAAAAAAGCCGGAAGAGAAGACAATGCTTAATAAAGTCTTAGTTTTTGTTATTTTTGGACCAAAATGTATTGTCGACGCTTCAAAAGAGTCTAACTAACCAAATGATGTCACATATGGACTACTTTGATGATGTTTTCATTACCTTTCTGGACGTGGACAGCAAAGTGTGCATACACTTACATTCAAAGGACTGAAAGCCCTCGGACTAAATCTAAAATATCTTAAACTGTGTTCCGAGGAACATTGGGGTGAGTCATTAATGGAAGAAATTTCATTTTTGGGTGAACTAACCCTTTAATATATTTTAATAATTTTTTACTTAACATATACATATACTAGACAATTTATCGCAATCATTTAATAAACGTTGGGCAAAATTATAGGATTATGCTTTTCATATGAAGTTTGAAGTCATGTCTGAAAAGTGATGTGAAATGTTCCCTTTCGAAAGGGAACTCGCGCTGCGTCAGCTTTGACGCTACGGGGAACGCCTCCAGCGTGACTGGTGCCTGAAATCACAATGAAAAAACTTCAATCCTATTGACCGGCGACAGCCTATGATGTCATCAAGGTGCGACCAGGAAGTATATAAGGGCGCCTTGCCAACATGACAGTATCTCTTCGTCTTCAGGGACTGTTTTGCCTGTCTTCACGTGAAACGTCTACAAGAAGGATAACAATGAAGTGTGCTGAGAACGCCACTTCTGCAGGTGTGTTTTGAATGTGTATCTTGAGCTTTGGATACACACACACTTTGCATTTACTGTCTGGGAGAAGAGCAGGCATGAGAGGTTTGCGAACCTCTTGTGAAAGTATTTGTGAGCGTTGTCCTCTGGAAACGCTCCGCTCTCGGTGGAACCTCTTCTCGAGGGGAGAGGTTTCAGCATCTGGGAAAGACCACGCTCAAGCTGAGGCTGAGCGGCGTCTGAAATGCGCTTCCCAGATGGATCTGGCTCGTCGCTTGGAGACAGTTATGGTTCTTGAGGACGATCCAGATCGCGAGAGGCTCGAGCAGAGGATGGGTGAGTCAGTTAAAGATGCTGAAGCTTTTCAAACCATCCTGTCCCATGTACGGGGAGTTGCTGGAAGTCATGGAACGCGCTGCGGGTAGACTGCAGCTGCCTTGCGGCGCGTGAGGAGAAAGGCTGAGCGTCCAAACAGTTTGGACGATCGGTTTCTCTCCGCCCATGACCTCCCAACTCCTGGGAGTCTTCCATTCTTTCCAGATCTCCATCAGCAGATCTCGAGGGAATGGAAGAAACCATACTCAGCCCCGCATCTGTCGACATCGGCGAGCTAGATGTCGCATGATGGCTAGATGGCAGGGCGTACATGTCAGTGGGTCACGCTGCGGCGGCTTTGCACACCACAGCTGTGTTGCAGGCTTACCAGGCAGACCTGCTGAGGGACCTCGATCAGGGGGAGGGACCCCCTGAGGCGGTAGTCGAGTCGCGCTGGACCGCGGTTTTCGCTCTCCGGGCCACCGTACAGATAGCGCCGATGGCGGCAACGGTGGCCACGGAGAGACATCTGTGGTTTAGCCGTTTGGACATCGGGGAGAAAGAAGTCCTTTCTCCTGGATGCCCTGGTTTTTGCAGTCCGAACCTTTTCGACACCTCCGTAGAGGCGGTGGTGGGAAGGTTCGGAGAGGCAAAGGCGTGCTCGGCAGCATTTAGAACATGCATAAGCAGAAGATGTAAGATTCTGCCGGCCCGCCTGGTTTGTTTGTTAAAAGCGCCCCCCCTCAGGATGGTGGGCGGATACTAGCTCGATGGTTGGGTTGAAGCACCGCGAGGAGCGATTGGTGAGTCCCCCTCTATGAGGGTGAAACAATTTCAAAACTATGTTTTTCAGGACTTTTTGTCCGTCGCTCCCCTGAGGGGTTGCTTGGGGAGGTTTTTGGATCATTGCGGGATGTCGCAGGGCCTGCAGCTCCCCGTGAGTAAGCTAAGAACGATCTTCTTTGCAACATTATGTGGTTGTGTGTGTATGCCTCACTTTTGCTAGTAGAGTCTTGCTGCCTCTCCGTGTTATTTTTTCCCACTATGTGGGTTATTAATTTGCGCTCTCGCCCGAGGGCTTGTAGTGTAGAGGGCTAGCTGTGTTTTCCTAGCGTAAAAGTGGGAAGTAGCTGAAGACCGGGTACGCGCTAATGCGCGAGCTGTAGTGAGATCTGCGCCCAGCTCTGCGGGGCTTTGGGAAAAGGGGTTTCGGGGCCTCAGTGTGTTATATTAGAGGTAATAATATTTCTTTCCCGAGCCCTGAGTAGATCTAGTGCGGTCTTATGCCGCACCACTTGGCCTAGGCTTTGTCAAGGATGGGGGCGTTCCCTTTTAATGAAGGTTGTTCGCCCCTGGCCTGTCCTTTGATATGAGAACATGGCGTGGTTTATGCATCCTTGTTTCAGCCTCCTCTGGTTACAGAGTCGTCCGGCCAAGGCCCGCCCCCTTCTCTGCGTTCTGGGGTTACGAGAAACGCAGTCGGGGTGTTGCAGCAGACAGCGACTTTGCCAGTGGTCGTGGGGCGGAGTGAAGCGTCTTTCGCTGGTTTTGCGATCAGACTTTATCTGCCGTTTCCGCCTTTCAGAGCTTGGTGGCCGCCATCTTTTGGCGGCCCCCGGCCTCTTCCTGGAGGATGTTCGGCCGGTGGGTTCTATATTTTCTAAAAGAAAAGGTATTGTTTCACCCTTGCTCTATGTCTCTGCTCCACCTCCTTTAGGGCTCGGGTTGAACTGAACATCGGATAAACCTCTGTGAAGGTTCTGGTCGGATGCTCCCCTGAGGCCCGAGCATTACCAATGGCTGACGCCCTCGCACTTATGGTTGGCCGCTGCATGGAAAGTAAGACAGCCGCCCCGAGGCAGGTGACGTAAGTTGTACTCCCCTCGCTTTAGAGGGTCTTTGTTTAAGCACTTTCGCTGAGTACACTGCTGTTGGCAATGTGATTAGGTCCATGTTTGTAGGCGCTGCCCGAGAGACTGCGCCGTCCTAGGGGCCCTAGGACATGGCGATGCAAGTTGTCCCTAGCTGCCTCTGGGATGGAGCCAGCCCCAGGTGCGGGCATAGGAGCCAGCTGGTTGTTAGTAGCCAGCTTCGGCAGTCTGGGCAGTTGGACTTCAGAACAGGTAGTAGGCATCAACCGGCCTCCCTGCAAGGAAGTCTCGACGCCGTGGCCCACGAGTGGGCCCTGGAGGCTCTTCTCCACTGGTGTCGACGTCAGCAGTAACCTCGTCAGCTACTCTCCTTGGGGATGAGTTCCCAGGTGTGAACTGGATTTCCATGCTTTGTCAGCAGCAGACAGCTGCCGCCAGCCCAGGCGCAGCAGCCAGCCTTCTTAAGGCCGCCCTGAGGGGAAGCTCCCGGTTTGGTTTACCTTTACTCAGATGGTAGGCCCGATTGGCCTCCCTGAGGGCCTGCTGTGGTCAGCAGGCGCTGCCTGGTCTCCCCCGAGGGGGCACGACTGGCATTGAGTCCCTCGATGGCTGGTATAAGCTGCTAGTAGGCGCTGTATGGCTAGCACGAGTGCTAGTAGGTAGTAGGCCTCAACCGGCCTCCCCTAATGCAGCCGCTGGGGCGGTGACCATGAAGTGCCATGAGTAGCACATTCTGGCTTGGGCGGCTCGCTCTGCTATCAGGTGGAGGCATTGCGCCTCCCTGAAATCGTTCCCCGGTCCCCAGGTTTGGTAATGGATCGTAGCACGGGATGCTATCAGGCAAAGCTGCACGGGGCTTCCCTGTGGGATTCGCTTGGAGTAGTAGGCCCCACGTGGCCTCCTCTGAGGGCACGCTCCTGTCTCGTGGTCTCTGGATAGGTCCAGTCACTGAGCAGAGGGCTGTGATGGAGAAATGCCCGGCATTGTTGCAGGTGGTAGGCCCGTTAGGCCTCCCTGATGATGCGAGTCCCTATCTTCCCTGCTACCTCGAGGGCTAGCACGACTGCGATCAGGTTTCAGGCCCGTTTGGCCTTCCTAAGGGCGAGCTCCGCTGTTGGACACGCGAGCAGTCGGCAAGGGTTACCAGGTGGAGGCTCCTCTCGGCCTCCATGGGGAACGAGTTCCCCTGGCGGGAACGCACAACTGGCTTTACGCTGACAGCTAGTGGTCACCCGCTATCAGGCGCCGGTCTCTGGCCGTTCGCGAGACCTGGAGGCGGTGTTCTTACCCTAGCACGACGAAACTTAATGCTGCTATGCGGTCCCCACGGGAGGGGACTTTCATAGTTTGCCTACTGCATGGTTACCTACCAGGCAGGCTTATGAGCTCCTCTCGAATGAGGGTCTACTATGAGCTTACGGCCGCTTGGCGCTGGTTAAGGGTTGTAGGCCCCTCGGGGCCTCCCTGGCATAATCAGCCTGTAAGGCCTCTGGCCTCCTAAGCACGTTTTAAAGTAGGTGCTTGGTAGATCCGAGGATCGAGCGGCTAAACTCCCCTCGCTAGCAAGGGTTATATAGCACTTCGCTGAGAGCTGCTCTCCGGGATAACCCGTCTCTGAGATCTGGCTAGTGGATGTCACTGCCTTTTTTGCAGCACCCTAGCGGGATGCCTCTTCGGAGGCGAGTACCAGAGGCTCTGTACTGTACAGACAGGGTTGACCGTATTACGTGTCCCATAACAGACTGGGTCACCTGGTCAGGTCTCCCTGGTGGCATTCAGTGAGAACCTCCCGAATAGTGACTGGCATAGGGTTCCCTCGTAGTTCCCTTGCCACGTTCCCTTAAAGGAACCCCTTCTAAGTCGAATGGGCTGGTTCCAGGCCTTCGAGCAGGGCCTGGGAAGGACCTCATGTGTGTGAAGGTTCCTTCTTGGGCGATAGCTTGGGCTATGACCGTAGGGAGCGCTGTCACTGACAGCCTATCGTGACCAGAAGGGGAGTGGTTCAGGCATCTCAGTAGAATTTGCTTGTCTTGACAGTTGTCACTGCCAGTGGGCATGCACTCCCGTCGGCATGGCGGCGTGGGTATATCGTTCCCCGTAGCGTCAAAGCTGACGCAGCGCGAGTTCCCTTTCGAAAGGGAACGTCTCAGGTTACGAATGTAACCATTGTTCCCTGAGAACAGGGAACGAGACGCTGCGTCGCTGTGCCATGCCGCAGGGCCTACCTGCCGAAAACAGTCCCTTCAGACGATTAGATACTGTCATGTTGGCAAGGCGCCCTTATATACTTCCTGGTCGCGCCTTGATGACATCATAGGCTGTCGCCGGTCAATAGGATTGAAGTTTTTTCATTGTGATTTCAGGCACCAGTCACGCTGGAGGCGTTCCCCGTAGCGTCAAAGCTGACGCAGCGTCTCGTTCCCTGTTCTCAGGGAACAATGGTTACATTCGTAACCTGAGACGTTTTTTACCATATTTTGAGAATGTTATGAACATAATGACATCCACCAAAAGTCCCTAAACCTCTCACACATACCCTCACATCTTATTTTAACATTGTCCCTAGCTCTCAACCGGCTGTCGTCCTTGAACCATTTCCCATCCACATCTTCCCAGTTGACCTCACAGATAAATGTCACACTCTCCCTCTCGGTCACACTGGCATTCTGAAGATCCTTCACAATCTTTATATCCCTGGCTGAGAGAAAGGAGACATGACAGTAGCAAATTGCTTGTTTGGTAACATTTAAAATGACAAAGACCACTTCTCTACAGTAAATGTACATTAAAATGATCCAAAACATTTGACATCTGAGGCATTCCTACCACTATCGGACAGAGAAATTACTTTATATGGCATTAAACCTCTAAAGTCTACTGTATCATATTTATACAAAAGCCCTTTCAATCAGCATGATCAAAACTTTGCTTAAAAAAACCTGTTGTACACAATCTACGTGACTTCTGTCCTCTTTTTTTTTGCCAATTGAAAGGCCTTTTAGTACAATTCTAAAAAGCCCCCCCTTCAGGTTGTGGTACATGTCTTTTTGCTGTGAAATCATAATATTTCAAGATGATCCCTACACCACATTTTAGAAAAATCAAGTTAAAATGTATCAAATATGATACTGTCTTTTGAGGAATGTATATTTGTACATCTCTCAATCGTGTTGCATTGCATTGTTATTCTCCACACAATAAAAACTACAGAGCTTTGTTCATAAAACTAAGCATAATTTTATAAACATCATTAACATCATAGATAACAGCATATATATAGTCATGTGAAAAAGAAAGGACACCATACTGAATTATATGGTTTTATGTATCAGCTCAAGACATAATGAAAAAAAATAATCTGGTCCTTGGCAGCAACCTCAGATGAACAACAACACATGGACATATTACACGTGTCATTATTTTTTGGACAAAAACTAGGCCAAAATGGAAAAGCTGTGACAAACTAAGTACACCCTTACTGTTAACATAGGAGTTAAGAGGGTAAGTAGCAGTCAGGCGCTGCTAGTCAAACGCCTCTGATTAACTGATCACCAGCAAATGTGATCATCTCCATAAAAGCAGAGGTTTGCTGGTCTGGAGCATTCAGGTGTGTGTTAACACAATGCCAAGGAGGAAAGACATCAGCAATGATCTTAGAGAAGCAATTGTTGCTGCCATCAATCTGGGAAGGGTTATACAGCCATTTCCAAACAATTTGAAGTCCATTATTCTACAGTAAGGAAGATTTAATTATTCACAAGTGGAAGACATTCAAGACAGTTGCCATTCTTCCCAGGAGTACGTGTCCCAGCAAATTAACCCCAACATAAGACTGTGCAAAGCTCAGAGAAATCGCAAAAACCCCAAGAACTACACCTCAGACTCTACAGGCCTCAGTTAACATGATAAATATTAAAGTTCATGGCAGTACAATTAGAAAAAGTATGGCATGTTAAGAAGGGTGTCCAGGAGAAAGCTTCTTCTCCCTATAATGTACATGGCAGGATGGCTTAGGTTTGCATAGTTGCATCTGAACAAACCACAAGACTTCCGGAACAACGTCCTTTGGACAGACGAGACCAAAGTGGAAATGATTGTCCATAATGCACAGCATATCAGCACAAACACCTCATAACAAAGGATGTTGATTTTTGGCTTGTTTTGCAGCGACGGGACCTGAGCACCTTGCAGTCATTGGATCGACCACAAACTCCTCTGTTTACCAAAGTAAGAGTCAAATGCGAGGCCATCGTCTGACACCTAAAGCTTGTCAGAAATTGGGTCTTACAACAGGACAATGATCTGAAACACACCAGCAAATCTACAACAGAATGGCTGAAAAAAAGAATCAAGGTGTTGCACTAGCCCAGTCAAAGTCCAGATCTCATTATTATGTCCTGAATTGATACATAAAACCATAGAATTCTAAAGGGTGTCCTTTCTTTTTCACATGAGGTTTAATAATAAAAAAATAAAAAAATAGATTTTTCTGTCTGTTATTATTATTTCATATGACATTCTTTACAGGGTTAAAGCAGGTTGCATATTGGTGGTACCTGTGACTGTCAGCATAGCAGAGCTTTCAATCCCTTCAGCCTTAAAGCTGAAGACGCCCATGTCAGCAACCGTGACCCGCGTCAGGGTGAGTGTGTGTTTTTTCCCCTGCGTGGCAATTCGACACACAGGCCTGGATTTAAGTGGCAGTCCATCCCTGGTCCATTCACCCTGGACGTATGCATGACTGAGGACCACCTCAAATGCGCAGACTTCTTTCTCACACAGCGTCACATCCGCTAGCCCTTTCACCAATTGAATTCTATTCACTTCAGACAAAATTAGAGGAATTATCAGTGTTTCTTTTTTGTAACAAATACTGCGCTACTACGGAGCCCCTAAGGTGACATTCGCGGGGGAAACTTAACTTTCGCGTGAGCACGACAACTGTGGCTTGCTCTTGTTTTCTAGCTTTCATGTGATCTTGCTCGCGCCAAAACTTTGTCTTGCTCACGTGAATGTCTGAGCATCCCGCAAATGTCACTGTATGGACTTCCTACCCTGCTAGTATATAGCAATATGAGGAAAATATTCAAAAAAATTCTTACATGCCATGTTTAGGTGCTCTCACATGCCTTTAGGAATGGCCAGCAACTTCAAGATTACCAGTTGAACTCTAAAAAAAAGTGTCATTTGTTACTTATCGAAAATAGGCCAACAATGACAAAGAAATTAGCTTATTTTTGTTGTTATTTCCGCATGTAGGCTACTACATAATTTCTGTATTCATTTTATACTTGCATTCGTTTGTCTAACTTGATGTCTGAAGCACTTTTAACACAGAAATAGATCTTAATGTAACCTGTGACTGCTCTTATAATAAGAAATATGAAACTGACAGAAATTATTCTCTTACACTCTGTGTAATTAGTTAATAACTTGGCATGCACTGATGTCTCCGACTGCCAGTCTTGCTTTTAAGAACAGGTTATGTCCGTTTGTGCAGATACAACTAAATTGAACAAAGACAAACTCCCTGCACACTTCTTTCTCACATTACAAACAAACACCATTGGTATGTCACAATTGCTCAAATAATAGCTGGCCTCAAGTGTATATAATGCTTTGAAACAAGACACCATCCTTGCATCTTTGAGATTAAAAACATGGGATAAATAATGAATTTCTTGGCTTTTTGTATTAATCAGACTGCAGTCAAATCAAAACAAATGGGAACTCATAAAACCGGAGACATTACATTATTTTGTTAAGACATAAGTATCAAATCTTTTGTTGTTGTTGATCATGCAGCAGGGCTCCAGACTAACTTTTTTCACTAGGAGCACAGTGGCCCCCAACTGAAAATTTTAGGGGCACAACCAGAAATTTTAGGGGCGCACACCGTAAATCAACATGCTAACCAAATCTACTAATTTCCACTGTATTACTAATAGGGATCTGTATCGTTAAGGTTTTAATGGTATTACTACTCTTACCGATACTGCTTATCGATCCGGTACTTTAACAGTATTCTTACCGGTTCTTTTTTATTATACTTTTTTTTTTTTTTTTTTTATAAAAAAAAAACATAATTAAGAACATAATTAACATGGCTTTATAATCTGAAAAGTAAAATATCTATAGCAAAAGAAACCGCAAAGTTTGAACAAAATATAAAACATCTATTTGTAAATGGACCAGTGTGCAGGCATTCGGAAGGTCTGCTAACATTAATATTACAGTAAAGAACAAACCTGCAAAGAAATCTAATACAGTAATGAAATGTAAAATAACACTGCATAGTTTTCACTGTATAAATTGATAGATTAATGCTTATAAAAGCTAAAGTTATTAATTCAAGAGATGTGAATATTTTCTATTTGCCTTTTGTTCGATTCGAATTAATGGCTCAATCGTCAGCAGGTTTATTAGACGCTGCCCCTTTAAGACCGATTGAATGTATAACTAATATCATATTCTCCTATTTCTCCAAACTATTTATGCCCATTTAAGATATAAACTGTTAAAATAACTACTCTCCAATCCGGTCATTTTGACACCGGCTATTTGTTGTTTATTTGATGGTTTAGACGCGCACACGAAGCCTAAAATATTAAGTGCAAGTCGGTCCATTTCGCAGCACACTAGAGGTGTGCGATACCGCTAGATTTGGTATCGATACGATACCAAGTAAATACAGGGCCAGTATCGCCGATACCGATACCAATATCGATACTTTTTAATAATTAAGGTGGATGCGTCTTCAACCTAAATCTAAATGAATTTTCATGACTTTTAATTAGTTTTTGTGATTTGCATTTAGGGTTATTAATCAGTACTACAAAAGCTTTTGTTCAGAAACAACTTTTGGTTACTTCTGTTTTATTTAAATAAACAAAGTTACAAAATGATTACTTCACAAATATAAAAAATGTAAAAACAAATTCTCTTTTCAAGTAGCATGTTAACAAAAAATGTTTCTACTCTTTAGTGCACTTTTCAGGATTTCTTTCTTAAATAAACAAAGTCACAAAGTTTTACATACAACGCTCCTCTTTCTCTCTGCTGACTGCTGTTAGAAATGCGCGCGCCTGACTGCTGGTGGTAGCGCTAGTGGTGAGTCACGTGACGGTACAACACAGGAGAGGCGGAGGAGAGCAGCGTCGAGCACGAGCAGCACTCTTGAGAGCTTGCTCTGCTCTGTGACAGCAGCAGCATTTTGACAAACACGGACAGGTCGCAAAACGAGAGAAACTGAAACTTAAGTATCGATATTTTCACGTTGGTATCAATCAATACCGATACCAACGTTGGTATCGATATTAGTATCGATCTGCCCACCTCTACAGCACACACACATAAGCCGCCTTGAAGTTGGAAACAGCGTCTCTTGCGCGGATTATTGTGCATTTAATAGCTCTTTATTATCAAACACATTCCACAGTTTAGCAACAGTAGAGACTGCAGTTTACAACAATCACTGAATCTGACGTTTAGTTTAGGTTTAACAAGAAATGACAGCGCAAGGCTGTGAAGGGAAGGATGTCGCGCTCGACTGAACACGGCTATAGGAATAGTTTTACCTCATTCCATCTTTTTATAATTCTTGGAAGCCAAAATCGAAAATAAAATTAGATTAATATCACAGCACATCCCTAAAGTTTAAGCAGACTAAACTTTTGTTTAGTTCTTGGCCATCGTCACTCATTAAAGCTGACTGTGGTGTTGTGTTCGCGTAGCTCCACGTGACATAGCTCGTTCGCTTTCTCTCTCTTCTGGATTGCGAAATGCATCACGGACAAATGGTTTAATATTCTCTCATATAGAAACGGCTGGCAAAGATAGAATTTGCCAGACATAACGTCTATCAATTATAATTAGTAAGTGTATTTTCTTAATTTCTCCAGTACCGACAGCAGGCAAATTTACAGGTCGCACATGTGCGACTGGATGTAAAATTCAGTTGCACACTCTCAAATTTTAGTCGCAAAATGCGACCATTTGGTCGCACTCTGGAGCCCTGATGCACCAGAAAACTAGGTATTTAAACAAATTGAAATCAGTCATGAGAAAAACACTCATACATACCAGACTTTTAGGGAAGAACAAATGTATCTTCCATTCCACTTACCATTAGCTGAATTTGACATTTCCCTCACCATAAGTCCATAAAAGACCCTTCAAACCATAATATTTGAAACTAAGGACAAAAATACCAGAAACCATCAAAGTCCGCCCAGGCTTTTCTGTAGATCACGTAAATTCCTTCAAGATTATCCTCCAAACTTTGACCAAAGATACCCAGGTCAGTGTGCTATCCCCTGGCAGACAAGCAGCTGAAAGTGTTTTTCTTTTTTTTTTCAGCTTTCCCAAAGGCTAATACCAAACAGCTGACATATCTCCAAAATAGCTGTGCGTCATTATACATAAAGATAGAAACATCTTGGCTACATGGAGCAAGTCCTGCCTGCTAGCATTGTTTTCATCCACCATAGATAACAGACCTTTCTCAAAGAATGGTTTGGTTCATTCGCCTATCTATTATATCTCCTAATTGACTATATCCCTTAACAGATTCTCAGGCTTGATTCAAAGTTGATTTCCAGTCAATAAATGTTTCCTTTTATTGATTAATGTTGTAGTGACCAGAAGTTATTCACAGTAGCACAGGTTCCTGAGTTCATGAATCCTATTTCTCTCTGAGATGCCAATACAACCGGGTTGGAAAGGTCACAGGATTAAGAGATCCTAACTGTCATTCAGCTGTGAAATCACTTGTTAGATCTGAATGCCTATACTACAAGACTGTCCAATGTCTTTGGTAAGAGGCATTCGAGCTGTCATGCGAAAAGAACAGGATTCATTCTGACAGCTAAAGCGGTCTTAACATGCAAATGCTCAACTGACAATTCAAGAATGATTTGAGATTGAATTAAGCACATCACATTATCAAATTTGAACATCACTGACATATTAACTGCACAGATTTGTCCTGAGTTATCTAGATGCATGATGTTCATAGTGAAATGTGCCATTATTATGTTACTAGCAGCATCAAACCGAATTGATTTGATTTGACAGTCCAACTGGCTGGACATAATGACCTCAACCAATGGCATGAGTTTGGGGGAGGAACTACCTGTCTTTGCCAACCAATGGTGGACAGAAAGGAGGAAGTGTTTGAAAACTATCATTCTTTTTGCTATTCTGTTTGGTGACTCAATGTCAACATTTACCTGTTTCCACTGAATAAACCTGCAAGCCTATTGCATTTTACAGGTGCAAAGTCTGCCAAACAAGTTGCAGACATCCACCATGGCATGTGTAGAAGTAATCTCAACTCAAAGTGACGGAGATGCGATATCACTGATGGCCCGAAGACGCGTATAAATAGTAATTATTTAAGGAACCAGAACCACGTGAGGACGTGTTAGGTGAAATTAGAGCTTGAAACAGCTGAACAAAGCTCGCAGGTCCTTGTTTGGAGCTCATCTCAGCAAGTTTCACGTCCTTTGGTTTTGTCTCTCTCCACCCTGTCGACAACAGATTTATCGAGAGCCATAAATCAACTCGAAGTCACCTTGTTGCTCACACTACTATATTGCTTTGTACTCCATTATTATAATTCTCAGCAGTTCAATTTGAACAATCAATCAATTCTATGGACGCATTAATCACTTTGCAACAGTGTTTTTCAATCATGCTTTAGATATAAACGTAAAGCGATTTGGCTAAATTCAATCCGTAGTACCCATGGCACAGTTGGCACGTGAGTTTAACTCAAGAGTGAGAGCGAAAACAGCATGACCTTCAGGACGTCAATCATGTTGATGCTGTTGTGCAGCTTGTTCCTGCTTTGCATCAAAATCATGAAGCACAAAAAACCTCAATTTTTAACTTCAATGAAATATTCAGATCTACATGTTTACCAGCCCTGAGTTGTGTTGCTTTGATAGAGTGGCTGTCCATTTGTTGATCTGAGATAATCCTTTAAACCCTAGTCTGGGGGCTGTCTCAGTTTCAGCCCAGACCAATCACAGATCCACATGTCTAACTGGGGCTACAAAATCCCCTTCTCCCATTAGTTGTCCTTGACACATCTAAAGCACATACTGTATTTTCACCTCTATGTATGGACCCCACCATCCCACAGCAGACACGGGGAAGAATTCTAACGCAGGGAAACTTCTCAGCTTCACTTCACAAAAATCCCAAATACAATTTTAGCAGACTAGTGCACATGTGGAGGTTTTGCCAGCAAAGTGCAGCTTGAATATCTATACAATACTTGAATTAAGGTTGTATAGGTATGTACACTACCCTTCAAAAATAGCCTAAGTGTGTTTGTTTTTTGTACTTTTATTCAGCAAGGATGCATAAAAACATTCTATTTCAAATAATTCTGAACTTTATATTCATCAAAGAATCCTGACAAAATGTATCACACTTGTATCCACAAAATATTAAACAGCCCAACTGTTTTCAACATTGATAATAATAAAAAATGCTTTTTGGGCACCAAATTAGCGTATTAGTATGATTTCTGAAGGGTCATGTGACCCTGATGGCTGCTGAAACTTCAGCTTTGTCATCACAGGAATAAATTACATTTTAAAATAGAAATCGGTTATTTTAAAATGTTATAATATTTCACAATAATACTTTTGTTTACTGTGTTTTTAATTTAAAATAAATGCAGCCTTTGTGAGCATGGGAGACTTACCAGCCCCAAACTTTTGAACGGTAGTGTATTTTCTCTTTAGATATAAATTTGCAGGACAGATTGTGCCTAATTAATGAAGCGGTGGACCATGTAAAGGTTTTGTAGTTACACTGGCCATTTTCAATGCACCACAATAAGAATTTTACTCATTACAATTATTGAATCAAAATGTATCCTGAGATCCACATTTTAGCTGCCATCATATCTCTGATTGTTATATCAGATTAATGTATCATCATTACTTTGCTTTTAAGACTTTCTTAATAAAAAAAATTTAAAAAAAATTGTGCTGGCTATATGCCATATGTGTTAGTTAAGATAAGCCCTCTGATCATGTTTTTCACACTGTGGTTTACATGTTCTTAAATGGAGATGGTCTCTGTGTATTTATAGACCCACAAACTCTGTCGTGCCACCCCCTCAATTTGGATTTTAATTTACAACTGAACAAAAATACGCATACTGTCATAAGATAATGATGGCATAAGCAAATCAATACATTTATTGGTCAAGGCAGGGAAATGTACTACTGTGGTTGATCATGTTAACACTTATATTGTTACTTTTTTCCTTTCTTCTTGCCACCTTTGCTTCCTGTTTTTGGGGACTCTTCATCACCTTCTTTCCCTGAGGCAGCTTTAATTCTCTTCCTTCCAAGGGGAGTCTTGGCATACCAGTTCTGTGAAAAAAAAGAACTGATGTTGAGACTATCAACCAAAAACATACTCTCTTATTGTCAAGTTAGCTATTAAAGGGTTAGTTCACCCAAAAATGAAAATTCTGTCAGTAATTACTCACCCTCATGTTGTTCCAACCATGTAAGACCTTCGTTCATCTTCGGAACATAATTTAGTATATTTTTGATGAAATCTGAGAGCTGTCTCACTCCTCCATAGGCTTTCAGAGGGAATGAAACTTGATGGCCCAGAATAGTAAGTAAAAACGTCATTTAAGGAGTCCAAATGACTACAGTGGCTCTGTATTAAGTCTATCATGCGACGAAAATACTTTTTGAGCGGAAAAACAACAAAAATAACAACTTTATCCCACTATTATTGTTGTTCAATTTGAGCCTCTGACGAGAGTTCGCGAGAACTGAGATTAACCCTACTCCGAAAGAGTGAGCAGCCAGTAACAAGTAGTAGTAGAAGAAGAACGCCGTAATCTCAGTTCTCGCGCATGCGTCGTGGCACTCCCGCGAACTCTCGTCAGAGGCTCAAATTGAACAACAATAATAGTGGGATAAAGTCGTTAATTTTGTTGTTTTTCCGCTCAAAAAGTATTTTCGTCGCATGATAGACTTAATACAGAGCCACTGTAGTCATTTGGACTCCTTAAATGACGTTTTTACTTACTATTCTGGGCCATCAAGTTTCATTCCCTCTGAAAGCCTATGGAGGAGTGAGACAGCTCTCAGATTTCATCAAAAATATACTAAATTATGTTCTGAAGATGAACGAAGGTCTTACATGGTTGGAACAACATGAGGGTGAGTAATTACTGACAGAATTTTCATTTTTGGGTGAACTAACCCTTTAACTTCAATGTGCAGCTGAAGCCATGCTATCGGACCTTTAAGAGATTTTACTTACTTTTAGCGCCTCTTCTTCTTCCTGAAACACCGGGTCAATTCTAGCAAGTGAAGGCACAAACTCTGAAGCAGTTAGTGGACTTTTAGGCAACTTCTGTATGCGCCGTTCAGTCAAGATGTTACGCACCACCTGCACCATGTGACCCTGTGTGTAGCCATCAGAAATCTTTGCCAGAGAACTGAGGTCCAGGTCACTGGTCACTTCTCCTCCATTCTTTTTTATCAGCTCTTTCCACATTACTGTGAAAATATTCAATGCATGATTGGAAACTCTGTTTCTGTTTATACACTATTATTTAGATATACAATACTTTGGGGGCGGCAAGATTTAAAATTAATACTTTTATTCAGTAATGCATTAAATTGATCAAAAGTGACAGTAAAGACATTTATAAAGTTACAAATGATTTATATTTCAAATAAATGTTGTTCTTTCGAACGTTCTATTCAGAATCCTGAAAAAAATCACGATTTCCACAAAAATATTAAGCAGCACAACTGTTTTCCACATTGATAATTAATAAGAATTGTTTCTCAAGCATCAAAGCAGCAAATTAGAAGGATTTTAGGACCACATGACACCAAAAAAACTCTCGTTATGGCTGGTGAAAATTCAGATTTGCGATCACATGAATAAATTCACAATATTAAATAATAAAATAAATGCAGCCTTGGTGAAAATAAAATAATTCTTTCAAAAACACATATACTGTATACACACATACACATCTCATAATACATAAAGCCTCGCCACTTAAAGGGTTAGTTCACCCAAAAATGAAAAATTCTGTCATTAATTACTTACCCTCATGTCGTTCGACACCCGTAAGACCTCCGTTGATCTTCGGAACAGAAATGAAGATATTTTAGTTGAAATCTGATGGCTCTGAAAGGCCTCCATTGGCTCAATGCACGGTTCACTCTCAAGACCCTTAAAAGGTACTAAAGACGTCGTTACAAAGTCCATCTCACTACAGTGGTTCTACAATAACTTTATGAATCGGGGAGAATAGTTTTTGTGCGCAAAAAAACCCTAAATAATGACTTACATAGTGATGACGATTTCAAAACAAGGCATCATGAAGCTTCGAAGCGTTATGAATCAGTGAGTCGAATCATGATTCGGATCGCGTGTCAAACCGCCAAACTGCTGAAATTTGGCGATTCAAACCGCTGAATCGACTCACTGATTCATAACGCTTCGAAGCTTCATGATGCCTTGTTTTGAAATCGTCATCACTATATAAGTCGTTATTTAGGTTTTTTTTGCGCACAAAAACTATTCTCACCGATTCATAAAGTTATTTTAGAACCACTGTAGTGAGATGGACTTTGTAACGATGTCTTTAGTACCTTTTAAGGGTCTTGAGAGTGTAAAGTGCCATTGTGCCAATGGAGGCCTTTCAGAGCCATCAGATTTCAACTAAAATATCTTCATTTGTGTTCTGAAGATGAACGGAGGTCTTACGGGTGTCGAACGACATGAGGGTAAGTAATTAATGACAGAATTTTCATTTTTGGGTGAACTAACCCTTTAATGATATGCTTTTTGCTGACAAAATCTAGAAAATTAGCTTACCATATCTTGATGCATAGTCTGGTCGAGGTATGAGGATGATCTTATTGTAGAATTTGCACAAGGATTTCAGGTCTGCACTGTGTGGATCACTTGTCGTTCCTACGATTAAAACACAATCTTCTCCTTTGATGGACTTGAGGATTTTGGGTAAATCTTTCTTCAGACGCTTTGGATCTAACTGTGTAAGCACCAGAATTAAAACCAATGAAACAGCTCATTTATTTAAATTCACCACTAAACAGATAAAAAGTACAGTTACATTCTTTACCTCCTTCTCATCTTTTGGTACTTTTTTGTAAAACATCTTTTCAGCATCTCCAATCCATATTACAGAGGGCTGCATCAGTCTGGCAACCTGCCCCGAGTACATCAAAATATCAATACTTAGCAGGCCAGTTTCACAGATTTAAGCCAATATCTAACAAATTTTTACCTTAAACACCAGATGTAGCATCATCTGCAATCCACTCTTGCCAGGATATTTTCCAGCCACATTTAAAGGTGAAAGGTCGAACAGATTGGCCCCTGTCTCCTGGCAGATGGCATGGACCAACATTTTCTTACCCACCCCTGATGGCCCTACTAGTAAGATGGTCTTTACCAGGGGAGCCTTCTCATGAACTGCTTGGGAACCTGGTATAGAACAAGGAAATGTTTTTTTTAGCTGGCCATATATAGCCAACATATGAAGAAGTTTATGTTGAAGTGGCATTTCTGAAGTAAAAATATGTAAATCCTGAGCGATTAATTTACTCACCTAATGGCAAGACAGCATAAAGGGCTACGACTTGCCGAACATCAGATAATGATGGCATAGGCTCAATGTCAGACTGTCGTAGAGTTGTGCCAAGGTAGCTATAGTCCCCTATAATAAGAGAGCAGATGTGTCCAGGTGTGTTATAATGGTTGTAAATATGATTAGTAAATTGTATATACATGTAAATAAATGTATGAACCCATTTAAAATTCTGAAAGAGCCAAACAAGCATTAAAAGTGTTCGCTTCTTTTATTCACCATAAACTGAAAGATTACCTCGATAATCTTTTAGTTTAACATCATCTGCCTTTTTCAACAATTCCTGCTCAACCAGCTCTTCAAACAGTGACTCCGTGGTCCTAAAAAAAAAGAGTAAGATTAAGTAAGATTAGAGTTCAATATAAACTACCATTCAAGTTTGGTGACAGTAAGATTTTATTTAACTGTTTTTATCCTGTGTTTTTAAGTGTCTTGTGTTCACCAAGACTGCATTTAATGTTGAGAAATATTATTACAATTTAAAATGTAAAAAAAAGCAGATTTTGGACATACAAAAGCATCATTACTCCAGTCTTCATTGTCACATGATCCTTCAGAAATCATTCTAATATGCTTATTTGGTGCTCAAGAAACCTTTCTTATTATCAAACATTTTCTTTTCAGGTTTCTTTGCCGAATACATAGTTCAAAAGGACAGTGTTTATTTGTAATAGCAATTTTTTGTAATAATTGCAAATATATTCACTTTTCATTTTTGATCAATTTAATTATTAAAAGTATTAATTTCTTTTAGAAAAATCGGACTGCAAACTTTTGAACAGTAGTGTATTGTTTGACATTTAAAGGGAAAGGTTCGGCCAAAAATGAAAATTCTATCATCATTTACTTATCAACTCATTCTCATGTAACTTGTACTTTCTTTCTTGTGTTATACTGTATATTAAAGTCTTCTAAATAAAGTGATAAGTTATACAGTATGGAACACTTTTATGTTTTTTTTTAAATGTTTTTTTTAAGCTTCAAAGCCTTAGTCATCATATGGCATGAAAATAAACATCCAATACGTTTATTTGAATTTTATCCTTGTGTGTTTCATGTAAGAAAGAAAGTCAAGTCAGATGTGGAATTATTTGGTAATTAAAGGTATGAACTATCCCTTTAATGGTGGAGAATTCCAAACTTTCAAACAACTCAAACAATAACTAAAAACCTATCCGCTGTAAGGTCTTTGTCCTTCTTCTTCTTCTTTCCACTTTTTGATGCCTTCTTTTTCTGTGGAGTCAGAAACAAAATGTGCAGAAAGACAGTATAATACCGGTGTTGCAAGCAGAGGCAACATCATTTTCAGTTTCTTCATTTACAATGTGTAACTTAAGACATGCAGTCAATCTCTCTGATGTTCAATAAATCCATGTAAACAGAAGTGATTTACTGTACTTTAGCAGCACCCTTGACCTTCCCGCTTTTTTCTTTATCCACAGCCAGCTTCCAATTAGCCAGCTCCTGTCTCATCAGTTCATCCACCTGAATAAGCAACAAAAACCAATGTCTCAGAAAGATAGGATTAACGTTACGGTAATAAAAAAGACAATAATTGTGAGGGACATGTGGCCTTAAACGTTTGATCATAAGGAAACTTTGAAAAGAAAAACGGCAGCAAACGTACATGAAGAACAGTTCAACACCAGTAGCCATCTTTTACAACAAGCTATAAGAGATCAAGTTGAACCATCACCTGTTTTCTTACTTCCACCTCAATCTCTTTTCTCTTCTCTTCTTTTATAAGCTCCAGCTCGTGCCTTTGACTAAAATTCTTGGACTCGTTTCTGTTTTCCCAAACCTCTGCAGATCAGATGAGATAGTCACACCCTCTCTCTTGACACTGATATGTTGTTATTGTAAAACATAAATGTATCATTGTTCAATTTTCCTTGCCAGAAAATGTCTTGTGTTCCCTCTCAAGATCTGCCAGATAGGCAGATGGTAGCATCTTTAGTCCAGGCTCTTCCTCCTGTGACAATACAGTTACACTCAATGAGAAATACAGTAGAGAGACTTGGTACTCATACTGTAATGTTCTTTTCAGTGTTTTCCTGTTTACAATTTTTTCATTGGTTTTCTGTCACTTTAAGTGCAAGTTCACCCCTCAGTTCTTACCTCGTCTTCGACTTTCCCTTTCTTTCCTTTTTCTTTTATATCCTCCTTGCCCTTTGGCTTTTTGTTGGCATCTTCTTCCTCCTTTGCTGCCAGTTCTTCTGCCAGCTTCAATCCAGACATTGACACAACAGATTTTGTCAATGAAAACATGACAAACACTTCATACTGTATATTATCACTTCAATATATCATAATGAACATCCCACAAATACGTTATTATTCTGAGCCTTTGCTATATATACAGTAGTTTTGTGGTCAAAGCTGATCATATTGTCAATATTATATATTGTACTAATGTACTAATTATGTGAACACGTTTACCTCCTCAGGTGTTTTTTCTGCAAATATAAGAGCTGAACCTCCATCCTCCTCCTCTGGGTAGTCAGGAAATGAGCCTGTTGCATCACTATTCACAAGTACTCATGTTAAATGTTGTTATATAAGATGCTTAGTAAAACACTAAGGTAATGGGGGTTATATGCAACAAATTTCTGTATTCTGTAAAACCGGTTGCATCCCTTCCAGTTCAGTTCAGAGCTATTTTATTCAAGATGCCTTCAAAGGAGCTACCATAGATGAGCATAACCGATGTTCACTGCATATGCAGATTGATATCTATACGTTTTTTTTTTCTTATTCTCACTAACATTCAGATATTAAAATTAAACAGAAATAAAAAATATCTAGCGAGGTTAGCTGATTGCTTTACAAGTCCATAGATGTCGCCCTCAGTTAATAATGCTATTAACACTTTCTCCGACAAGCGGATGCAATGAGAACTGTTTTCCTGTTTGTTCATGTGATGCTCAACATAAAGCCTATATGATTTCTACATGGTTGTGTGCAACCATTGGCAAGAGATCCCACTCACCGGCACTCTATGAACCACTGTCGGATCTGATCTTTCATGGTCTCCTTCATTTCTGGGCCCTCCACCTCCCTGAGCTGATAAATGACAGATCCGATGGACTTCTGATAGTCATCCTCATGTTCTTCTTGCCTGGTCCGCCTGTTGGCCTCGTTGTCCTGGGCAGCCAGCTCGTTTTGGGATGGATAGGACAGTTTTGGATCCATGGCCTGAAGATGGCACAGTCACAGAATCACATGAAACAGTATTAGAGTTCCATCTACTGGTGGCAACACAGTGGTGGCCTACTCAATGTAGTCAAGTTGTGGAATCACAATTAAACTTCAAAAATATATATGATTTACTTATGACTATCAATACAAAGCACATACTTTTGTTAATGCGCTTTGCACATATAAAGTTCTACATAATATAAAGGGTAACATTATGGTTATAATATATGGTACTTTTAAATAAAAAGTACCATATAATATAAAGGGTAACTACACTATTCAAAATATATGAGATCAGTAAGATTAAAAAAAAAAGAAAATATTTTTCCAATAAGGACACATTGAATTGATCAAAAGTGACTGTAAAAAACTTTTACATTCTCACAAAAAATCTATTTAAAATAAATTATGTTCTATACATACAGTATATTCATCAAAGAATCCTGAAAGTATCAGTTTCCACAAAAAATATTAAAGGGATAGTAAAGAATTTCTTTCTCCTGCTGAACACAAAGGAAGATATTTTGAAGAATATGGGTAACCAAACAGTTGATGGCCCATCAACTGTTTGGTTACTGACATGCTTCAAAATATCTTCCTTTGTGTTCAACTAAACTAAAGAAATTCCTACGGGTTTGGAACAACTTGAGGGTGAGTAAATGATGACAGAAGTTTCATTTTTGGGTGAACTATTCCTTTAAGCAACAACTTTTTTCAACGTTGATAATAATAAGAAATCATTCTTGTGCACCAAGTCAGCATATTACAATGATTTTCTGAAGGATCAGAAGAAAATTAAAAGAAACATTTTGCCATCTAGAATAAATTACATTATAACAAATATACGTTAATAGAAAACAAAATTGTAATAATATTTCACAATTGTTTCAAACATATTTTAAAATCTTATCGACCCCAAACTTGAGCAGTAGTGTACACAATTTATCTTACCATTCCAAGAAAAATCATTTCCTCCTCACGCAACCTTTTTGTCTTTTTCCTTTGCATGAATCCTCTCCACACCTATTATGAGATTTGAATTATTTTAAAAAATGTACTGTATTCCTAATATTTATATATTAACTAAAACTATTTTGTGTGGACATAATAGTATATATTATACCTTCTGGATACAAACTGCAGCCTGGTCAGTGCTAACTGCCTCTTGTTCATCAGCTTTCTTCTGTCTCTCAGAGTCTTTATGGATCTCTCTCATGAATTTTGCCCTCAGACGTCCTTGACGTGCTCTTTCAGCCACTTGGATGACTTTAATGGCCCTCTCCAGAGTCAACATTCGCATTACTTGAGGCTGGGAGAGCCAGGAGAAGTCATGTTGAGTATGAAACAAATACAATTATTGTTGTATATGATGAAACACAAGCAATTTAACTCACTCCTGTCTTTTCTGTAACATCCATTTGGTTTAATATAGCAGCAAACATTCTTTCTCTGTCCTGCAGCACTTTGTTCCGCTCGTGAATGAAATACCTGGGAATTGGAATCTCAAGGTCCTCCTATGGCAAACATGAGATTGAAATGATTTAGTTTGAATACACTTCTAAAGTCGTTTATAGCATAAGTTGCACTCTAGTCAAACTCACAGGGGTTAATTTCAGGTCTTGGATGATGTCATCCACATAGTGGTACTCTGAAAATTCCTTTTCCACCATTTCGTTCTTGAGCTCCAGAACACGGCCCATCACACTGTCCAGCACCTGCCTAATCGCACGCCTCTTTTGGGGGTGAACGCTTTGGTCATAGGTTTCTTCCAGATGCCTGAAGATCTGAATATAGCGGACATACAAGGTGGCGAGCCTTTGGAAGAACACCACTCTGTCTCTCTCAGGACGGAGAGGTTCTTCTGGGAGTTCTTGGTCCAGCAAACAGCTGAGCTCCTCATGAGCTTCAGACCACAGTTTATTGTATGTGCTGCAGGAGATAAACTGTGTCTTACTCATTGGATTGTTGTGAACAAGCTAAGCTATTAATCATTTAATAAAATGAAACAATATCTTAACATTAGATTAAACAGAAAGGGACTGTATGTTTAAAAATATTCATTACTGACACAGAAAATGTAGTGCTAAATCCAATTTACAATGATTTGAAACAATATTTCCTTAAAATCACATTTACTGTCTGTGACATTAACCTACAAACCTGTGCGCCATTGTTTGATTAAACTCGCTAACGTAAACGGTTCTTTTGAATCCCAGGAGTTACACCATGTTTTCTGGACGTCTAAACAGAGAAGAGTCTGTAGCTGTAGTTAAAACATCCACTTTTCTGAGGTAAAGTTGAAGTTAACAGCTAGAACGACATTTCCGAAAACAATTAAAGTGAATCTTGAATTAAACGTATTTCTACAGCAGACAGTCGTATGCATGTCTGACTAATGGCTGGAAGTTGTTGTCAACTTGTTTCTATGGTAACGCTTACGCAGAACGGAAGAAGATCAAATGTCGAAGTGTCAACGTTTTACCAACCTGCCATTCCTGTAACGTTACACATATATGATGATGTACACATTTACATAAATAAAAAAATAAATAAAGATGATAATATAATATAATTAGTGGAATTCTGTAATTTGTTACCGTTGACCAAAAGAAATTTGCAACATCAATTGCAACAAGAAAAAAACTGAAATGAACAACAATAACTTTTCAACGCTACTTCTGTTTATTTGAAGGCTTTAATAGAGGTAAAACGCAGAGTTTACGGCCTAAACTTGAAGTTCTGCCTTCAAGTGGAAGAACAAGTGGCGAGACCAACAATGAACAGTAGAGACTTGGCTCAAATGTGAACGAAGAACCTTACGAATGGCAGGTGCCAGTTGGGAGGTTGGAAAAGACTCCTCGATTTAAATCAGCATTTAATATACATATAGATACTTAGAGTTAATTTAAAGAATCCACTTCATTACAAAAAAAAATGCTTTAAGTAAAACTATTTATTTGTGCCTATATGAGGAAAGGTGATAGGCTATTACATGTAGTTTAAGAACACACCGCATGATGGCGCCAAGCCGGCGAGGAGAGTTCACGTGAGGCATTAATACATCCTATCCAAACTTTAGATAAGTGATTCTCTGGTTTTGTTACTTAAATTTCAGTGAACTAACATTCAACCACACGTGTCATGAGACGAACCTCTCGTGCGCGTCTGCTCGAGGTTCAAATTTCCCGCCGGGTAATAATCTGTGTTATCAGTCAGTGTTGCTCTCTCTCTTAATTCGTTCTTATTCATTGCCTTTTTTATTTGGCAGGCTGGGAACTTGACGTTAAATGCACTGCATACAGCAGTGGATAATCATTCTTTTAAACACACAGTGTGTAAGTATGTATTTCGTGTAGCTAAGGACGATCGGTGGTGGTAGACTGCATACCAATAATCATGTTTTAGGTATTAGGTTAAAGGGTATGCTTATATAGCCTACTGATCACTTGCTCAATTTTGCCGAAAATGCAGCATTCCATTGCCATGAGCAAATAATATGTAAAGTTAAAAGGTTACTTTAAAAGTAAAGCAGCTTAAAATGTACTCATGCAAATGTTACATTCAAGTAGCCTGAAGATTTTTTTTTATGTTCATAATGTCAGCATGAAGTCATCTTGATGTCAAGATGGGAAAATGCCATTTCCTTTAAATTCCCATATGAGAAGCAGGTTCAGTGACATCTCTGCAGAGCAGCAATATCTGTGTGAAATTGTCTTTTTACTTATTAATCAAACAGTGAAGATGTTTTCAACTTTTATACACCCATGGATCCCCTGGATATATCAATAATGGCACAAATCTAGTTAAATACTATTGTTAGTGTCTGTTTGTTTGGTTGTTGTTTTTTGTTTGTGTGCATTTTTAGGCTATAATAGCCTACACACTTGCAGTCTGAATTATTTTTAATGAGTAATGATTTTTTTTTTGTTATGCAAATGAGAAGTGTCAGCATTTTAGAAATTTTAAGTCTTATTATTTGTATCCTTTGCGATTAATATAAAGTCAAGGTTCATTCAGCTTTACCCCCGAAAGTGTAAAATGTCATTACCATCACATCATTACCGACATATATCAAACTTGAAGGCTGGCCAGATTTCCAAGACATGACCCCTGCAGGACCTTCACAGACCCCCAGGGGGGGACCCTGGCTACAGAGAAATATTAAGAAGCTTAAAGAAATAATTCGAGTGCTTTCCATAAGGCATAAGTACGTTGAGATAATGTGATCATTTATGAAATATTTAAGTGCTTAATATCATTCCAATTGATTTATTGGTCAGCGTTTACTTGTAGAGATACAAAAGTTAAGAACCCTGTAATTTACGCGTTAAGCGTGTATAGCCTACCAGCACAAAGCCAAGTGTAAACTATTGGGAGGTGGTAACAAGCGGGGCTTACCAGGATAGCGCGCTTAGTGCAGTCACAAGACCCGGCCATCCATGAACAAAAACATCCAGGCGTTAATTTCAGAGCTCAGCTACATTTAAGCAAGTATATTTGGATATATGGATACTTGAGGTTCCCCATAATTTTCCATGGGGGACGTGGCGCGATGGATATCTCCAAGAACATTTACGCGTCCAGCCCTCTGCCAGCTATGATTCTTTTAATAAACCTCAGAGAGGAGTTTTGAGACACTTTTTATAGTTATCTGAACTTCTGTGATGAATTTAAAACGAAAGGAGGGGCGAATGTCAAAGGAACTGACCACGAGTTGAGAAAAAAAAAAAAACCTAAGAGAAAGATGTCTACATTTGCCACCCACCCGAAATCGATTGTATTACATTCAAGAAGCTTCGCACTTGACGTATAAAACAAGACGCATGTTCTCAAGAAAGACACGAGACAACAGGAACTGTTGGAAGATATATTTTTCTCTGACAACTTTGCGTCCGCATCATTAGAGGTACAAGCACTACCAATATATAATCGCGTAAGTTGCTGTTTATTTATGCCTATGTGAGTAGCCTACAAACTGTATGAATTTAATTATTTCAAAGTTTTAATATGTAAACAGTGGAAAATAGTTGTATTTAGGTAATTTCATGTAGGTACATTTAGGCGGCGTTTAATTAAAAACCTAGGGGAGTTTTATTATTTTAGGCTTTATTTACAGTAAGCATAGAGTGTAGCTGGTCGTGTAGGTCGGACTCGAATCTGGGTGTAATATGTGCGTAAACACAGGACCACTGCGCCACTGCTTTGCCGCCAGAATGCGCGTTTTACGCACGTAGCAGAACTTTTGGTACGAGGATGTAAATGACAATGTTTGCTTGTTTTGTTCGTTTATCAGGCTGGAAAGCCATGCGGGCTGAGAAGAGATGGCACATATTGTTGAGTATGATTATTTTGCTCATCACCTCCAGCCAGTGCATGGACAGCAAGGAGGTAAAGGATACGGAAAAGAAAACTCTACTTAATCTAATCCTGCAAGTGATCGAGGACAAGCCCGCGTCCAGACGCATCACCAGTGGCCTCTACTCTGTATCTCAAGATGTTAAGTTTTCCTCGCGTGAAAAGACTGCACATTTGTCCAAGCCGGACAACAGCAGACCAATAGGTAAGCTGATTTGAGATCAGGTGATGATACAAATGTAATCCTGGGCATTAACTACTTCCTGTTAGCGGGAGTTTTTGCCTGCATATCAACTGCACTTTTAATGCTTTAATCGCGTAATGCATGGACAGCTGTTCATAACTGTGTCTCACATAGTCTTGATTGCATTGCATTGCAGTGACAGAAACATATAACCTGTATTATTTGGGGGTCATTGTGAAAAACCCAGTAAAAATTATATGAAATTGGATTAAGGGACACTCTTTTGATCTGCAGAGGGTAGAAACATGAATGTTCATGGTCTTATTAGACGGATCACATAATGCTCAAATCATCGGTGTAGATCTAAGGACTATTCAAAGACAAGAGTAAAAGCTTGAGAAATCATGTGTGCTCTTAGAATAATGTGCTGATGACCTGCATTTTCTGGGTAAAAACCTGGTTGCATTTCAACCATGTAAGCGTATTATTTTGTCTGCCTTAACTTTGCCTCATGCATAACACCTATATAAATTGTTTTATTTATTAAGTAAAATACGCCAAAAGGTGCATTGGGAGAAATAATGCCTAATTGCATGTTACAAATACAGTGTAGGTACAGAAGTATAACTTTTGAAACATGACTATTTAGTACTTTTTTGGCATTTAATTTTATTATTACTGTTATATTCTATATAGCCCCTTAGCATATGTAGATTGTGATGTTGTAAATCATGTTGTGCAGTCACATCTTTGTCAATTACTTTCTTGTAATTACATGCATCAATTTTATAAGCGTGACCGCAATAATAGTAAAGAGCCCCATAATGTTCAACATGGTCAGGATATGTCGGGGGTTTTTTTCAAATGAGAGAAGTGTTAGGAAACAGAATTGTCAAATGACCCTCCAATAAGTCAATTGTGGATAAATGATAAATGTAGTCTATATATATATATATATATATATATATATATATATATATATATATATATATATATATATATATATATATATATATATATATATATATCATTGCCCAAAGAGTGTTACAATTTCTGGACTAAATATTGTGATCATTATATTTACAGCAACAACTGAATGTTCCATGTCATGACATGTTATAGTAGCTGACCAGTTTTGTGATGGGTTTAGAGGCTTTTTTTAGCATTTCTGATACACTTGGGATAGTTCATTATACTCAAATACAGACTAAATTGTTTATGTGTTGTGCTATTACGTAGTTTCTTCACTGCCATAAAAACCCCATGACTTAGTTTGACTATAAAACAAATTTCATGAAATTTTGACAGTGACAGTTTTCTGGTTAGGATGATTCAGATGATTTAAAGACCGCCTGTAGTCAACAATTTTATCCCTTAAAACTCATCTTTGATCACCAAAATTACATATTGAAACTTTTTTTTTTCCCCCATGCCTTAAAATAGCTTGACTGTAACTCTACACCCTTGCTTGTGGAACCATGACTCTTTAAATTAGCCCCGCCTCCACTCACTCACACCAGCTCAGATTCACTCTGTCAATTTTACTGTAGTAAACGCTGCACAATGTCAAGGGGAAATACCTGTTTAATTCGGCCATATATATTTGAACCAGAAGAAGTGGAAGAGTGTCGATAAATCAAAATGGTAATGGGTTTTATGTATCGCTCTCTACAACATCGGACACATAGCAGCAATTAATATGATTAGCCTTTTGCTTGACTACTACGTTATCAAACAGCTAATAATGTGTTGCTAATGTTACACAAACCATGTTCCCGTTCGCCATCTCAGAGTCAGACAGCTGCCTTCCAAAGTCAGTATCCTTTGAAACGCTTTGAATAACTTGGAACGTCAGAAGGCATAAGTTCATCATAACATCAAACATCATGCTAAATGTACCTGATTTTTCATATCAACAGAAAAATAGACCAGAATAACCTGGCTTCTCTTGAGACTCCCCTGCCTTGCAGCATCAAACCGCGTTTTTGAGTCTTTTTTTCACTGCAGTTTTAAGGAGAAAATACTCAGCAATGGTGTTGACTTATGAATTTGTCTAAAAGCATATTAAAACACCACAGACATATAAACAACATTAACAACTTGTTTTTCACCACAGGGGGTGTTTAAATCTCTTAGCCATAAAAAAAAAAAAAAAAGATTGGCGTGTGTTGTTACACAAAAGTCGTGTGCCAAAGAAAAATTACACCCATAAACATCTGCTATTGCTGATCTGGATGACCTTTGATTGAGTTTACTGCCTTTAAAGTTTTCCAATGAGACTGATCGTAATCCTGTGAAAACATGCTAGTTTTGAAATGTGAGTTGATGCTGATATCATGGATCTTTCTATAATCCAAACAGTCAACACACTGTCCTGCACCGTAGCCTTCTGAATAGAACAGCCCATTAGTATAGGCAGTTAGTCATCTTATGTAAGACTCAGGTGCAACAACATGCGCATGGACCCGTAATTATATTAATAGGTGTTTGATAATGCACCATCTCCATGATTGGAGAGATTAATGAGATCCAAGATTAATTATCTTATTAATAATGGAAAAAGAATGACTCACAATCGAAGAATCTGTAGGCATCATAAATGTCGAAAATCGTTGCGTTTTGAATGAAAGAGGAACTCATTCATAACGCAGTCTTGGTTATCCTATGTTCTGAGACAGGTTAAAATTAGCTGCTGCATGGATTTGTGGACCTGACATTGATAAGCATTACAACTTTGCATGCAATAATCTCCTTACTCCAATAGGCTGGAAGTGATATAGACTACATGTGGGGACAGTAACCCAGGGTCGGGCGGGCCACAGATTGTACATAATTAGCAAGGACCCCAAGCCTCCAGCAGATTTACTGAGTGCTGGATTATCAATCTGGGATTTATTTGATGTGTATTTTGAATGGGGCTGTCCATCTTCCTTATATCAAGCATGTAGTCACCACAGACAAACATATGACGTATATGACTGTAATCAGTTATATCATCATCTTAAGAGGTTTTCCAAGAGGTTCGTACGTTTCTACACTACAAGCTTTTAGGAGTTTGAGATCTGACAGATTATTAACAGTATTTACAAAATGATTAACAAGACTGTCTGTAAATTACCATTTATTGTGGACAGCTGCAAATTAAAAGTCATATTTTCAGTTTTGCAAACATTTTAGGAAGGTCATCAATAAGACAAATGGTTCATTAAGAATGTCTTTATTAAATTTAATAGAAGTTAGTGGATGGATGTCTCTGTAGATAGCTAAGGTCTTGTACAATGACTTCATGCCATGTGCTAGCGAGTGTATTCACTATTCAGTGACTGAGCTGGACGCAAGCTGATGACATAATCACTCCCAGACTAAATACACTGAGTCACATCCATTATTATAACACAGCAGTGTTTTTTTTTTTTCATTTACATTTCTCTTCTGCCTGAGTTTTCAATTATGCTTATATTAACTTTGCAATGTGTCTTTTTTAATGTTCACAATTAACTAAAAATGGAAATCTCAAGGTTTTATATATCAGCAATAAAGTCTTTTCATTTTCCAGTTGAGATGTGATGAATAGCGAATTATGTTATAGTTGGCAGATACTTTGTGTTGTTTAACTAATTTAACACTTACCCAAAGGGATGCTTACCTGTAAGTAGTTTCCATGCAGCACTTGGAAAATGTACGTTTTAGACTTTAAAATTATAACACAATTAATTCCATGCTTTCTTTTAAAGAAAAGGAAAAAATATGTAGTTTGATTTGGGTAGCACAAATTGTTGTGGCGTATTTGTCCATATCCAGACAGTGGCAGATTTTACTCAAACTTCTCCACGAAAATACAGTGCTCTTTCTTATTTTCTTCCATCAAATGTCTCCAATCAAACCAATATCAAGCTAATAACAGCTTTACTCAAACTGCTACTTGGTGAGTCCATTTTTTTCACCCACAGTATTGCTTAATTCAGTTCAAAATATTCAAATTGCTAATAATATCTACCATCATATGAGTTAAAAGAACACATTTCTGGTTTGGTGTCGATGAAGGGGTATATAAGCATTAAGAGCCTCAATGATTAGGCAGGGGTGATACATTAACACAAAAGCATTAACACTGTCTTTTTGTCTGTCTTTTTCAGATATTGTCCCAAGAGACATAAGCATGAAAGACAAATTTTTAGAACATTTTACAGGTAAACAAAAACCCATTTCAATATATTTCATGTTTTTTTTTTTAGTACAAAAGATTTCAAGCAGCCCTGTATATTATATAGTATGTATATATTATATAGTATGTATATATGAACAGTATGTCGATTTCCTTGTCATATGACCTGCTACATTTGCCACATGTTTACTTTATGAAATATTGTATCCCACGATGCAGTGCACTCAACCTGATTTTTCATATCCGGTGTCAAGAATAAAACCAAACCATTTGATTGGACTGGAAAAGTTTAGGCCATTTTTACACAGAATTGGATTACAAAAATGTTTTTGACTCGCATGCAACTTTTAATAAGGTCATGTGACAACTATGTAGCATACTACTGTTTAAAAATAATAATTGTGAAATAGTTCTTCTGTTCACTTGCTATGTAGTGGGCAGTTTATAGTGTATTCTGTGCAGTATTCAGTACCTCATTATAAACCTGTTTTTAAATTAGTCTCATTAGAAATGCATTTTTCCTCATGTAAAAAATAAAGCCAGTCAAATAAGTTATGCCCTTAGTATTGGTTAACTGAGGTAAATTGTTTTTACAGCCTCTGGGTTGTGAAATACATTTCTTACTCCAGCCAAATGTTGTTAGGAAAAGCGCATTTAAGATGATTATTCATTGCAGAATCTTTGTTCACCTACAGTAATTAGTGTTAAAATCTGTTATCCGGAAGCTTATACAATGAAACCTTGGAACAGCTTTGCCAGAATCAGAATCATTAAGTCTCTGCCCTTGTGATTGCATGTCAAGCGTTAGCATGCACTAATTCTCCTTCTGGGTTTCTGCACAAGTGGAAAAGTGACTCAGTTGCAGCACCTTTACTTTACCATCTTCTTTGTTGCGAGTTTGTGAGATTAGACGTAATGCTTGAGTAGACATTTTGAAATTAAAAGCCGAATGATTTCATTCACCAGAGTAACTAATCTATAAAACCTAATGTAGAAACTTTTTTTTCCAAGCAGGACCAGTCAAGTTTCCATCTGAATGCAGGACACATTTCCATAGAATTTATCACAACACAAGGGATTGTTCCAGACCGACATGTACGTATATCTTTAATATTAAATAATGATTCACTCCAAAATGAAAATTGTCATAATTTACCCTCATGTCATTTCAAACCTGGAAGATTATTGTCTGCTATGGAACACAAAAGAAGGTATTTTGAAAAATGCCTCTGTATTTCTTTGGCCATACTTTGGAAGTCAATGGGGTCCAGTGTTGTTTGGACCCCAACGTTCTTCAAATATCTTTTGTGTTCTGCAGAAGAAAGAAATGCATACAGGTTTGGAATGATATGAGCATGAGCTGTATACATTATAAAAAACTATTTTTAAAAAGAGTAAATAAAGGAAAGATCATTGTGGTTTTCAGTTTTTCTTCAAAATTACATTGTGTTTCAGTACTTGCAGTTTGCAGAGTGAAAATCTACACATGATTTTCCCCCCCCCCTTGTATTTGTATGTGCTTGTATTGTATAGAGACTTTAGAAATGCTGCCTACGTTTCTATGTCTCTGAAGTAAAACAAAAAGTTTTGACAGGGCGTTACACCGCAACGAAAATGCTCCTCCACCCTTAGTCCTCATGGACTTCGTGGCGTTCAGGAGAGGTTTAGATTTTTCCAATAAATAACACTTATCTAATGGTCCATCTAAAGTGTTACTCTGTATAGAGAGCATAAATGTCAAAACACATCAGATCTCTTATTCTTTAACTGTACTCAATTTTATATTTCACAAAAAAATGAGACAAACATAGTTGCCCAGAGTGATGATCATATTTATATTCTGGGTCACAATAGTTGCCTTATTTCCCCTAGACATTGGCTGTTTCAGTGTTTTGTTTTATTTTTAAGTAAAAACACGTGTGTTAGTGGCCAGAGATGTTTTATGAACTTGCTCCATGACCCTCCTCTGTTGTTCTCCGTAGAGCAAGAAGGGTTGTGAAATTCAGCCTTAGATATTATGGATATTTCTTTTCTAAAAAAGGATCTTTGAATTATTGCAAGTAGTAGTTAAGAAAGTGCAGTATGTGTAAAACAGTGAGATATTATTTGGTACGGTGAGCTTTGTAAACAAGTTCATGCATAACCGACCAGCTGTATTCGAGCACTTGGCAGCCATGAGGAACACTGGGAATGGTAAAAGCACAATAATTCATAGGGAAATCAGAGATTCTGTCTTCCAAAGCATTTTTATGACTTAAATGCTTCCTAAACTGCAGTAAACTTGAAAGAGGACAAGTTTTCATGTACGGTAACAGTAAATCTAAAGCCATTTCAATGCCATATCCTTTTAAGATACTTAGTAGTGTTTGAGTTCTGCTTCGAAAATGTAACTTTTAAAGGAGAGGGAGGGAAACGTGGCAGTACCTTGAGAGAAAATGACGGCAACAGTGCTTGGAACAGGACAGCAATGGGATGTTCAGACTTCACAAACACCATTAAGGGTGGAAGCATGTGGTGCTTGAACCCACACAGTCATTTTAGGCCATCAAGTACATTACTGGGGCAGAGATGAAGCTATTTACAGGGATCCATCTAACCCTTAGCCATGTTCATATACTCTATACGTCACCCTGTGGTGGTATAAGAGCCCCACTTAAAACTGAATTTCATCAGTGCGTTTGAAGTGGTGACGTTTGCTTCATGTCACAGCACAAGCCAGAGTGTCATTTTTATGTGCATTTTGGGATATCGCTTAAAAAAAACACTGGATGGAAACACCAAGATGCGCATAAATTCTAAAAATATGCACAAAAAGCACTCAATTGAGGTGGATAATTTTTTATCCGATAAGAAGACACCCACAAACTACTATGGAAACACATTTACCTAATAAATCCCTTAATGCGCAACAAAAAACTCACGTGACTTTGCCTCAACAGTGGCTGTGATTGGATAACTAGACTAATCAGCAGACCAATTTCATTGCACAGCATCTCAAATGTTGGCTTGATCATTCTGAAATGCCTGAGCCAAAGTCTGTCATCAGAATGATTTGTTATAATGACCTCCCAGAAGTGTCTCACATGATTGCGTTCCCAAACACCACGCATCCGAACGCAAGATAACATGACAGTGTTTATTGCATTTCATCTCCGGACTCTGAGACCAAAGTCATTTATGATGTACTCCTGACAAAGGAGATCGGAGTGGCTAAGAGAAACTACTTTAAAAAGCTGGGGGAAAAAAAATGTTTTCAGCCAACAAACCTGCATCAGGCCTGAAAGACATCACCAATTACAAGACACCATCCCCGAGCACTCAAATGAACAACTCGCTGATGACCTAAATAAGTTGTATTGCAGGTTTGAAAAACCTGGTCTTACACCCCAAGTTCATTTTCAAGTTCAAGTTTATTTATAAAGCACATTTTAAAGGGCTGTACAATTAGGAATATACAGTAAAAGAAAGGAGAAAACCTTAATTAGATCAAATTAACAGAGTAAGATAACAAGAGAAAAAAATAACTTCAAATAAACAAATCATATAATTACAAATGAGACTCGTACAACTAAAACCCCTATACATCTCAAGCAACACCATAGGGAAGGAGAAAAGATGTGTCTTCAACCTAGATTTGAATGTGGACAATGTAGGAGCTAATAGAGAATGGAAGTGCATTCCACAACTTGGCGCAGTTACAAATGCCCGATCGCCCTTAGTTTCCAAGATGATGAACGAAGAGATCTCGCTACAGAATATGGTTGAAGGAGATCAACAATGTACTGTGGTGCTAGACCATGATGCAAGGAAGCGAGAACAGGGATGATATGCTCTCGCTTCCTTGTACTTGTTAGAAGTCTAAATGCTGCATTCTGATCATCCCTGGACCTTAGCTGGACCTCCTGTTTGCTAATCTGGCAAACAGGTTTTTGGATGATGCAGTCAACATGGGGCTACAAAACATCCGGCAACATCTTGACAGACCAGGGACTTATGTGAGGATCCTGTTTGTGGACTTCTGCTCGGCTTTCAACACCATCATCCCAACACTCCTCCACATCAAACTAACCCAGAGCTCTGTTCCTAGCTACATCTTTCAGTGGATCATCAGCTTTTGACAGCTAGGCAACAGCTAGTGAGACTGGGAAAATTCACGTCTTAACACCTGCACCTGCATCAGCACTGGGACACCCACCCCACAGGGATGTGTGCTCTCCCCACTGCTCTTCCCTTGCTACAACAATGACTGCACTTCAAAATACAACTCTGTCAAGCTCCTGAAGTTTGCATATGACGCTACATTCATTGGCCTCATCCAGGACTGTGGCGAGTCTGCTTGCAGAGGTTTAAGAGCTTGCTGTTTGGTGCAGTTATTACAACCTTGAGCTGAACACTTAAAACAGTGAGGGAAGAACTTCAGGAGAAACCCCCTCAGCACTCCCCCCACTCAACATCATGAACAGCACTGTGGAAACAGTCATTCAGGATCCTGGGCACTACCATTTTTTAGGACCTTAAATGGGATTCTTGCATAGGCTCCATTATGAAGAAGGCTCAGCAATGATTGCATTTCCTTTGCCAGCTGAGGAAGTTCAACCTGCCACAGGAGCTGCTTCTGCAGTCTACTCTACTCTAGTCATAAAGTCTGTCCTATGCACTTCTGTAACTGTCTGGTTCAGCTCAGCTTCCAAATCAGACCTCAGAAGACCCCTTCCGACTCTCCAAGAACTGTACTCATCCAGAGTAAAAGGGTTGGCAAAATCACTCTGGACCCCTCATATCCAGGCCACGATATCTTGCGCTACAGAGCACTGAGCACCAGGACAAGCGGACACAAAAAAAGTTTCTTTCCTCAGGCCATCTACCTCATGAACAGTTAAATGCCCCCACTGGGCAATAAATATGCAATACACAATACTATTTATATTTACTACTTTAATACTTATTTTGCACACACTGTAATCCCGAATAAGTTGGCAAAACTAAAAAAAAATTAGGCAATCGGTTACATAATTTTTTTTAAGTTAAATTTAAAGTTTAAGTAATCAGAACTTGCAGACTTTTATTTTGTATACATTTAATGGCTCTTAACTTATTGCAGTAAGCTAAAAGATTTAAATTTAAATGATCAACTTAAATATTTTTAGTAGTGGTAACTTTACTAGCTTTAACTAGTTAATTCAATAAATGCTACCTTGCTAATAGGTAACACAATGCTTTGAGAGCATTCAAATAGCACTTGCTGAATGACTACATTAATATAGAACATTTAACATACTGTATCTGTGAATATCTGTTCTCAAACTGAGCTCTTGCTCCACTCTTCTAAACTAGCATGACAAAACATTATCACTATTAAATTTGTTGCACAAACATTATATAACACTTAATTTTAGCATTTACTCTCCTTTTTGAGTGTCATGGGGAGAGTCATGTCAGCCAAGTTTCAGTTAAGTTTGTCTAAATTAAAAGAAACAAGTTCATTAAACTCAAAACAGTGAAACAATTCAGATTACTTAAAATGTGTCAGTTTTGTG
This sequence comes from Gobio gobio, assembly GCF_949357685.1. Taxonomy (NCBI): domain Eukaryota; kingdom Metazoa; phylum Chordata; class Actinopteri; order Cypriniformes; family Gobionidae; genus Gobio; species Gobio gobio. The sequence continues at coordinate 45,511,585 of NC_137116.1, read as the reverse complement.
AACTCAAAAGAAAAAGAGAGTTCTAAATACTATAATAATACTAAATAATTCATTTGATTGAACCAATTTGTTTATTTTGAGTTGGCTCTTATTTTGTGTGTTAGGGTTTACAGTGCACCATACCTCTTATTCACAATCCCTTGCAATTTTATATTGCATACAAATTTTGTCTATTGTCTATTTAGTATTATTATGGCAAAAATTAATTCATTGACATCACTAATAAGAGACAAACCATTTTCCAATTGTCTTTATAAAGATTTATTTTTCTTGCAAGAAAGAGCCACGGTCAGTGTAGCCATTCGAGGCTACCTTGAGTGTGAACTGGAGACACAAAGAAAAGCACAAACTTTTATACCCTCAATGTTTTAACAAACCCCCTCAGTAATTTCCCATACATCTGGCGAAACCCACTGAAGGTTTCGCCTTGAGCAATTAAAAGCAAGAAACACAATGGTCCTTCATCTGTAACAACAGACAGAGTATCACCTACTCCTAATCAGCATAAATATTCAAACGCATAGATGCTACCCAGGAACTCCAATTCCAAGAGCCATAAAAGAATGATAAAAGGGGCAATGTCTGGGCTCCCACAGGTGGGGCCTCATTGATCTGACTAATTTAAAACACAATAGAGAAAACAGGTCTGGAAGATTAAATCTTCTGTGATTACATTTTTCCCCAACAGTATATTGCGTATTTATATATATTTATTTATTTTTATTTACTTATTTTATTTTATTATCTGTCATGTCACTGTCATTCTGTCTGTGCACTGGAAGCTTCTTCTGTCACCAAGACAAATTTCTTGTATGTGTAAACATACTTGGCAATAAAGCTCATTCTGATTCTGATTCTAGGGGGAAAAAGTCATAGTGGCTTCCCCGACTGCAGTAACTATCATTTTTATTACAAATATTTTGCGGCAATTTCCCAGGAAGTGACAATTTTTTTCTCTTGAACAGAAGATGGAAACGCTGCTTTATTCACAAATGTTTTATGTGATAATGTGAACTTCACAACTTTGAATGCTAACATGTCTGTTTAATGTTCTGAAAGTGAAAATTCCTTCTTTTTCTTGTCCCCAACAGATTATAAAAGATGTGCGCGATTGCTAACCAGGCTAGCTATGAGTCCCCTTTGCACACAATCATAGAAACTGCATGTAAGTACAAAGGTTTTTAGCTGTTTTTAACTAGCTATTTGTAAGCAAGGTAAGGTTTTTTTGTGGAATGTATTTGTGGAATATGTTAGATTTCTTTTCTTACTTTATTTAATCCATATCATTTTAACATGGTCATATTAAAAAAACATGTATGTAAAAGTAATATAATATATTATACATGCATATAACATTATTCCTTTTCTGAAACAAGACAACTGCAACATTTGTAATATGATAGTCAAGCCTGCTCCCAGTTACTGTTGGGAACATTTCGCATGCTTCTTTAACTGAAACCTTAGAAGAAATATTGAGTAAGATGTAATGTCAGTTTAATCATGGCCATCTGGTGCATTTTTAGGCATGCAGTTAATGCACGGTTCACACAGACAGAAAACAACTTCCAGATATCTTCCACTTTCAAATTTGCTTTGTAAGACACATTCCTAGTTGAACCAACCACTTTGAAGGAATGACACACCAAGTGATGTGACAAAGTCTCTCAAGAGTGTATCTTCTGCCAATTAAATGTATAACAACTACGGTGGTTTTATGTCTGTATTGATAAAAAGCTGTGCACACGGATCTAGCAGATGTTATCTGTCTTGTGTTGAAATTCTTAATGCATTTTCTCCTGGTAGATTATACACTTTAATAATTGTATATTAGATTGTATAATAAAATGATGAAATAATCGAACAATCAGTCAGTCAGAGCCTGTGTAAAAGTTCATTCAATTCCTAGAAACATATTGAAAATAGTTCAAGACCAAACTGTGACGCTAGAATCAGTCTGTCCTACGACATCAGCAGCAGCTTGACAGCTGTGGAATGAGACATTTAAAGAACCTGTTAGTGAAAGGTGAAAGAATCCATTACCAATCTGAACGTCAAATGATGTGGCTGGTGAATTACGGTGTTTTATTAGGTTACTCAGACTGGTTTTCCTTTGAATCAATTAGAAATGGTTAAATTGGCTTTTATGATGTGAATAAGTGATTTCCATTCAAGTGGAGAGTAATTTGTTCACGTCTGAAGTTCATTGTTTCTGTGTATGACAGGTTGAGTTGCTGGAACTAAATTTCGTATGCTGTCTTCTTCATACACCTTTCTAACTGTAACTGTATTTTAAAAGGGTCATGAACTGGCTTTTTTTTTTACACTGTTGTCTGAGGTCAACTTATGACGTTTGTGTGGTTTTTACATTCAAAACATCATATACCCCTTTTCCACCAAGGCAGTGCTGGTGCTAGTTCGGAGCCAGAGCCTAGTTTCAAATCAGTTCTTTGTGCTTCCACACCCAAAGCACCAGCTCCGAGCCAGGAAAAGTGGTTCTTATTAAGTAGCACCAAAACATTGCTGGGCTAGAAGTAAGAACCGATTACGTCAGGCGCTGGGGGTGGGGTCAACAAGACGAACAGATTCCCGCCATTTTTGAAATAGCAGCTAATGGAGCTAATAGTTGCTGCTCGTTTGTAATCTTCGTCTATACACATTACGGCGAGCTGCACGAATGCGTTGGATTCGCTGTGTTTTGATGCTGATGTAGGATCGTAAAGCCATGTGAATAAATAGTAACGCAACGTTTGCATTGTTGATGGAAGGCTTGTTCGCAGTGGTGCTGTGCAGACCGATCGCCATATGACAACGAGTCCAGCGAGAGCACATGACTCCTTATGCTTTTGATTCACTCATGCAGTTTTTTTATATCATTAGTGGATCGGTCTGCGCGAGGCCGATGCATCTCGAACAAGCCTGGTGTGTTTGTGTCTGTTGTGGCTCTCAGCATGTGGAAAAGCAAACGGTTATTAGAAGGCTCCTCAGTCGAACCAACTATGAACTGGGACTAGCACTGGCTCTGAACTAGCACCCGGTTCATTCCGGTGGAAAAGGGGTAACAATGAATAAGTAATAGGCTATGTTCTACCCTAGTTTTGAGCCTCTCTCATGGAATGCTCGGTTTTTATGGGCGTGTCGCACTAAAGACTTGGAAGTAAACGCCCACTGCTATGATTGGATAAGTTTTGCATATTATAATGAGCTTTTGCTCCACTGTTAGTACACGTGAGGATTTGTTTTGAAAGCGTGTGGGAAAACGGCCACCAGAATGATTTGCCCAAAGGGCTCGCAAAACGTCTTTATCAAACAAACACAATGATTTATCTCTCATCCACCCGCAATTCATTGGAACGTTATTTTTTTTATTACTTGGCCCGCCCGATCAGTGGATATAACCGCAAACCGTGCATCAAACACACACGCACGCACAACCCTCACTGCAGAGTCAGACAAATCAAAGCATGATCAAAACATCCGCGATTGTATTTTTCCTTCAAATATCAAGTCAAGAGAGTGAACAACGCACACCAATAAAGGAATGTTATTTCACTATTTAAGATAACTCGTCGGCAGGCCGTGATACGTTTTGGTAGCCCGTTTGGAAAACACATAGCCTCGGGACGTTGGGATTTGCGAGCCCTGGCCCGAGTCTGATCATGAATCGCAGCACAATTAACCAAATAAGGGATTCTCCAGCCTGTGACAGCGTGCTAATTTATGTTTAGTTAGACACGTACACATAATCAATAGATATCAAACGATCTGTAACAATGCAATACTGTCACATACTCTCACATTAGTGTGTTGCTTCATTCATTCATGTAATCTCATCCTGTCTGAAAATCCAGTCTCTAGTTTACAAACGAATCCGTGGTGAAATGAAGGAACAAACACGCAATGTCTTACCCACGTGAGCTGGATATTCATTAAAAATAAAGTTCATCCACGCATTCATAATATTGGAATCAGAATGAAGCTTATGCAGCATGTTTATTGCTTGGAAGTTCGATCCGGTTTAGCTCCACGTAGGCCTATAATTGGTGGGCGGGGCTTAAGAATCAGGCGTACTTCTTCGGTTAAGGCAGTGTTTCACCACACTCTGACGTCAAGGGTTGGCACATTCTGAGATCGAGCGTTTGCTGGGCCTGGTGTCAATAAAGGCTTTTCTTTTAAAAGTTTTCAGCTCCGAAATTTACAGGATATTCTTATATCACGATGAACTTTTATATATCAAAGGCTGAATGAAAAGTTGATTTCACAATTCATGACCCCTTTAAAAGTAATGAAAAGTACAAATTTAATGTGATTTAATATTTGACACATAATTGTTTATGTGCCACAGGTCCTGAGGATATAAAAGAAGAAACTCCAGAGATGTTGGAGTAAATTATTTTTTCCAAGGAAGTGCCTTCAAATCACTGCAATTAACTGTCATTGTTTTCATTATCTGTCATTTCCATTTCCAAAGTATAATTGTTTAATAATAATACAAATTTTTTTTTTTGCTTTTTATCATAATTTATGTTTGTTAAATGCTTTTAAAATATAGTTTTGTTTAATAGCTTTGCTTTTTATATTATGAGTTTTAAAGAAAATATTATTTATCATTGCTGCCAATTATTTATTTAAATGACACGTACATATTCTGTCCTAATTACAAGAGAGGATATTTGAATAATTATCTCATTAAGCCATTATTACTCTTAAATATATTTCTGTTCCATATGTATTGTTTCAAATGCAAATCTTAAATATTTCATCCCCTACACTTAAAGAAAATATTTGTGTGTATGAAAGTTTCTTTCCATGCTGTCATTTTCATGATATCCACCATTGGCACTTATAGAAATTCAAATTATGAATTATTTAAAATTATGAAAACACATTGTTTGATAACAATGGTAATATTGCACTGATGCTTTGAACGAATTAAAACATTCAAGCACTATCATTGTTTTTCTTATTTTTTCCTTTTTATGAATTATAATTTGATAAAAATGTTTATTATAAAAATGTTTGATCTGATGATATATTTCTCTAAAGCATTCCCATAACTGATGACAAATGATGTGAGCATGAAAACATATTTTGGGTCTTTTTAGCTGCTATTGGTGAATGATTGGTTTGGAATTATGACATCTCAATTCCAGTAATTGGGCAGATTTCATAATAGCTGACAATCCATTTATTCTGTTTCAAGGGAAACATAAGATCATAAATCTCTCACAAAATTATTCATATATCCCAACAGTGAGGCAAGTCTGTCAACCTTAAATGTCTTGTTTAACTCAATTGCTCACATCTTTATATGTGCTGTCATGCATTTTGATTGCACTCCCCCTTTACAGAAAGAGAACCGTTTGGAGTTATCGTTCTGTAATTTTTTAGCAAAAGCTTATTTCAAAAGCTGCCATTCCTGATTTTGCATTGAATTAAAGTAACATATCTGTTTGTTTTCAGCAGCTATGCAGATACAACATCTCTAAAGTGTGTGCGTCTTTTTAGCACTGGAGTAGGATTACATCTGAGAAAGTCTTTTTAAAAAAACGCACAAAGTGGACTTTTTGCTTTAAATGAGCAAATAAACAGACTCTTGGAGATCCTGTATTAGGAATGACAAACATTTTGACTTCCCCTTATGTGGGTTTTGCTAAAACAATGCAAATGAGATACTTTTGAGATCAACTAAAACGGTGGCTTTATCTCTATCTCCATCATAATCAAATATTTACCTCACTGTTAATAACACAAACATGAAATATGGTCCTGAGCTGAGTTTAATTGTTGTTTAGAGAGTGACATAAACATACTGTAGCGTCCACATGAAAGCTGCGCCAGAACTCACAGTGCTACAAGTTCTCACGCCAGAATGTCTCTGAAAACTTATCAAAATAATTAGCATTGCAAATGCCTCACAGAATCTTGCTTATCAGATATATTTTTCTTTCATACACGTCTCTAAACTGGTTAAAAGGGTCATATCATGCACCATTATGCATTTTTAAAGTTATTTCTGTTCCCTGAGGTCCATTTATACATAGTTTTACAGAAATGTCCACTCTTTCTGACCCTTAGAATTACATAAACGGGTAAAAATAAATAAAATGGCTGCTGTGCCTTTAAGACTCTTGTGTAAACCCCTTTGCATGTGCAATGAGTAACATTTGATTCTTCATTCTCAAATGTCCTTGATAAACCAAAAATTAGCTGACGCCATCGGCTTTCTGTGAATTCTCGCTTCAGCGCTCTACAGTGAAAATCTGGGAAAGTAATATGAGGAAATAATTTTCCTTCACCATTCATCACTGTTATCTCGTGTGACACGGTTTGAGTGTTTTTTAGAGCCTTCTATGAAATAGGCTAGCTGTTGGCTTTACTGGTCTAAGGAATGGAACATAAATCCTCAGACATTTAACTTCAAATGTCTGGCAACAAACAGTTCGCTGGAAATATAACTGCACCCCTCGCTCATTGACGGCTTGCATCTTAATTAAGACTCTGTCTGAAAGCATCAATACATCACTTCAGACTGAGATGATTATGGAGTCAAAATGAAAGGTATCTTGGGCTTTCACAAACAGTCTAATCAGATTCCAACGCTATAAATAAGGTGGGGTCCACCGGGCAACTGCAGAGCCTTCTTCTCATCAGGTGGGCATAAACAATCTAACATGATCGAAACGGGATATCACTTATCACAAAGACAAACAGCAAAGATTAAGGGACTAGACAGAAGACGCACAAGGGAGGATATGTGGGAGGGTGCTAACACAATTACACCCAAACACACAATCCTCCAGTTACCGGCAAGCTGCCCAGTGCCCGGAGATAAGTCTAACAAAGGCAGGTCATTCCCTTATTCAGAGTTCTTCATCATTGAACCGAAGAGCCCTGGCTCCATTCATGAAGTGATGAATTGGAGAGACTTTGTCCAATAGTTTCCCTGGTCATGATTCTCTTGACCGCATCCTCAGTGACTCACCAGACAGTGATGTGCATGTGTCTATTAAAAGCAAGACCCGGACCTATTGACTTCAAAGATTCATTTTTGTGTTAAGTAAATCTATCTAAATCCACATGCTTCAAATGTGTGATTCACGCACCGTCTAAAATAGTTATATTCAAAATCTGGCAGTTCTACACAAGTGCATTTACATGCAAAACGTATGCAAGTTCAGTAACTGCTATAAGGCAGTTTCCACAAATAAATAATGTACGGCCTAAAAGTAGCTTCTTTTATCTTTTCCAACAAATGATCAGTGAAAAATGATGCTTAACATTCAGAAAATTTTGATTTTCAAGTTCAGGAGGTCAAACTAAATATGTTAGCTTTATAACTACTATACTTTCTGTATTATATGGGTTTTCAAACCGCATATAGACCTTGACTGCATCTGAAATCGCATACTTCCCTACTATATAGTAGGCAAAAACAGTATGTCCGAATTCACAATACTCATAAATGAGTAGGCGAAAAGAACCGGGATGACCTCCTTCTTTCGGCGAGATTTTGAAGTGTGCATAACATGGACACTTAACTATCCCATGAGGCCATGGGAGAGAATTTGTGAATGGCAGTGAAGCGACGTAACTGACGCTGGTATGTCACGTGATAATGCCAACATGGGGAATGTAGTAGGGGAGAGCGGGGCACAACCTAACGCGGTGTTAGTTGTAACCATAGACTGTAAAAAAATATGGACGTAGTGTCCTTGAAGCCACCCATAGGATTCTGATGAGCAGTTTTGAAACGCAAAGTATGGACGAGCTGGCCGTTGGCATCTTGTCAGCGCGCGTCACTCCCGGATAACAGAAAATGGGCAAAAAGGTGGGACGTGGGTGGAGCTGAAGTGACGCGATGACTAACATACAGCAGATAAATGGCTATCCACCTGTCACTCAAAGTGGCCACACCCTTAATTATGCAGAACTTTAATGCTTTATATAATGTAAACGAATGAGTTATAAAAAAATTCACCCCCCTCACAGTTGTCATGAAGGGCAAAATTAGCCATATAGACCAAAATCACAATTTGTACCAGGCTGTAAACATGTTTTAATCTGCTGTAAAGTTGGGCATTTTAACATGGGGCTCAATGAGATTCTGCTCCCTTCTGGAGACTGTCCCAAGCGGCCAGTCGATGAATTGCAGTTTAAGACACTTCCATATTGGCTTCAAGAGAAACTGCGGGAGGTTGCCTCTTGGTTGTAACACAACCTTTCCACACATGCCAGGATGACGAAACTTAGTTTATTTACTAGATGCCATATCAACAAAATTAGAAAATCTTTGGAAGATATCACTGAACATTTATTTAACCATAGCAAAAGTACATTTCTTACTTAAGTTTATTTTTCATCTCAGTTTTTTATGTTTATTTAAAATAAGACAAATCTGATATTATTTGAATCTTATATCTATTATTTAACAGTTGAGATGGTTCTTTAATGCTGTTTCTAACCAGCAGAAGACACAAGCCGGGGTTTAAATCCCAGTTGCGCAGATTGGGTGCATTGTAACACTGCGTTACAATGAGCCCCTATTAGAACTAAGCTATTATATTCTATACTTTTAAGAATTCTTTTGAGAAACCATGAGAAAAAGGTGAATAATGACTGAGTCAATGTTCAGAAATTATTAATAATTATTATGTTTTGAACTATGCTGTATAGCTGTATTTAGCTGTGTTTGTTGTCAAACTCAAAAAATAGTATATTTTTGATGATTAAAAAATGCCATTATTTTATTTAAAAATGTTAATAATTGTATTTTATTGACAAGATATATATATTTTTTTATAATATCGGATAATCTTTTAAGCTGTCATGTTCATAGACTGTAAAAAAAAATACCCCCTATGGGCCATGTTGTCACATTACACTTCCATTCTTTGGGGGTAAAGCAAAAAAAAAGTATACACTGTATTAATGAAACAAAATGACTTATTCAAAATAAGTACCTACTCAAGAGAGTAGCTTATGCGATTTCGGACGCAGCCCGTATGCGCTAGACTCCAGAAACAATTGCAAGCAGCCATCTTTACAATATTGTCTTTGAACTTCCACTTGGTAGCTCTGTATATTTCTGCATTGCTGTCGAAGAGTAATTAGCTGGAGATGTAGATTTACTTATTGCAGAGTTAACAGAAGTTATCATGGGCACTGTAACGTTTGAAACGGATGTCATAATGTCTGTAGAGCTTACCTTCATGTTGTGGAAATACACAAACCGGAAGACGAACATAACGAGTGCCGCGCTAAAAGGGGCGGGGCTACATAAGTGTGAAACAAATGTAGGCTAGTTTTTGGCTTGAGATCAAATGTTCCTTTGTACTTAATATACTGTATATTTCCCATCAATTAAATTAAATATTTATTACAATAATACGGTTATATAGTTGAGCTTGATGAACGCAATCAATCAGGCTATATTTGTGTAAACAAAGTCATACTTTTATTCAGCAAGGATGCATTGAATTGATCGAATGTGACAGTAAATACTTTTGCATTGTTACAAAAATCTATATCGAATAAATGCTGTGCTATTGAACTTTATATTCATTAAATAATCCTGAAAAGAAATGTTATCATGGTTTATTAAGTAGCACAACAATTTTCAACATTGATATTAAAAGTAGCCTAATGTTTCTTGAGCACCATTAGAATGATTTTTGTATCAGGGAAAACATGACACTGAAGTAACTGGAGTAATGTTGAAAATTACATTTGAAAATGTAATAAAATCTCACAATATTACAGTTTTTACTCTATTTTAAATCAAATAAATGCAGCCTTCATGAGCATAAGAGACTTCTTTCAAAAACATTTAAATTTGTGAGATAAAAAGATGAAAAAACATCTCAGATTAAAGATTTTAAAAAATATATAATAACTGAATTGTTGTGGTCTAACAACTATTGCATTCTCAAAAATGATAAGAAAAACCAGTCTGGCAAAAAAAGAAAAGAAAAAAAGAGTCTTCAGGAAAAGGATGAGGAAAGGATGCTTGTACTAAAATGAAACATGACGTACACCACAATTTTGCCTCTGAGGCAACACTCTGTAAAGTAAACATTTTAATCCCATTAGACGATCCTGTGGGGCCCTGTCCTGTTATTTATAGCTATATTCCATATTCCTTTTAAACCCACACATCTCCTTCTGAAAGACCCTTGATCTATTTTGTGTGGTCTAATGATTTATGGTTCATACATCACTGAGGGGGGAGAGGGGCAAGCTTTGTCTTTGCCAGTATATGACGAACACCAATTCAAGAAAAAATACAAAACATGAATATGAATTAACTGACATTCAAACCAATATCACCCAGTCAAACACTTTGACACGTGAAGTGGAGGATCATACAGACAGTTTGTCTCTTAATTAATTCAGGACTTACTCAGGACTTACTTAGCATTAGCATATGTTTGATGTTCAATAAGGGCCTCAGGTTTTATTGGCCCCAAACTGCATCCACATGACTATAGAACAAAAAAAAAACAAAAAAACAGTTTTTCTCCTCGAGACATGCGTTATTGTCAGGTTTCCAGATCTTCTTGTCCTCCTTCCTGACACGTCACACAGGAATCTTTCACCACCTCCACTCATTTTGCGCCTGTTGGCTTGTGATACTCAGGCATGAATGAAATGAGACAGGTGATGTCAGTATCCTTCATCCATGAAGACATTATGGCGACTGAGGAGGCAAGTTTGGGAGCAAACTCTTAATTCTAAATATATATGCCTTCTAAAATGGTACATTTAAATAATAAGATGCATAGGGAGGAGAAAACGCTCTCTATCATTGAGAGTTTATGAAAACAGAACCCATTAAAGAGAGTCTACCACTTACAGGAAGCAACGTCAGAGCAGCACATTGGCTAACTAGATTCTTTTCCGCATCTAAATGATGTCTATTGAGTGATATATCCCCGTGGTGGGTTAATAACCGATACTTTCTGTATTTATGACATCATCATGTGTGGGTGGAAATTGTTCCATTATCAGGGCCCTAAAAATAAAACACCAGATGGCCCTATAAAATGATTGGGAGCCTCTGATAAGAGACTCGTGTATGATAACATCAGGACCGATGTCTGAGATGTCTGTGTTGAGCACAAAACTGAAAAGAGAGCTTTATAATTCGCAAAATTCATAGAATTGTCCCACAAATCACTTTGACGCACAAAAGAATGCTTGATTACAATTATTTTTTTAGAAAAGTTACTTTCCATACAAGCATTTATTGTGATTGACATTGGATTCATAGCACAACAGAGGCACCCTGAGGACACTTTGAGTACTGTGATACACACACACATACACTCTGAAATCAGTGATTTAAATGTGTGCTGTCAGTTAGTGAAGGACACTAAATTGGTCCTTTCACCATGGCCTTTTATGAGGTTCATTTGTTAAAATTGGAATATGATATACACATATTTCAGTTCACTTTCAGCTGTGGGATAGAAAGTAATTGCATGTTCCACAGCACTATTTTGGCGTGGAGTGATGCAATTTAGCTGTGAGGAAGGAAAAGACAGATCAAAGTGAATGAGTTAGTGATCAGAGTCAGATGTTTTAAATACCTTTGCCAGAAAATAGGCTACTTCCTTTCAAATGCATGTCCGTTTTTAAGATCCGAGAGGCTTGTGTTGCAATATAAATGGTGGGGAAACAATGTCATATTTTCATGTTTACATTTGTGTTATCAATCCTAGAGTTGTACTATGCTGGTAAGCATATCTCAAATTTCAGGGATATGTGCAATACAGCATCAAAACTCACATAATCAGTTCTTTATATTTCAGCTACATTCACTGAAAAAACAGGAAAACACATGTTGTCCAATTTACTTAATCATATTATTTGTGATCTACGCAACAAATTTGTGTTTCTCTTCTAAACATGATTTCATTGCTTTCGATTAATGTAATTCTCTAAAATGTGCAATCTACTATTAAATTATTTGGGGTGAATGTGAACCAATTAAGTACTCGAAAATTATTTTCGCTGAAACTGTAGTTCCCAGCATGCTTTGCTTGGGACTTGACGACTAGAGTAAAATTGTTGAAATGAAGTGTTATTTTATGTGTTTTTGGGCAAAATGAGAAAAAGGGGGAGACTTTATATTGTTTATTAGTGTTTAATGTTTAATTATGTTGGAATTATTCGAACCATTTAAATTACACTGGGTTACCATAGTGGAGAAGAGCGGAGCGATTGCTTAGGCTGTGGACTGACTCAGCACATGTCATTAAAGAGCATTTTACTCTTAGCACATATATGATGTGCTTTTGCTGGCAAATATAATGGAAGCTACTAAGTACTGTGTTATAGATCAGTCAAGTGACAACAAAATATACAAAAACAAACATGTGTTTTGATTAAAGAGGCAGAGTCCCAAGTCCCTGCGTGTACCACTGTTGTAAGGGAGCCATATTAAAATCAATGTGAGACTACTCAATTCAGTTACTTAAAAATTACTTAATTCCATTATGTTGAAATTATGTGAACAAATTATGTTTGTTTAACTTAATTGAATCTTGTGGAACCGATGTACATGATTAAATCATGTAAATCCAACACACCATATCTTTCAGTGTATGCACACTTCAGAATGATGCCAAAAGTAGCAGGTCATCCAGGAATGTTTTGCCTACTGTTTTATGAGTGGGCTACTGGCTAATTCGGACGTACTTCTTTTGTCACATACTTTTTTTTGCCTATATATTAGGAGAGTCAAGACTTACTGAATATCTCTCTTTGGAGTGGACTTTGTGCTTTATAACTTTGCAGACCTTTTTCATGCTCAAACAGCAACATTACACACTAAAAATGTTGAAAATGTAATTGGACACTTTTAAGAGATGGGTCGGCAACCTTATAGCACGCAGAGGGATAAGTGCGCACCACACCTCCGGTTGCGTGAACAGATTGTCGGATCTGCACGCTAGCCCAGGTTAAAATCTCACACTTTAAAAGTATTTATAGCTTAATAAAACATGCTGTGTTACTATGAGGAATGATTACCTCAAAATGTACATCTGTGTGCAAGTTCAATTAAATACATAGGCTAAACCTTTTTAGCTATTGTCACGTGCGAGTGATTATCCTGGCACACGTGCCATAGGTTGCCGATCCCGTTCAGAGCAGATTCAATATTTGAAATGCCTTTCTGACATTTTAGCAAGCTAAAGAGTCATCACCATGCGGGACCCTAGTCATGGGCCTTTCTCAATATGCGTTCTTGTCTGTACTTGTGTTCTCGTGGACTTTTGAAACGTCATCAGCATAGATATCCATAATAAAGGCTAGATGTCTTACGGGGGAGTCTCTAACGTCATCACCGGTGGCCATCTTGTCACAGGCAGGGCTCTGTGGTACCTGATGTAAGGCGAGTGATCTGCATGAACGCAAACACTCTTATCTCACTGAAATCTTGATGGATTTACAAATGGTTTGGTTTCTTACAAATGTTATTAACAAGGCTATAATTATGGATGCTTGAACAAATTATGAATAATTTTTCATAAGTATGCAGTGTCATAACAACATCTGACGTTTATAACAAACCAAACAGTTTGAAAATCGGTAGAAAATTGAGCAAGTTATGGTTATTTAAAAAGTGCAAGCACCCATGAAAACAATGTTAGCAGTGAGCGAGCTGCCTGTGACAAGATGGCCGCCAGGTACGAACGTCGACCTCCATTGGCCAGCAGCGCGGACGAGACATCTAGCCTTTATTATAAATATCTATGGTCATCAGTCGCTGCCCAAGTACTGTTCCATTTCAATGTTCACATCTAGCCAAGTACAGCTCAAATCCCTGGATGTGTCCTTGATCTGCCCCTTTTATCGAGGATGCAGAGAGGTCACTTGTGACAGACATTGTGTTTTTTGTCATATTTAACTTTATTACAGTGAAGATAATCATATATGCACACATATTGCCTGAACCACATATTAATTTTTTGTTTTGTTTTTATGTAAACAAAGGCAGGGTTGTGTTTTATATTTCGTTTTGTTATAAATATAGGCTACATTGAAGATCATCAACCACACCTGAACCACATTTATGTGGCTATTAATGTTTTTTTAAATAAAAACGAAAAGAGGCAGGGAGGGTTTTTATAACATGTCGTTTTATTGTGGCCTAAAATATACATACAGAGATAACCGGAGTAGCCAGAGCGAGCTGAGTGACGTTATAGTGAACGCAGCTGTTCCATTTGCAGAATTACCGGACTTGCGTCCAGCCGTCCTCGAGAGTTCGTTCTCCTGAGTCGAACTTTGCAAGTCCGAAGTCGGAATTTTCATATTTGGGTAAACTATCAGTTTGAAATGGCAATTATTTACACATTGCAAGCCATATTCTCTATTATTATTCATTTAATAATCATTTGAATAAAAAAAGAGTAATGACAGTTCTTAATGCTATATTGTCAAAGTGACATTGTGAGAGATAAAGTAATAGAAAAAATTATAAAATGACCAAGGCAGGGGATGGGGGGGCGTATTATATTATGTTCTATATAATATTGACAATATTGATAATTTGTTGATCTATTCCCCTGGAGTAAGGCATTTGTCTTATACTTCTGTCAGGACCACTTTTGCCAAAATTAGCATATAGTTTGGATTGGCGGTATGGTTCTGTTCTGGGCAAGAACTCCCTGCGTATCCCTGCAGCCTAGCATGGATGAAAGAAGCAATAAACCCCCCTAGGGTAAACAGAACAGAACCAACAATGTATTGCAGATATCATTAATGTCAATATTAAAATGTACAACATAATTCGGGAATTTTGTCTGATTCAGGGGGAATCAGAAGGCCAAATTCTGACTGACGAGAGGAGGAGCTGGGGATGGAGGAGGGTAATTAGCTCCGGAGAAACGCGATAGCTGCTGATAATACTGAAGGAGCTTATATATGCATGCTGTGATAGACATCGTATTCCTATAGGTAGACGTGATCAGCTGACAGTCAGCTGATGCGGGCTTGACTAACGTGACCTGCCAGAACTAACACTACACTTGACTTCTGTTTATACTTATGTATTCACATACAAAAACAACACAAGACATAAAACTAAGAAAAAGCAGCAGAATGGTGAAAATAATATTGTTAAGAATGGAAGCAAAAACAAGATTTTTTGAAAGAAGTCTCTTATGACCATCAAGCCTGCATTTATTTGATCAGTAATATTGTGAAATATTATTTTACAATAATGGTTTTCTATTTTAATATACTTTAAAACATTATTTATTTCTGTGATGCAAACAAGACAAAAAGAAATCCTAAACACATGCATTTTTAAATATAAAACCTAATGAAAATTTGTTTACATCAGATAAAATCAAACCGGGGTCACATGGGGTTAACAAAAAAAAATCTCTCTTTACGTGCATTATCAAAGAATGGGATCTGTATCATTCCAGCTGACCACTGCATTTCGCCATCTGTAAAACACATTTGAAGCATTCATATCGCCACATGTTTGTATTTCACAATATCAAAATTTGATAAACAACACAGATAGACCTCTAAGCACTGACGAAATAAGAGACTTACTTGGTCCTGATGCAGAGCTCCAGTGGAGGAATGAGATCACTGTCTGCGTCACTGTCACTCTGAGCAGCCTCTGCAGGACAATGTGGATCTGTCCAGAGACACAGAATACAGAAGACCTTATTATAAACCCTATTTATGAAGCAAGTGTGCAAAGGTTGTTTATTTTGTTGTTCTCAAATACTACGGATAATACACTACAGTGTTTGTTTTGTGTGTGTGTGTCCAGAAAAGCAATGACCCAAAGGAAAACACTCACAGATTGTTAATCTAATTGGTTCCTGCTGGTTGGCCAGCCCATCATAATAGTACAAGTCAAACTCTTCCTCTATGCAGTGATCGGTTGCCAGGTCTTCAGAGGAACAAAAGAGCACACTGAAATGGCTCTCGCTGCACACTACCCAAATTGGAAACGTGGGAGTTTTCAGGTGAGATCCAACCTTAAAAAAAAAAAGAAAAATCAGGATATAACAAATTTGGATAAAATGTATAAGTATATGTTAGAGTGTTTGAAGCCTTCTTACCTTACATATATTATAGTGCTCAAATAAAGAAAGCAGCCCAATGTTACAACGTGTTTTAATTCCCTTAAGAAGTGTAAAATTTCCATTTCCGGAATCGAGCTTCATTTCATCATCAAAGACGTTTGAAACTGCCCGTCCACAAAGCAAAAGATTGACCAATTCCTTAAAAAAAGTTAAAGGGTAATTATAAGAATGAATGACTTCATCAGAACACTGTTTACACTGGAGCTATACAAAAATCAACCAATACAACTATTTTATTAAAATGGTGACACCAAGCAAAGTAAAATCTTTTGTGTATTGGGTGTTTAGATCAGGGGCCTCATTTATAAACGTTGCGTACGCACAAAAGAAGGCGTACGCCACTCTCTACGCAATAATTGGTATTTATAAAAAGCAAACTTGACGGGAAAATGTGCGGTCCTTCACGCAAGCTCTGACCCAGGCGTACGCACAAAAACGGGTGAAATGAGAAATGGCGACACCGTCGGCAGATGGAAGAAACACGTGAAAGTGTGTGAAACTGTAGATCGTTGTGTAAAAGAAATGGCAATACTGCCTCTCATAAATAACTTGAAGACTTCACAAAGCAAGTATTACAATTAACAGCCTACACGAACACCCGTTTGATTGATCTGCAGTGTAAAACAAACAAAATCAAACGAAAATTACAACAGAAATGCAAAAAAAAAAAAAAAAAGTGAAATATGTTCTGCAACAATATTGGCATGTTATGCAATTCATCCTCATAAATAATATGGTAAACAGAACGAAATAATGTACAAAACTGATATTCTCGTCAATGTGTCCGTCTGGCGGAGCAGATATAGATGCAATTAGATAGACAGATAGATAGATAATTAGGGAGATATATAGATAAATAGATAGATAGATGTATTAATTGTCCACTGGGGAAAGTTGTTTTCATAGTAAAAATTTCTTCATCAGCTACAGAATCATGGTATTCATGCAAATGCCTTTAGTTTGTTTTATCTTCGATAAAATAACATATGATGTATGTCTCAACCATTCAGAAAGCTGCAAGAAATTACATTTGCTCTGAACTATTTCCCATTTCCACGTAGATAATAGGGATAGGGATTAATAGGGATTCCCCAATAATTGCCGCCAGTCTCTCATCAAGAGGGGTCAGCTCCGGTGTCCCCTTTCCCCCACCCTTGGCACTCTGGCGATGGAGCGCTAGACGTTTTTTTGCCTCCACTTTGATGTCCGACCATTTCTTTTTTTTTTCGGCCACGGTCCGAGGTTGTGAGGCTACAGCATTTACGGCGTCTGCAACCTTTTGCCACTCAAGTGCCTTTTTGGCATTAGTAATGCCCACACTGTGCCCTCCAAAAAATATTTTTCTCCTCTTTTCCACCTTGCCAACGATAATTTCTACTTCACATTGAGTGAAGTTAAATTTTTTTGATTTCCTCTCTGTATTTGCCATGATTTCGCAATCGATGAATATTAACTTGTGGGTGTTTCACGGACTATTTATGGGCAACTATGGGCGTGAGATGAAGCCGCAAAAGCTGCGCTACATTTAGAATTGATTGTGATTTATTAAGGGAAAACTGCGTAGGATGTGCGTGCGCACGGTTTTATAAATCCGAATATTTCTGTGCGTACGCACGTCCTATGTTTCATCCGTACGCCACTTCTGACGCAAATCCTACACAAAGTTTTATAAATGAGGCCCCAGGTCTGCAAAGTGTTAATACAGCAAACCTGTGTGCAGTAGCCATGAGCTCCAATGAGAGTGGAGGTTGGCACATCCATATCACTTTGTATACTAAAACACAAAGAATAAATGTTTAGCTCAGTGAATATATGAACATAAACAGTCTGTATGCAGTTAAAGAGGTGGAAACTCACGTTGCAATAGTTCTGGAAAGAATGGCAGAGATGGTAAGTAGGATACAGCCAAAGGGACCAGACTCAAACTAAAAGGAAACAGGAAAAATTCTACTAATTGCCATCATCAATCACATAAGGAGCTGTTAAACAGCTGACATTTGCCTTAAAATGCTTCAAGACTATCAATGGATGTGCTCGCATACAAACCTTGCTTATAACTTTATTTAATTATAAATATAAACAATACATCTACAATAACAATGTTCTAAATAAATATTATAAACAACTATTAATATATGTAGCAATACTGTAAATAATAATACATATTACAACATTTTTTAGAAGATATATATTCTACAACGAATAGAAATCATATATACAGGATGTGTTATAAGGCATTTAAGCACCGACTTACCTGTCTAACATGCTTCTCAAGAACTAAAGTGAGGTCATCTAAGGTGTCAACAGTGACGTATGTTATCTATGTGGAATATATATATATGTATAAAAAAACATTAACAAAAGAGAAATATGTAGTTGTCAAAAGAAGTAATTAGGAGGTCATTTAAGGGACAAAGAATCAACTTACCATTTCTAGAATACCGTCTGATTTGTAGCGTCCGATCGGGATGAAAAGACTTCTTCCTGTGTTTCTGTGGGGACAGATGCTTTACATTTGAGAAATGAACAATAGTTTTGTAAATATAAGTGATAATTCTAAATGTGTGACCCTTACATTGCAACTACCGCTCTCTTCATATTCCCGGCTCTCCATAGCATGTCAGCCAAAGCCCGAGATAGACATTTTGTCCTCAAAACGTTTGATACCTCCAGTCTCCTGGTGACATTTAACAAATCAAGTTTAAGACAACTGTTTGAGTTATCAATGAAATACGGATTTTATCATTTATAACCTGAAATATTCATTGTTAATTTTCTTTTTAAAAATATTTCTGAGATTAAAGCTGCACTATGTAACATTTTTTCGACCGGTAGAGGTCGCCTATTCAAAACAAAGGCGTAGTTTGATGACGGCAAGTTTGAGCGCAGAATCTTGGGACATGTGGTCTTCACCTCAAAGCCGGTGGAAAAGAATCAGAATAGGACTCGGGCAGAAATCATGTTCATGGAGCGATTATTAATGTTACTGTAGTAAAAAGCAGAAGCAGGAGCGATTGTTAATAAGAAGAGCGCAACACACACCTCGCGAGCAGCGGGACCTTTATTATGGCATAGTCGCCGGCGCCATTTCCGCTTTTCCAGTCATGAGTATGAGGTAACACAGCTCTGTTTATCATATTAGATACATCTGAGTGTGTTGAAAATGAGGTTATGACGTTACTATGTGCGTTCGCTCGGCGGCTGCTATGAAACTTGATGCACACTGCAGTAAAGCGTTTATGCAAAATAATGAAGCAATTGACAGGCGACTCCCTCACACGTCCCAGTTCCTTGGTTAAAATAGCAATTTTCTCACGATTTACAAATAGTTGGAAACATTTGGGATATTGTAAGTACTCAACTGAACAAAATATATAACACTGTCCTTGTGGTTTTTGGATATTTTACTGCAAAAATGTTACATAGTGCACCTTTAACAAGATCTTTGAAAAATGGTTAAATGACTGAATGGTTTTAAAATAATAAAGGGAAAAAATAATCTCTGAAAAATGAGCAAAAATATGACTGATGCTTGGTACACACTGATCCAATGAGCCACTGCTCGATTCTCCAAACAGAAGCTTCTGTAGGACACAAGCCTGAACTGCTGCAAGGACACCACAGGGTCCTCCCTGATAAAACAATCCCAGAACATCTCATGACGCAAAGGTTTACATACCAAAACAGTAAATCATGCGGTTGTCTGAAGTACTGTACCTTTTTTTGTACAATCCCATACTTCAAACCTGGAGTATCTGAAAAGGTAAAATTCTGTTGCTTCCACTCCTCAGTAAAACAAGCCATAGGAGAGCCAAAGATGATTTCTTTCAGAGCCTGAAGTAGACATGAAAGCATCAATATCATATCAGACTGGGCTGATATCACATAGATTATGGTTCCAGGAAGATAAAATGATAATGTACTTACAGTGGCAGTCATCTGGTCCATGGGAGTCTTGTCCAAACTAAGTTCTGGCATGGATGTTCTAGAAACACCACACAAGCTTTCCTCATTCTCTATGTCATCTGTAAGATTGAAAAAGAATTAGAAGGAATTTCAAAACAATGGATTTTTCATAACATTATTTTAAAGCAAATTTTAGATAAAAAATGCAGGGTTAGGAAAATACACTTCAGTTATATTGAAGCAATAGAACAGTTGCTAGTGTATTCTGCAGTTGTCTTGGCTATGATACAAAATGTAATCTGCTGAAGATTTGAGGTGCACTACCCAAAACCATTTCCAACACATGGAGTCCATCCAGTTTTGGGCTGGGTGCTGAATTCTTTCTGGAGAGGAAACAATAAAAGTTAATAATCACACACTTGACATATTGCAGCTGTGAATAAATACCAACAGTCTCTTTTTACCATCCTAAATGGGAGATTCTTAGAGCCATATTGTCTAATGCATAAGGGATTTTATTCATAATAATCATGCATACCTTCAAGGCCGTGGCTAGAAATTCTGGAGCTCCTTTTAAATATAAAATGCAGAAAAGGTTGTGAGTCCCCCTGGACCTGTGGGCCCCTAGAAACGTTCCAATCTTTCACCTCACTAGTTATGGTCCTCTCTATGTTTCAAATGGTATAACTATTTTAGCCCCTCAAAAATAAAACTGAAGGTCAACATAAAATATTTAGAGTAGGTTTCTCAGACACAGGTTAAGTCATTTAAAAAAAAATCTATCTCAGTGTATTACCCTTATTTCATTTTCCAGTCCAAATATCTTAAACATACATTTAAGGTTCTTAAGAAGCAAAATGCCATACATTTTTCAGAAAACAATCAAAATTATGCAAGTTTTTCAAGAAAAAATAGCTGACAGGGGAGTAAGAAAAACAATCATATTTTCTTTTTGAATTAAGATTATGTTTCTTACCCCATTGGCAGATATTTTTATGTATATACTCACTTAATTTTGATAGATTTTTCAAAAGACAAGAATTAATATCTTAAGTAATTTTGTTTATCAAGTAAATGTATATCTTGATTTAAGAATGTTTAGATATTTGTCCTGGAAAACTAGATGTTTTCAAATGATTGAAACAAACTCACAAGCGATGCTTGACTTCTGACATCCTCTCATGTCGATTGTGGTCTATGGTTCCTTTATTTAAATTAGAAAACATTCTGCTCTCCCCTTCAAGAGAGGATGATGGGTTAGACTTTGTATTTGTAGTATTGAGGCCATTTGTCCAGTTTGCGGATTCTCTAAAATCCTCTGATGTTGCTGTAACAGATGAAGGAACTTTTCGGGCTGGACGTCTTCTGTTACTCTCCTACAGAAAATTAAATCCTTGTAAATGCATTGTGCAATGCTGCAATGGAGGAGTAATGTAAAATCAAATCTTGGTAAAAAATATTATAAAATAAATATGTGACATTATTAATCACTGGATTTTAATTCCTTTTAGTTTAAAGTGTTAGCTCACCCAAAAATAAAAATTCTGTCATTATTTACTCACCCTCATATTGTTCCAAACCCGTAAGACTTTCATTCATCTACAGAAAGATTCGATTGAACTTGTTGATATGTGAATAAAAGCCTAAATTCAATCTGTTCATCATATAAAAGCGATCGTGTTTCTTCAGAAAATTTGGACAAAGCCGCTCAATTCATATGGATTAGTTTTACGATCTCTTTATGAACTTTTTAAACTGTCAAAGTGGTAGTTGCGTAGCTGTTTAAAGAGGGACAGAAAACTCTTAGATTTCATCAAAAAGATCTTCATTTTTGTTCCAAAGATTAACGAAAGTCTTACGGGTTTGGAATGACATGAGGGTGAGTAATTAATCACAGAATTTTTTGGGTGAACGAACCCTTTAATGAATCAAAATTCATTACATGCAAAGAGCTGGCAATGGGACCGGCCATAATGCCTCGTCTTATCCTGCTGCTCCTGTTCTTCTGGTTATCATTGTCTAGGATTTTTTTCTCAGAGAGAAATCCCTCTTTTGACACTGTTGGGAGATCATGGCTGGATGGCAAACGGTACACACTTTTCTCACTCTCAGGGTGAACAGCAAAGCTCTTTTTTCGTGTATTTTCAGGTGTTTGAGAAGGCAGCTGTGACATGCTGCTTTCAGATGACCTATGGAAAAGGTGGATGTTTACTGTCAACAGATCTTTAAAGTTTCAAACAAATGAATTACAAATGAATACTGGAGTTTTGTCAACAAAATAAAAAAATTAATACCTTGGACTGTCACACAACAGACTTTCCATACAACTTTGATCTCTCTTAACACTCATGTCTAAGGAAGAGATGGACATTGTTTGTTCTAGTGGATATGCTTGCTTGTCATCATGGTTGCCTACTTTGGTTTTGTCACCTTCACTCATTCTGTCCTTCACAATTATCTCCAACATTGACTTCAAGGAATGTTCTTCAACCTAAATACAAATGCATTTTATGACCTCTCTGCTGTTCCAACATCCTTGCTATTTTATATAAAGATGTTTTTATTTTATTTACTTAAATACCTTATTCTGTTTGTAAAGGCCCTCAAGGTGAAGTATTCTGCGAAGATCTGATCTGTTATTAACGCTTGAATTAGTTCGTGGAAGCTCTTCATCCATGCATGCTATCGTTTTCTTCAGGCCCTGTAAGTACATTTCATCATCCAAACAGCGCAATCTCTGAGAGAATAAGACAGTTTACAGAGGAACGCTACCTTTAAAACACCTTAAAAATACAGTATGCAACGTTATATCACACCTGCTTTGAATGGTATAGGATAGCTTTTGTGTCAAAGTAAGTTACCACGTTTACCTTCCGAGCTGAATCAGTTGAAAGAAAATGCTGTGTCACCCACCTTTCGACTGAGATATTCCCGTACTAGAGACGCGGACACTTCCTCCACGTCTTTGCCCATCATGGATCACAATAACACTGCGGTAATAAATATGGGACTGAAATAGCAAGTTGGCTAGGTCGGTGTAAACAGTCCCAAACTTTACACACCTCAAATACTGTTGGTCGACATACGACATATCTACACACCGTTATTACATTTTCAGCATGGTATATTTTAATGTTTGGTGATTTGTTTGGGGGAGAGGTAAGTTAAGGATAGCTGCAGAGGCTTGCTAGCTAGCGGTCGGTCTAGCTTTTCGCCTTGTTGCTATAGTTACCTCTAGTACGTTGTTGATAGAGTGTGTGTGGATCATAGACCGTAAAAAAAGTGTGGATTCATGACACAGCTGCGCCTCCCAGCGGATGCAACATTAATTACTTTGTTACAGTTTGCAAAGAAGGAAATATTTGTAAACATTTGTGGAAATACAGAATAAAAATTAAATATAAAAAGATATTTGCGACTTTTTGTCTCACAATTCTGGCTTTTACCTCAGAATTGGGGGATATAAACTAGCAATTGCGAGTTATAAAGTCAGAATTGCGAGTAATAAAGTCGCAATTTCGTGTTATAAAGTCAGAATTGCGTGAAATAGGCCTACTCGCAAATGCGAGTTATAAAGTCAGAATTGCGTTATATAAACTCATACATGCGATGCGAGTAAAAGTCAGAATTGCGAGTTTATATCTCTATATCCGTGACGAAAACAAGATTCTATAGAAATTAATAAGCCTATGTTGCTGTAAAGTTGGAAAGTAACTCCTCTGTTGACAGGTATGTAGAAGATTACTTTTTCATATTCATATTTTGTAAATAATAAACCAAGATCTATCTATCTATCTTAATGTTCACTGTTCTATTTAATCAGAATAGCTTAAAAAAGGGTCAGATATGGCCTGAAATAAGTTGATTTATATGAAAATACACTGAAAATGTCTAGCAGAACTGTCTCCATTGAGTAATGAAGTCTTGTTTGTTGACAAAAAATAAAATATTTGTCTATATGTGAGCTGGTTGTGGAGAAGAACGTAATACAATATTTGTCTATTGCAAAATGGCACTTGAACCAGAGCTTTTACATTTTTTATTACTATTTATACCCTATTTTGTCTGTTATTCTGTCATTTAGGCCTGCATGGCCTTCAAGCTTTTTAAAAATATTTTCTAAAATATTTCTGTCAATCTGTCTTGAGAACCATGTATACATATCTATGTTGAGAACAGTATGATTTTTGTTGAATTTCTTTCAATTCCTTTTAATTATACATTCAAATTAGGAAAGGTTTAATACCAATTTGCATTAAACCAAAGACTCTGTTTTATATGATACTGTAATCAGATGAATCCACCAGGCCACGTCTCCTAAAACGTAAATAAAGTGTTAGTTTATAAAACCGGCCAACCACACGTTTCATTCATTTTATTATCATTTTTTACATTACACAAATATTCTGCCTAAAATCTAAAATCACCTCTACCTACATACACTGTCCATACATTTCATTTACTCACTACACTTTAACATATAAATATCTGGGGATATGAAAGCTCCATGAGTACATTTTTAATCAAAACTTCCAATACTCACAAAGTGGAAAAAAAACATCTGAGCCTGAACAGAGGTGCTTATAGGAATTCAGCAAAGAAAATGCAACCACAGCCCCCTTTACAGATACTGAATCAAACTCTCAAGTAACGTCTCATTCATTCGGTGACATGGGATCCTTCCTCGGTGTCAAAGTGGGTATATGTTGAACTAAAATGTATTTGCTTAACTAGATTTCTCTTTCAGCTACGCTATGTATTTATTCTAGAAGATCATGGGAACGGTATCTGTGTTTTGGCACAAATTCATCCCAGATATGGAGTATTTTTTTTTGTTTTGATAACTGTGAGTGCAGCATCTAATGTAAACAACAGATTGCACTTCATCATTGAGCGTATCTTCAGGAGGAATGGAAGAAAAAAAAAAATACCGCTCCTTCCTCCTCGGTTTTTGGCCCTACCGTGAGAAATGAACTTTTATAAAAGAAAAAAAATAAAAGTCTGGGAAAGTTCCAGAGAAGGAGAGCATCAGTAGTCCTCAGCTGGAAAGAGAAAGACAGGGAGACAGAGAGACACGGTTTGATTAACAAGAAGAAGAAGAACCGAGTGGAAGTGGAGCATGCGATCCGTTTGAGTTTAGCGACGGCGTAAGAAATCTCAGCATGCAGGTGGTTAGTAGAGGCAGGAGGCAGCTTACTTTCAATTGTGAGAATGCAGGTGCTGGCGGCAGTGCCTCGGCTGTTGACGGCTTTGCACATGTACTCTCCTTCGTCCTCGGGGAACGTTTCCGGCAGGTACAGGCAGTAGGTCTCGCCTCTCTCGATGTACTGATAGTCTTCAGAATCCGGCAGCAGCTCACCCTCAAACCACCAAGTGACCTCTGGTTTGGGTTCTCCCGTGATCTTCACTGTGAACCGCACAGGCTCTGCGTCAACCACCGACTGGTTCTTCAGGGGCTTCTTAAACCACGGAGCACCTGACCTGGCATGGTCCTCTTCATCCTCATAAGCGGCAGAGCCGTTAATGATGCTACCCTCTTCCTCCTCATCTTCTTCCTTTTTCTGACAAGACACATGACAAAATGTTTCACACTCGGAAAAAAACAACAGAAATCACACGCGTGCAGTTCTGTCATGCATTAGAGTTGACATCAGATCCAGGCATGTCCGCCATTTAGTTCTTAAACAAAGCAGCCCAGGAGAGGTTTACTTTTTGGAGAGCAGCGTCAATTTCCTGTTGTTCAAACTGCATCCTCTGTAATTTCTGCTCTTCGATCTTCCTCTTCTGCTCCTCTTCTCTGGCCTTTGCCATTTGTTCGAACCGTGCTCGCATGTCCACTTTCTGTCTGAACGGGACGTCCTCTGGTTTAGTTGGAGTTGTTTTGTCCTCATCTTCATCCTGTGGAAGAAATTAGCAAAATTCTTCACTTCAACGTTCTTTAGCTGGAATGAATAAATGAGACATTGCCTCGTTCCGTCACCTCCTGGCAGCGCTCTGCCTCTCTCTCCTTGATTTTTTCATCAATTTCTTTCCTTCTTGCTCGTTCCTCCTCGATCTTCTTCTGGATCTCCTCGTCTGTGAGCTGCTTGATCTTCTCAAACTTGGATTTCAGGCTTTTGGCCTGGATGGAGCCAGTCCGCTTCAGCTTTGTTAGCTCCTCGTACTCGTTGCTCACCACCTCAGAGCTTTCATTGATCTCATCCTAATTAAACCCACAAAACATATGTAAATAAGCAAACATGTTATGAAATTGGAAATGTAATGATCATTTTAATGGCATGTGAAGCTGACCTCGCCCATCTCTTGTCGCAACTGTTCAAACTCTTTCTTCTCCATCTCCATTTTCTGGCGTCTGGCCTCCGCCTTGCGCTTACGCTCTGCCTCCTCTTTCATCTTCAGCATCTCCTCAAAGTTGATTTCTAGTTTCCCTGGGTGCATTGCTTCCTGTGACTCTGTCCGCACCAGAGTTTCGTTATCATCCTGCCCCTGTCACAAAAATGGGATACACATCTCAATTGATATTCAATATATTTGTATACATCTTGTGCAAGTAGAGTGGCTGCATCCGAAATCAGATAATCTCTTGAATAGGACCTATAAGTGATAACTTAATGACTGCTAAAAAAGTATATTCTATATACAACCCCAAATCAGAAAAAGTTGGGACAGTAAGGAAAACGCAAAAAAAAAAGAAGAAGTGATTTCTAATTTTACTTTGACTTGTATTTCATTGCAGACAATATGAACACAAAATATTTAATGTTTTGTCTGGTCAACTTCATGTCATTTGTAAATATGCATCCTTTCCTGTCATTCAGACCTGCAACACATTTCAAAACAAGTTGGGACAGGAGCAATTTAGGGCTAGTAATGAGGTAAAATGGTTAAATAATGATGTGATTTGAAACAGGTGATGTCAACAGGTGATTGTAATTATGATTTGGTACAAAAGCAGCATCCAAGAAAGGTCTAATCCTTTAGGAGCAAAGATGGGCCGAGGATCGCCAGTTTGCCAACAAATACGTGAGAAAATTATTGAAATGTTTAAAAACAATGTTCCTCAAAGAAAGATAGAAAGAGATTTGGATATTTCACATTCAACAGTGCATAACATAATTAAAAGATTCAAGGAATCTGGAGGAATTTCAGTGCGTAAAGGACAAGGGCGCAAGCCTAAGCTGAACAACCGTGATCTCCGATCCCTCAGGCGGCACTGCATCAAGAATCGTCATTCATCTATAAGCGATATCACCACATGGGCTCAGGACTACTTTGGCAAACCTTTGTCAAGTACCACAATACGTAGTTACATCCACAAATGCCAGTTAAAACTGTACTGTGCCAAAAGGAAGCCCTATATTAACAGTGTCCAGAAGCGCCGTCGACTTCTCTGGGCTCGGAGGCATCTGGGATGGACCATCACACAGTGGAAACGTGTACTGTGGTCAGATAAATCAGTATTTGAGGTATTTTTTGGGAGGAATGGACGCCGTGTGCTCCGGACCAAAGAAGAAAAGGATCATCCAGACCAGCAACAAGTCCAAAAGCCAGGGTCTGTCATGGTATGGGGTTGTGTCAGTGCCCTTGGCAAAGGTAACTTGCACTTCTGTGAAGGCACCATTAATGCTGAAAAGTACATAGAGATTTTGGAGCATAATATGCTGTTTTCAAGAAGACATCTTTTCCAGGGACGTCCATGCATATTTCAAAAAGACAAAACCACATTCTGCACACATTCCAAAGTCCTGGCTGTGGAGGAAGAGGGTACGGGTACTTGACTGGCCTGCCTGCAGTCCCGACCTGTCTCCAATAGAGAATGTGTGGCTGCGACAACGAAGACCCCGTACTGTTGCCCACCTTAAGACTTGATTGCAGGAAGAATGGGACAAAATTACACCTGAAACACTTCATCACTTGGTGTCTTCAGTCCCTAAACGTCTTTTAAGTGTTGTGAAAAGGAATGGCAACATTACAAAGTGGTAAATGCTTTACTGTCCCAACTTTTTTTTAAATGTGTTGCAGGTCTGAATGACAGGAAAGGATGCATATTTACAAATGACATGAAGTTGACCAGACAAAACATTAAATATTTTTTGTTCATATTGTCTGCAATTAAATACAAGTCAAAGTAAATTTAGAAATCACTTCTTTTTTTTTTTTTTTGCGTTTTCCATAGTGTCCCAACTTTTTCTGATTTGGGGTTGTAGTATGAGTATGAAGAATGAATGTAATCCGAACATACTACATTCCCCATGTTGTCATTATCATGTGACCTACCAGTGTCAGTTAAGTCGCTTCACTGCCATTCACAAATCCTCTCCCGTGGCCTCAAGGGATAATAAAAGTGTCCATCATATGCACACTTCAGAATATATTAGGGAAGTATATGATTTCGGATGCAGTCACTGTTTTTCTTTGAATTGAATCCAAATCCCACAGGTGGTTGAAATTGGTGATGCATTCTAGGAAATTAATTGTCCTTCCTCCCTGATCTGTCTGTTTCAGTTCAAATCTAAATGGCACACATCCCTGTTACTCTAATAGACAAAATCGGTTAAAACATCAAACCAAGTGTAAAAAGAGCTATACATTATCACACAGTTATGTGAGCAAAAACATAGACAGCCATGTTTGAACAGTGTGAAGATCTGGACCCCCTAATTCTGTTTTTTATTAGTACTTAAAACATTAGAATAATTGTATTTACTACACTGAATAGAATCATATATTGATCTTTTTTCTTATTTACCCATACATATTTTTAATTTTTAAAGCAACCAATCACAGCACCTACAACTGAGCGACAGGGGAGAACAGGAAAACAAGACAACCAAAAACAAAAGGGGGAGGGAAACCAACTAAATCACGTAACAATAGCCTTTAAACAAAATATATTTGTTTGAGACGCAAAATATATTCAAAGGTGTCATATCATGAGGAATCGACATTTCTTCTCTATAGCCCAAAAAGACAAGCTACAATAATGATTTATTCTAAAAACCTAAACATACACTTGACTAATACTGTAAACTCGAGGGGGGGGGGCTAAATTGAAATTAATGATATGAATGATATGACCTTTTAAGACTTGTCTTCTGAGAAAATAGCTTTCTTGAATATGTTTATTTTTGTCTAGCTTCACTGGAATGTTTTGGCCTCTCTAAGTACATTATTTTATTTCTTGATTTCTTTTTTTGTGTCATCAATCATTGTGGCAATGCTTCTCTTGAGCAGGGTAGTGGTTTCTGTTTAAAAAAGTTTCTTACTTCTTTATCTCCATATCCAGTCATATTATCCTGATCCAGGCCAGGGCTCTTAAAGACACAATTTGAAAAGCATAACAGACAAGCATTGCAGCAGGTATACCATTTGAGCACACTGGAGATTTGCACATGTGTTGTGTTTACATTTGCAACCGAATTAATTGTTTTAGATTACTAAAGTAGGTTGTATTGAAATTGACACTGGTTAACAGTTGTTAGCTGACTGACATGTGCTCAGATGATATAAATATAATGAGCAGATTGCATTGCAATTAACATGCAGCATAAAGTATGTTTATGTTATATTATTAATAACTAGAACAGCAGTTATATAATTATCTGAATATAGCACATTAATGGAATTTTTGTTGTTGTTGTTTAAGATGTACTTTTGTTGGTCACATCAATTAGTGCATGCAAACGCACTGTACATGCGCAAATACAGTATGTTACATCTCATGCGTGGTCCTACCATGCTCTTGCGAGCTTCTGCAAAAAGTTTTTTCTCCTCTTCCAGGCGTCGCTTTGCCTCCTCTTCTTTCTTTTTCTGCTCCTCTTCTCGTCTTTGTCTTTCCAGATCCTCAAAGCTGATGGCCAGCTTCCCGGGTTTGGCCCCGTCTGAGTTTATCATGGCCAGAAGCATGTCATCGTCACTATTTACAACCTGCAAGTGAATAGATTAGGTTTGGGGAAAATGAGTTAGTCAACAGTCAAAGTTTAATCTGGCACCCAGTTTACATGTCCAACTGTGCCAAGTCAGAAAACCCTTATCTCTGTCTGATTTTAGATCATAGGCGTTATATTGCAAGACAGATAAGTCATAGGCATGTTCGTAATGACCTTTTGCAATAATAGTGAGCATTTTATGTCTATTAAATATTGTTTAGGACTCCCTAACAAAGTATCAGAAGGTGATATATATACCACTATCAAAGTATATCATGGTTACCATAGTACATGGGGGAGAAAAAAACAAACAAACATGTTTTTCACAAGCACACAAACTGACCATGCTCTTTCTGGCCTCGGCAAAGGACTTTCTCTCTTCTTCGATGCGTCTTTTCCTTTCTTCCTCCACACGCTTATGTTCTTCTTCCAGCCTCTGTCTTTCCAGCTCTTCAAAACTGAGTCGAAGTTTACCAGGTCTGAATTCTTCCTTCTCTCCTTCTGTATCCTGAATGTCCTCATCATCCAGGGCCTGTGATAAAGCGAACATTATCACTCATTACATTATTCATGTCTGGACAATTTTGGGCACTTAGCTAACTTTTCTTGGCTACTTTTTCTTATTTTTAACCAACTTGTCTTGACGGTGTGATTCCCCTACCAAACAAGTTCATTGCAAATATCGACCTGCAACCAGTTTTGTTGGTTAAGGTTAGGGTGTAGGGTAGGGTTAGGATTTGTTTTAGCATTGTGTAGGAAAACAATCTTTAAATCTTTAAACTCAGCTGCTCTGAAAATCATGTGTATTGAGGCCATTTTTCACGGATGTATTAAAGGTGCACTGCGTAATATTTATGAGGATCTATTGACAGAAATGCCATATATAATATACTTAACTATGTTTTCAGTGGTGTATAAAGAGTTTACATAATGAACCGTTATGTTTTTATTAAACTTTTAAAATTTTTTATTACTGAAGTCGCCATTTTGCACCACCATGTTTCTACAGCAGCCCTAAACGGACAAACTGCTCTACAGAGCGCTAGCAATGCTGTTTTAGATGACGACATCTTTGTCCTGTGTCGGCCACGGTAGCTTCACTATGTGCTTCAAAAGTGAGGGGTGAGTAGTGGATGGTTGCAATTCCCAACTAAAATTTACACAGAGCACCTTTAAAGGGTTTCTTCGGTGATTTAGCATTAAGCTTTGTATCAGTAGAAACCCGTAGTATATTCGAATTATGGTACTTTCCCCCCTCATGTCCCCCTGAGACGAGAGAATTATGCATTTTATTTCTGGAAAAAATCCTCCGATGATGCAAATATCGTCATTTTGTGTAATCGGATGATTTTTTGGGCCAGAGCCTAAAGACTACAGCCAGTACAAGGAACTAGTTACGCATATTTTCAGCCCAGCTCGGCCTTGGGCATTCATAACGGAGCAGTGCAGAGAAAAGTGAGTGTTTCAACTTTTCAATGAATTCCTATGAAATTTTAGCTTCCATATCTGAAAACGTGCCAGACTGGACACGCGCTTTGAATGACTGCCGTGGGCAAGAGATGTAACCAGTAGCCATGGCTTATGAGTGGCCTCGTTGGGCAGTGAAGCAAGTGCATTCTAGGATATGTTGTCTTTCATCCACATGAGACAAAAATACTTTTTCTGTCTTTTCTCTGTCTAGAAGGCACCAAATTCAAAAATAATTTCAGTATGGAAAACGCAAAAAAAAAAAAAAAAGAAGTGATTTCTAAATTTACTTTGACTTGTATTTCATTGCAGACAATATGAACAAAAAATATTTCATGTTTTGTCTGGTCAACTTCATGTCATTTGTAAATATCCATCCTTTCCTGTCATTCAGACCTGCAACACATTTAAAAAAAAGTTGGGACAGTAAAGCATTTACCACTTTGTAATGTTGCCATTACATTACACATCGCTTCAAAATGCGCCACACATTCTCTATTGGAGACAGGTCGGGACTGCAGGCAGGCCAGTCAAGTACCCGTACCCTCTTCCTCCGCAGCCAGGACTTTGTAATGTGTGCAGAATGTGGTTTTGCATTGTCTTGTTGAAATATGCATGGACGTCCCTGAGATGTCTTCTTGAAGGCAGCAAATTATGCTCCAAAATCTCTATGTACTTTTCAGCATTAATGGTGCCTTCACAGAAGTGCAAGTTACCTTTGCCAAGGGCACTGACACAACCCCATACCATGACAGACCCTGGCTTTTGGACTTGTTGCTGGTAACAGTCTGGATGATCCTTTTCTTCTTTGGTCCGGAGCACACGGCGTCCATTCCTCCCAAAAAATACCTCAAATACTGATTCATCTGACCACAGTACACGTTTCCACTGTGTGATGGTCCATCCCAGATGCCTCCGAGCCCAGAGAAGTCGACAGCGCTTCTGGACAATGTTAACATAGGGCTTCCTTTTGGCACAGTACAGTTTTAACTGGCATTTGTGGATGTAACTACGTATTGTGGTACTTGACAAAGGTTTGCCAAAGTAGTCCTGAGCCCATGTGGTGATATCGCTTATAGATGAATGACGATTCTTGATGCAGCGCCGCCTGAGGGATCGGAGATCACGGTTGTTCAGCTTAGGCTTGCGCCTTTGTCCTTTACGCACTGAAATTCCTCCAGATTCCTTGAATCTTTTAATTATGTTATGCACTGTTGAATGTGAAATATCAAAATCTCTTCCTATCTTTCTTTGAGGAACATTGTTTTTAAACATTTCAATAATTTTCTCACATATTTGTTGGCAAACTGGCGATCCTCTGCCCATCTTTGCTCCTAAAGGATTAAACCTTTCTTGGATTCTGCTTTTGTACCAAATCATAATTACAATCACCTGTTGACATCACCTGTTTCAAATCACATCATTATTTAACCATTTTATGTCTGAATGACAGGAAAGGATGCATATTTACAAATGACATGAAGTTGACCAGACAAAACATGAAATATTTTGTGTTCATATTGTCTACAATGAAATACAAGTCAAAGTAAATTTAGAAATCAATTCTTTTTTCTTTTTTTTTGCGTTTTCCACACTGTCCCAACTTTTTCTGATTTGGGGATGTACATTTCAGCTGCTGTAAGAAGAGACCACAAACGATCCACCACCTGCAGCATCCACACACGCGATATTGCCCAGTAGCCCGACTCCTTTATGTATACAGACATGACGCAAAGACGAACGGCGGAAGCTCGTATTTCCTGCGGAAAGCTACCAGTACCACTCAAATTATAACACATTATTACAACCTTACCGTTGTGAATCGGGCTAAGGTAAGGAGATTGTTTTGAACACTGGCTGGTTATGCACTTAATTTTTATCATTTTTAACCCCAAAAAAGTTACGGACTGCAGCTTTAAGTTCCCACGGGGTCCTTGCAGAATAACATTCGGTCTAGCTCATTAAATTAACTATAAATATGTTGCACAAACTTTTACAACCAGAAGATGTCCTAGAATGTTTTGTCTTAATTTTCAACAATATATTTATTGTTTCATATTTTTAAAACCTAAAACTTAATGCTTTGATTGAAAGTGTACATGTGTACATTGATTGTGTACAACTGTGTACATTTTTAAAGTAAGCATGTTGCTTAAAATGTCATGTTTTATATTTTGTTATATACTGCAAATATTGCATTTGCATGCATTTTAAATTGCCCCCCCCCCCCCCCCTCCCAAAAAAAGGGTCCATTATATATATTATATGTGTAAAAGAATATATCCACTGGTTCTTGAAAATATACCCACCATTCCCAGCTTAGCCTCTTCAAAAGTTTTTCTTTCTTCCACTAGTCTGCGTCGGGCTTCCTCCTCTGCCTGTTTTCTCTGCTGCTCCTGTCGCTCTTTTTCCTGCTCTTCAAACGTCAGACGCAGTTTACCGGGGGTCATCTGTTCCTTCTCTTTGGGATTAGACTCTACATCGTCCAACTTTTTTAAAGAAACTTTTTTTAGTCAATTTTTAATTTTATTTATAGATATATTTCCAAAATTAACAACTTTTTTTTTTCATGTACAGATTATATTGATAGTTTAAAGCAGAATCTTCACCTGTTCAACCATGGAGCGACGCTTGGCCTCTCGGAAGGACTGCCGGTTTTCATCGTATCTCTTCTTCTTCTCCTCCTCAGTTCGCTTCTTTAATTCCTCTTCTCGGCTCTTCTCCATGTCCTCAAAATTGACCCTGATCTTTCCTGGTTGTTTCTGTGATTTTGCAGGCACTACTCGAACCAAAAGGCTGTCATCACCTTCCTGTGATGAAGTAAAGAAGTTACCCAAACAGATTAAATAGCATTTTTATCATTGGAATTATATGATGACGGTATGATGAAATGTTAACTTCCTTTTTTTTTTGGAAAATCAGAAACAAATGTGAGTAATCAAATTGTGAGTCTGAGTAATGTGAGTAAATGTGAGTAATCGCATTCATGTTGTAATCTAAAGCAATAACAAATAGTTTTTTTCATTTATACTGCTTTGACCTGCAACATTCCTGCAGTCATGGAGAAGCATCCAGATAGGTTTCAGATAAGGCCTGACAGCAAAAAACATTCTTCTGGCACAGTTGCCTTCATTTGTGTCATACTAGACCGAGATATGGGACTGTTAATTCAGTTAGAGAGCACGGCCTGCAAGTGCTGGGAAACAGTTGCCAGTCACATGTTGTCCATGCTTGTTAACTCTGGCTCCAGAAAGTGTGGCATTTTCCTAAATTTAACACCCAGTGCCATGTTGTATATGAACTGACATGTCTTTGGCCATCATTGCCATGTCTTTGGCCATCATTGCACACATTTCACATATCATTTTGGAATATTTATCATACATTACCATTAAAATTTTTAGCTAGGAATCTTTTTTTTTTAAAGAAGTCTCTAATGCCTACTAAGGATGCATTTATTTGAGAAGACAATAAATACACTATTATTGTGAAACATTATTACAATTTAAAATAATAGTTTTAAAATTTAATTTATTTCTGTGATGGCAAAGCTGAATTTTCAGTAGTCCTAGAAATGTATTGTAACATTATAAATTGTATTACTTATATCCTTGCTGAATACAAGTATTACTTCCTTTATCTAAATATATAGACAGACAGACGAGAGATAGATAGACAGACAGACAGACAGACTAGATAGATAGATGATAGATAGATAGATAGATAGATAGATAGATAGATAGATAGATAGATAGATAGATAGATAGATAGATAGATAGATAGATAGATAGATAGATAGATAGATAGATAGATAGATAGATAGATAGATAGATAGATAGATAGATAGATAGATAGATAGATAGATAGATAGATAGTCAAGTCAAGTCAAGTAAACTTTATTTATATAGCGCTTTTAATAATGCAGATTGTTTCAAAGCAGCTTCACAGTGTTTAACAGGAAAATAATTCAACAGAATTCTATTCAGCCGTATAGCCGTTCTTCTGGAGAAAATGGTGATGTCATCAGCTCATTTCAATTATCATACAGTGACAATGTGGGCATTAGAACAGTAATTAGATCAGTAATTTAGTTTATATGGTTAATTTAGTTTAATAATTAGATTTATTTCGATATTTAGTTGAAAAATGTAGTGTCCCCAACTGAGCAAGTTGATAGATAGATAGATAGATAGATAGATAGATAGATAGATAGATAGATAGATAGACAGACAGACAGACAGACAGACAGACAGACAGACAGACAGACGATAGATAGATAGATAGACAGACAGACAGACAGACAGACAGACAGACAGACGATAGATAGATAGATAGATAGATAGATAGATAGATAGATAGATAGACAGACAGACAGACAGACAGACAGACAGACAGACAGACAGACAGACAGATACAGTAAATAAAACACAATATTTATATTGAATTTATATATTTATAATATAACATTTATATATTATATATTACAATCATAATAAAGGGTTGATAATAATTGTTATACTATCAATCCATTCCATGAATTGATTTCACTTACATATATTGCTAGGTTTTAAAATAGAACTTTAGATTATATCAGAGGATTACCAGAGTGATTACAGATACTTTGCTGGAGATTTTCTAACAGTAGACCTGATAAAGCAGCCGACTGCCAAGTCGCATTAAAAGCATCCTGCTAGTGCTTCAGCCACAGTCTGTTATCATGACACACTGACTCACCTCCTCAGCTTTCTTGGCCAGCTCTTTCTGAATCTTGGCCTTCTCTTTGGCCTCCTGTGCAGCTCGCTTCTTTCTCTCCTCTTCTGTTCTTTTCCTCTCCTCTTCCTGCCTCTGTTTCTCCATCACTGCAAACTTCCCCTTCACGCTGCCTGTGAATGGACAGAAAGCCGACAGTTGGCGTCTATAACGGGATTAAAGTGCTGTTGCAATGATTACGTTGGTTCGGTCCAAAAAATCAAATATAAAAGTCCCTCCATTTGTCTCATACCGGTAATCTTGGGAACATATGATTTTTCTATCTTCGTCGGCTTCACCTCTTCCTCTTCATCGCTAGAGGCGAGGAGTTCCTTTATCTGTGGAGGATCCGACAGTTGTTGTGAGGTTAGGCGTTTTATCCAGGATCAGAAACCATGCTGGTCGTAGCAAGCCAAGCAGACCTTAATCCTTGTAAGACAGGCACATATGACCTACAGGGGCGGATGCTGATTGGGCCGTCAATTGTGACATGGGCAGGGGATCAGTAGAGTGTGCATGCAGCAAGCAGGCATCACAGATACTGGGGTGTTTTACTGATTAAAAGCTCTTTTTGTAAGAAGGTTTGTGTATATCCTTTTAAATACCTGGAATCGGGTATTGATGCATGCCTAATCTTACGCAAACACTGAATACCCAGCAAGCAGTCTTTTCTTTAACCTCAAGGCAAATTCATCTACTAAGCATTGTTAGTGTCAGAGAGATGAGGCAGTGCAGTCAGTGGATGAACAAACAAGGTGCTGATGGGCAGGTTTCTCTACTGACCATTTGCTTCCTGCGACTGTATTCTCTCTCTTTAACGTACTGATCTCTGCGTTTCTTTTGCTCTTCCTGACTTCTCTTTTGGTTTCTCTCTTCTCTAGCTTTCTGCATGGCCTCAAACTTATTCTTCACGTCTTCTTTCCCCATCTTGGGAACATAACTTCTCTGTACAGGCTTAGATGTTTTAAGCAGTTTCTTCAGAAGAAAGGGAAAACGAGGTTGTTAGAGATGGAGAGATTGTTAGTAAAAGAGAAATGGAAAATTAGTTCATTTCCATTTTTTTAAATATATATATATTCTTTTGCAGAGAGTAATGCTTATATGATTACAAATTACATATAACATTATAATTGGTTATTTTTCCATTTTATAAATTAGCATATTAAATATACAGTATATATATCTATTTTCATAATTATTTTTATATATATATATATTTTTTTTTATTATATAGTTCTGCTCATAAGTTTACAGCTCATACATTTAAATGTTATTTTATATTGGATGATTGGAGTAAATTATTTTGTCTTCAGGGAAACATGAAATATCTAAAGGTCAGTGCTAAATAAAAAAAAAAAAAAAAAGTATTTTAAAGAAATAAGAAAACCGGACAAACAAGGGACTCATGAACAACTATCACAAAACATAAAAACAGTTGTTTATTATCCAGGTAACAACACATATTATTAAGATTCAACTTTTGAACTGGTTCATTTGTGTAAATTCAGTTATTATTTTGTCTTGTGGATTTTGTCAACATCTGTTATTCAGGACAGTACTGAATACAAAATAACACATGACTCTTATTTTGTTAATCTTGCATGTTCTGCAAGAGGTATGCAAACTTATGAGCAAAACTGTGTGTGTTAATTATGTGAAATTTGTATTTCATTTAATTATTTTAAAATATTTACGCATATTATTATAGCTCCATCAAACCATACCTCTTGTTTTAGAGCCACATCTGACATATTTGTTATATCAGTATTATGTGATGCATCATCCTCTTCATCATTCTCCACATTTTCCTCAGTCGTCTTTGGAGCCCTCTCTCGTTTTCTCGCCCTGCCGTTGGTCTTTGTCTCATGTTCGGGCTCTTCCTTCTCTGGTAACTTGGTGTTTGGTTCGTCTGCAGCACTGTTCATTTCCACCTCTTCAGTCATGCAACTCGTGTCATGCGTTTCCTCTTGGTTTTCATCGTTGATTGTGTTCTCTGTATCATCAGCGTCAGCAATATCGTTCAAGTTTTCCGTGTTGTTTAAATGCGTCATGTCTGTTGACACATCCGCCATGCTCATCACTTCAGTCATGTTGCTGTTTCTCAAACACACCGTTACAGGGCCTGTTGCAAGATACGTCAGATGAAGCTGACATTGGGAGAAAGACATAATGACCACAAGACTGCAGTGCAAAGGAACTATTTTTCCTAGCCCTAATTTTAGTAACTACAAGTACCCCTGTTATGCTATTTTAAAGGTTTCTAATTTTGTTTTGGAGGTCTTCTACAATGCATCCAAGGTCATTTTCTCATAATATACATTACACAGTCTGAAAACAGTTTGTTCGAAGATTCAGTCTCTCTAAAAGCCTTATCTGCTCTGATAGATCAGATGGCCCAGTCTATTGTGATTGATCTACTCTGCTCTGATTGGTCAGACAGCCAAGTCAGTTGTGATTGGTCTATCTCTTACAGCATGTGTCAGAAATGAAACGCCTTATCTGAATTTCAGCTCTGGAGGCTTCTTCAGTGCTTGATACACAGTGATATGAAAAGGAACGATGGCGTCGGTTTTTCCGTATCAATTCCAGTGCGAGTCCTCATCTTTTGGAAGTGCATGCTAAGTGGATTCGCAGCGTTGAAAACACAGTCCTCTCAACATGTCCACAACACCAACCAAACTCTTTCATGCTTCAGCTACAACTGCAGTGTTCGAGGGCGGGTCAATTAGACATTGTTTGTGGGCAACCAATGAAGACCATAGACTGGCATTATGCAAATTTGTGACATTGTTACGCAAGTATGTAACAGAAAGTGAGACTGGAATTGCTGATGATCTTTAAAATTTTGCAGACCTTTTAAATTCACAAACAGCTATAACACACCGCATGAA
Source organism: Gobio gobio (assembly GCF_949357685.1). Taxonomy (NCBI): domain Eukaryota; kingdom Metazoa; phylum Chordata; class Actinopteri; order Cypriniformes; family Gobionidae; genus Gobio; species Gobio gobio. Next base: position 45,472,525 of record NC_137116.1, on the reverse strand, counting down.
AGATAATATTTGAAAAAACATAATGGGGCACTTTAATTATATCACAGATCTAGGATTTTTATAAGGTAAAGAAATGTCTTGGAAGTGTTAGTTGGTGGTCTGCAAAAGAACAGATGAGCTGAATGTGTGCGGGACCTCCAGCAGGAGCCTTATGCAGGCCCTAATTTTATCCCCCAGTCTGGGGTGAGCCATGTGATTGAGGCTATTTTTACCTGGAGATATGAGTCTAAGAAGAGGTCAGCACCCAGATGGCACACATGAGACCCCTGACTAGATGACTAAGTTCTAGATGTTTCCTTATTTAAAATGTTATATACAAAGCCAGTTTGTCAAAATAATGGATGGATTTATAATCCTCCACACACAATAACTGTGTGTGTGTGTGTGTGTGTGTGTGTGTGTGTGTGTGTGTGTGTGTGTGTGTGTGTGTGTGTGTGTGTGTGTGTGTGTGTGTGTGTGTGTGTGTGTGTGTGTGTGTGTGTGTGTGTGTGTGTGTGTGTGTGTGTGTGTGCGCGTGTGTGTTTCTATCCTGGTGGGGACTTCAACCTAAATGCACACTGACTCATGGGGACTTGTGTCACCGTGGTGACCTAAATTGAGGTCCCCATGAGGAAGCAAGCTTATAAATCATACAGAATTTTTTTTTGTAAAAATGCAGAAAGTTTTCTGTGATGTTTAGTGGTAGGGTGTAAGATAGAATATACATAAACCATTACGTCGATGGAGAGTGTGAGTGTGTTTATACTATGTGCATTGTTAAATTGCATCTTTCCATTTCACAGGTTCAACATCTGACATTCTTCATCCAAACTACAATAATAATCCCAGGAAAACAGCAACATTAACCCATGCAGCAAAACACATGACTCACATGTGTAATATCATATAGCTGTAATGATTAAATGTCAATGCATGGTCACTCTCGTTTGCTCTTACCTCACACAACTGGTGTTTTGGTGATTCGAACTCACAACTGATCACACCTCACTTTTAGAAGATGACAAAGACAATATGCCCCCCCCCCCCCCCCCCCCCCCCCCACACACACACACACACACACACACACACACACAATGTCACCATTTGAAAGCCTTGTTTCCTGCCACATTTCCAATTGATGTATTTTTTTTTAAAATGTGAATTTATGCTGAGCACTAATTTTTATAGTGTATTTAATTTTTACCATTCCTCAGAAATGTTAGTGAAATGTAAGACTGCTATCTTTATTAGTAGTTAGATTTAATCTTGACATTTAAGGTTTCAGAGTTGGATGCTGAGAATAAATGTTTTCTTATATAGCCTATGTAATAGCATTTAGCTAAACACTAAATATTCAAGAGAAAAAAAAGTGTTAAAAGAATGTCAAGATGTCATTCAATGTGTTAAACATTGAATACATGTATCTTTATCATCTGGCTAAGCATTAGCTTATTACAATTTCTCAGAAATACTGTTTTTTCTATAACGATCTTTAGCTTTTTATAAGTGATTAATTAAAGTAATTTGAAATGATCTAATGAAATAAAAACAGTCCTTTCCAAGTAGGCTAGTCAACTGTATTCTCAGTGAGTAAAGTAAAGATATGAGGTTGACCGTGTACAGGCCCTCATATGCTTGTGGACTTGAAATTTTTGTCCTCCACATGCTTTGTTAAATTCTTTCATATCATAAACGATAACTTAAAAATATCTTACCTTCTTTAGAGTGATATTCTCCCTTTGTTTTTCATAAGATTTTTTTGTAGTTCACGTTGGCTTCGATAATGCTCAAATCAAATCTAAATCCCCAAGCACAGGTTTAGTCTTCTCTTCACATGCGACTGAGAGTCAAATGAGCGCAGTCGGTTATCGGTGGGCGCTATCCATAAAAATATCCGTGCCCCTCTCCATCTACCGCATTCCACACGCGCCACCGGCTGACGGCCTCAGCTGTCGCTCCACATATGTCTCCTTATCTCCGAGTCTGAGGGTCTTTTACACGACTTAATAACCGTTTTGTCGCTATGAACGATATATTCACTTTGTTAACGACACGAATTACCTGTAAGTTATTATTTAGTCATTTGTTTATTCATTCATGTTTCATAATGGCAGCGTAAACACTCTAAAAAATTAATGTTAAATAGCCCACAGGCTACGATTTCAACGTTTAATGCATTGCTGGATATTTATTGTTGTCTGTATATTTGACTAATGTACTAAATGGTATGCTAATAGCAGCCTATATTACTAAAAACTTTGTATAGGCTATCATATAGGCCTACCATTATTTTACAGGTGTTATATTAAGTCACGTGATAAATTAATGTCCTTTCCATGAATCAGTACTTCACAGACATCATCATGACATTAAAATAATGCTATAAATATGTAACATAAACTCCCCAATGTATTTGAAATGTATAATGTATAAAAAAATAACATTTAGATAAAATATGCTTACATGGAGGAACGTGATTATCTCTTTTAAAAACATAAATTATAAGTATACTTTTATAGGCTAACTAAAAACCATTTTACCAATACTGTATTGTTAAATGCAATAATACAGTAATAATCAGGTTGTCTTTTTGAAATATTTTGTAAATGATATGGTAATTCATACCACATCATTCCAATGTGGATGTATTGCCATCATCCACATTGGAGATGGGTTTTGTATGTATAGATGCTTTATGTAAGCACCTATCAGGTTTGTTTGTTTTGATTAATATTTTCCACACAAGCATCAGCTTGTTTTCAAAGCTATTGTTGGCTGTTGGAGCCAGTAGGCTTTATCTCGAGGGTCTGTGGTTTGTCCAGTCAGTTCTGACCCACTTATCACAGTCAGGGGTGTGTGATAACCCAGATATCTCAATGGATCCTTCTAGAATTCAAGCAATATCACAGTTCTAACAGACATAATTAAATATAGAAAGTAAGTATATAAAAATAATATACTATGAACACACTTTGGATGCAGTATGCAAATATTTCTTTGTGTGTATGAATTTTTGAATGGCGGATATTGTTCATTTTGATGTTATTAAATGATTCATTCAGCAAGTGTCCCCCAAAATGAGCTGGAAACCCCCATCGGCCTGAAGGACGGCACTGTCATCTGTAACTTGAACTCATACCCAGCATGCATCTCTCTCCCTTGAGACTGTGACACCATCGGTACTGAAAGACTCATACTCAGGGTTAAATGGGTTTAACCAGCAGCTTTGAGGAGCATCCAAAATCTTTACAAGGAGGACGCATGAGAGGGTTGCAGTGTCATGCTAGAGGTTGTATTTCCTCCTACCATGAAAGATAGATATAGGCCATATACTGTATGGTTCCAGATCCGTTTAGTAAACAAACCTTTTTAAATACAGTTCAAACTTCTAAAAGTCTATCTAAAAAAATTATTTTCTTCGATTCAAAGGCTTAAGTGCTATGCCCAAAGCTCCACTCTAGACCTACAAGGGACAGCCCGAAATAGCGTCCCACCTGTGGGCAGAGATCAGAGCTAGGGGGACAGCTAGCATGCTAAAACTCATGGCTTCTCTCACTTATTGAGCACCACTGAGTGGTAATGTGTCCATATAATTGTTAGTCTGATCTTACACTCTAAAAAATGCTGGGTTAAAAATAACCCAAGTTGGGTTGAAAATGGACTAACCTAGCATTTGGGTTGTTTTAACCCAGCAATTGGGTTGTTTAAAGCAAACATTTAACCCAACCGCTGGGTTAAAACAACTGAATTGCTGGGTTAGTCCATTTTCAACCCAACGTGGGTTATTTTTTACCTAGCATTTTTTAGAGTGTAACATGGAGATTTATACTGTATTCTAATGTTTTAATGCCCCCCCCCTCCATTTATTTCATTATTTTCATTTATTCATGTCATTTTTTTTATATTGCCCATTTTAGTAGGCTATACTGTTTGTTTAGGTGAGATTCACAACAATGAAAGACTTTCAAATGGAGAAAAGGCTTCATACTGCAATAAAGGTGGTATAAATAGCTCATTTACTACAGCAGGACCTCTCTGTACAGGTGGAGCAGAGGCAGTCTGGCAATTCCTCAACGTGTGACCCGTGACACTTATTGGCCAGCTGCCCTTTGAAATGGATTATTATTGTGGATATTAGAACAGATCCAGCAGCAGCAACATTTTTCATTTGTTTACACTGTATCAAAACCTTGATTAACATTCACTGTTCAGATATTGGGAATGTCTTTACTGTAAATTTTACAGCCTGGTCTCATTGTTAATACGTAGGTGTAACTTTCAAAAACACAAAATGTACTTTTGTGTTTGGAATTGCTGAAACGTATATAATATGGATGTATTGGCAACATTTAAACATTGCATTATTACGTTTTTACAGCTACAAAATGTTAAAGGCACAATAAATAATAAAATAAACATTTTCATTTGGATTAAAATGTCCAAAAACCATTAGAACAATGTGATATATTTTTGACTTGTGTAGGCTACTTACATTATCTCTAATGTTTCCAAGAACGTTTAAATCCAGAGAAATAAGCTACTAGGAAAAATGACTTGGTTGTAATTGTAACAAAAATAAATTCTATATTTTCAAATCTATGTTTGGTACTTTACTTAATATTTTGAGTAACTTATTTAATATAATGTTGTTGTAAACACATGTTTTTTACTAAATTTTATTGAGTAAAATGGGCACAGTATTTTTTACGGTGTATTTAATCAGGACATGGACCGTGTCCATGCATTGCCTATCAATTACATCATACCTACGTTACACTCAATTTCCGGTATTATTTTGTAGAAACCATGTAAAAACCAAAGACGCTTTAAAGGGATAGTTCACCCAAAAATGAAAATTAGCCCATGCATGATTTACTCACCTCAAGTCATCTGAGGTGTATATGACATTCTTTTTTCAGACGTATAAAATTAAAATGTTCTGGCTAATCCAAGCATTATAATGGCAGTAATAGTTGCAGTAAAAATGCATCTGTCTGTCAAATAACGTGCTCCACCCAGCTCCGGGGTGTTAATAAAGGCCTTCTGAAGCGAAACGATGCGTTTGTGTCCTCATTAGTGCTTGCGCGGATCGGTCGAATGAGGCATCCACGTATATATATCTTTGATCGCGCTAGTATTTTGACCTTATTCACCGGAAGTTATGGCACTGAGAATACTAGATGACATTCGTCTGATAAGAGGTAAAAAAATTACATAAATACTGTTCGGTTTCTCGCAGAAACCGATCGTTTCGTGTCTTAAGACATCAGTGTGTCCCGCATGGTTTAATAAGGATTCGTATGTCTATGTGTTTTTACTCTCATTGCTCTCATACTCTAAAATATCCCCATTGACATGCATTATACGACTATCACACTGCAACAGTTGGAGATAAAAATCTTCATTTGTGTTCTACTGAAGAAACAAAGACACCTTCTTGCCCTGGGGGTAAGCAGATAAACATAAACATTTCGTTTTTGGGTGAACTATTCCTTTAATATATTATGTGTTTTATTAGACAGGTGAGCAACTGTTTGGATACATTCATCAACAGAAAACTAATCATTGTTGTATAGCTCAACACAGTAAGTCTTATTATTGAAATCTCGTTTTCTTGAAGTACCATGTTTTACCATGCCTAATATCAATCTAGCTTACTGCAACGAGTGTCTCATATTAACCGCAGAGTGAATGCACAGAGTAGCATTATAATAGAATTTTCAACACACTCAAATGTATCTAATATGATAAAACAGCTGTGTTACCCCACATACACATGACCGGAAGAAGCGGAAGTGTTCGTCTGCGGCATAATAAAAGCTCCCCTGATCTTGAGCCATGTGTCGCGCTTGTCTCTCATTAGCAATCACTCCAGCGGCGTCGTTCCACTCCAACAGCTTACAGCCCCACACTGCTTCATACCATAACGTTAATAAATCTTTAATACATTAGCTCATCCATGAATATGATTTCTGCCCGAGTCCCGTCGAATTCTTTTCCACCGGCTGAGTTGAACACAACAACTGCATGATTCCACGATCTTTAGCCGCCTTTAGTGAAACCGTTATCTTTTTGTTGTTGCAAGACAATGTTTAAAGCCGCAATGAAATGGAAGTGGCGACAGATCTTTCTTCCATATTGTGACGTACATCCGTGTGGAATAGATTATTGAAAAAAGAAAAAATGTAGGGCGTGGACTTGGTACTGTCCATCAGATTGGATGGGGGCAGATCTGAATAGGAGATTGCAAGAAAGGGGCGGGGTTTAGGCAGACAAAATGATTGGTCTGGCATACATCACCATAGAAAAGTACGTCGTTTAACCGGAATATCCAGTTATGACATTTTGAATCGTTCACAAAAAGATCAAGATTAATTTAGAAAATAAATAGGGTGAATTCATTTTTTTAATGTGGAAAAATTCCTCTGGATATTTTTAGGGACTATTAAACTGGATGGACAAATTATGGCGCCACTGACTGTGCATCATCTTGTGGCTCTTTTGCTCGACTTAAGGGATTATGAAAGGGAAATCCCAAAGACTATTTTCAGGTTAAATGGTTGGCCATCACAGGAAGAAAGAAAAAACCTAAGTGATGTGAAATGTCATTTAACTCTTTATTTCTTCTTCTCTTTATCTGTTTTCTTGTCTGCCTCACTTCCTCTCTCAACAAGTCAGCTGTTGGCCTAGCAGGGCATTTACTCTACTACAGGAACAGGTGCAGATCACAGCAGGACACTGGCAGGATGGAAAGTTTACAGTTGGTTTGAAAGAGAAATCGTAGCACTTGAAACACTTGTATTTCTTTCACAGTTGCTGAAATATGCAACATAACAATCCACTCAGGCCTTCTCCAGTGTTTCAGACCCTGAAATAGCTCAACAGGTTATAATATTCTTATCATTTTTATCTTTAGATCTAAATGAATAAATGATTGTTGTTAAAGCATTCAAGTAGAGTATTGTTCAAGGATCCTGTATTTCTCTGCTGTATTTCCTCTGCATCTCTGCTTAGCTGAAGTCTCCATTATCAGGTACCAGAGCCAAGCTAAATTAAGGCTTGTGACAAGCGAGAACTGGCTGGCTGCCCAGGAGCTGAGAGAAAATGTTGACTTATCAATCTCAAATAACTTTGCTATGATCTAAAATCCTGATCTGTGTCAGAGATCCCAAATAGAAATATGACATGTAGTTATTCCACTGAGTATTTATACAGTATTTATACAGTAACTAGTTGGAGTCTTGACTGTGTGCTCTTGGGACAAACCCTCAAGACCACAGAAATATGGACTTGGTCTGAATCTCAGTACTTTTTGTCTTGATCTTGGCCCCTAAGCTTATTAATCTTAGATAAAAGTAATCTCGGCTTGTGGAAAAGAGGTCTCCATAACTCCTGTCCTCTGATGGTCTTTCAGTCTGATTTTGGTCAAAGATGAATTTTTCAGTGATTTGTTGGTAACACTTTGCAATAAGGTTCTAATTGTAAACATTACTTAATATGAACTAACAACGAAAAATATATATTAATCTTAGTTAATGTTAATTTTTAACATTTACTTATTAAGATCAAACGTTGTATCTAATATTATTCAGTGGACCTAACATGAACTAAAATGAGCACTATTTGGGACTTTATGTAAAGTGTTAGTTTTTCAGTGTAATTTTAGAATGTCATATGCAGGACAGAAATCAGTTACCAGTGCATCAATGAACATGCCTTTAGGTCTATGTAGAGGGAAAGGTTTAAAGCTGTTTATTATTATGACACTAAATCATATTTGTAGCTGAGCTGCAGCAAATTACTCCCTCATCTGGTGAACTGTAGGAAATTCATCTCATGCAATTTGACCCCAACTCTTGATGCTTTATTGGACATCCATTAGGACTTTCAAAAGACCAGGCTTTAGGTTGATCTTTATTATGAATATTATTATGATATCAATGTTAAACACATTTAGCAAAGAGAAATATCTTTATTGTGAAATCTTTACAGATTTTTATAAAGTATCTAAATGTAAAGAATAACTTTTATATTGTTGTTAATATTAATATCTCTATTATTAGATGTAGCATTTAGCTTTTTTCATCATTGTGTTGCATTGCATTATGTTTTCCCTCCCACAATAAAAAAACTCAATAAAATACACAATAAAATAAATATTTATTATACATTTATAAATATATAATATAGCCTATATTTAAATGTATACAAAATAAAAACACAATAAAATACAACTCTTTGGTCATAAAACATTGAAATATCGTTTATAGGAAATATTATTTGAAATAAAGAAAGTTTCTTCTTACCTTTTGGCTATATGAATACCAGCAACTGAAAATTGCATAGTTATGCTCAGGTTGGGCCTCTGAATAAAATTGAAGGTTTTTAATCCTGATGTAGGCCTATCAAATATTATACTCAACAACAAAAAAAACACAACGCAAATTTCTTTAAAAAATATTTTTGTCTGACTATTATTTCATTTGTTGGGCTACACTCTAAAAAATAATTCAGTGGCTTAGTAAATATCACAGTAGTAATTAACTTTATTAATTTAATAAAATTTCTAAATATCATTTGAGTTGAACATACCAAAATAATTGACTAAAAATCCAACTGTTAATTTTGTCTCAAATTTACAGTTATATTTAAGTTTTTTTCACTAAAAGAATTTAGTGTTCGAATAACCAATTATTTATTTCAAATTTACTTAATATATTTGTGAAATTTCTATCAAAATATTTGAGAAAGGAGAATTAAATCTATCTGTTTCAAGAACCACAAATATGACTTAATTCAAATCAAGATTATTAATATTTAACACGCACTGAAGGAATTTAGTAAGTTTACTTGATTAAAACACTGCACCCCTCCCCCGCCCCTTGACGTGACGACGGCTCAACGGTTGAGTGAGCGAGGGCTGTTTGAATTCTCTTCAATCTCCAGAGCAGTTCCTTCTTCTCAGCATCGCGGAATTGGAACATTTCCTCTGTGAAATTCAGGTTTTTGTGTTTTATTTTATCTATAAAATCATTACTGAGCTTAAAAATGTTTTATTTCACGCAAAACAACATACAGGGACGCAATGTGAGTAAACGAGTGCTGCATCTGTCTTTGAAGCCCCTGGTGCTAACTTACTGCCTTGCTCAAAACACACAACTTTATTCCTTAAGATAATGAATATAATTAATTTGGATGATAAAATGTTCTTAAAACTGTGCACTGTTCGTTTATTGGCAGGTTATGGAGTCAGGCGCGTTGCACCATCTTTGAGCTACGAGTGAAACGCTGGATGGCGGTCTCAAGTTCAAAGTCCACCCGCCGAGCGCGAGTCCATCTCAGGCTCGAGAAACGGCGCTGCTACGGTGGAAATTGGATAACAGACAGGTTGATTACACTTGAATTACTTTTAAATGTTTAATTTTTACTTCTAAAATGTTTGTTACATGAGTTTAAATGTTGTAAATATGTTGTAAATATGTTGTAAAATATTGTATACATGTCAAAACTGTAATATATGCTGTATTGCTTTACTCATCGACAATAAAGGCCATTGTCATGTATAAGTGTGGTTGTGTGGAGTATTTTACAAAGGTTTGGAGGAAATTAAAGTTATAATATAAGAGTTAATATTACTCATAAATAAAAACAGTTAATTTTACTCTTAAATATTGGTTTTTAAATGTTTTTCCTCCAATTTTTTCTACTCAATTTTATTTGTCAAATTTTGTAAATTTGTAAATGTACCAAATGTAGTTACACAGATCTACTTAATTTTTTTACTTGCATTTGCTCAGCTCATATGGTGTATGTAATTGATTTCACTGCTTTAAAATTTACTCAATTTTATTAGTGTAAAAATTAGTAAATCATAGTAGGCCTAAACGTTTTTAGAGTGTAGGGTTAAAGAGTAGCTACACAATTATGTTGTAAGTTTAATCTTCACAGTAATGAAAAAAGATAACTACTTTTGTACCGTTATACAGGCTATATTTGTTTCTAACAGGTTTCTACTGCTTTAGCCATGTAAAGCTTCTCTTTTCTTTTACCCCAGCCCGACAGAGGGCACTGAAGGTGCCATATATCGTTCCATGAGAAACCTCCAACCGGAACGACAGAGGAAGAGAAATAGGCGTAAGTGTAGACGACAATTTTGTTGCGACTGTGCAAACCGCCGTGTTTCCTGTAGAAACCCGGTGAATCGTTGTCATTTCCTACCACTTTTGCTGCCCGGTGACACACCCCATGTGAAAAGCCTTGCTTGGATAGTCAATGGCCGTAAGGCTCCGGCGCACGGTATGTTGTCGCACATACACTGTTATCAGCACGGCGAGCAGCCAGCCGTCGTTTGTACTACTGCACCGAAACTGACAGCAAGTGTTCGTATACATTCCTGCGTGGGTTTTTGACTATGTCAGCAAGCTTTTGGCAGGTATCGCGCGCAGGATTAATTAGACGTCAGTCAGATAAGTACGCGGGAGCGGCGCGCGCTGCATTTCCGTTTTCCCTGCAGCTAAAAACCGGACGGCTAGCGGCTATGCTAAAGCTAACAGTTAATGATCAGTCAGTGTTTTTTCCTTTCTCTTTCTCATCCCGGAGATAAGTACGTGCAAGTGAGAAAAGATTATGTAAATCACGATATGAATATATTTTGAAGAATAACATATTTGTTTTATAATGAGGCGCTGTTGTCTGAGTTTATCCCATCAATTGCGGCTTTCTATCTTTGTCGTCATGCAAAAATAGCGTTGAGTTGTAGCACTTAAACGGATTTGGCGGTGGCTTGTCGTTATTTCACCGCGATCAAGAGGCGCCAGACAGGTACTGGGCAGAACTGTCACTGATTTAATGTAGTAATAGTTCATTTTGGTGCCAGATTGTGCTTTAATGGATGTGTAGATGGTTCAGCAGGCGGGGGGCAGTGCTGAAATCAACCTGCGCTTGGTTCGTGTTGTCATGACTGTCTCTTGACAGTTTCTGCTCTTCATGAATTTGTTGTCTATAATATAATCTAAAATGTTGATGTTTTGTTTTTACTGGTGACTTAACTGCTGTTGCATTCATATTGTTTGTGTACTTAACGTTAGTGTTTTAGGTTGGCACCTCATTATTTGAAATTGCGTGAGTTCAAATAAAAATAAGGTGTTCCAGTCAGTGCTGCAGTTATGCCTATGACAGTAACACCTGTCGTGTGTGTGTGTGTGTGTGTGTGGGTAAGGTCGAGCGGAAGGGAGCTGTACACTGTTCATGTCTCCGATTTCAGGTCGTTGTCGTTGGTGAGGTCGCTAAACACAAAACAAGCCATTCACACACAGGACAGGAGTAGCTTCATAATCCTTTTAGCTTTGAATTTACTTATAATTTACCTGTGGTGTAACAAATAAGTGTCTTTTGTCCTGATAAATTAGTTTTTAAGGTATCGGTATAAAAGCTCTGTTCCTGTCCAGTTGTACGACATGTTGTTTACAGTACACCGCGGCAGCCGAGAGCCTGAGGCCGTCTGGTGCACAAACGACCTTAAAAGGTTAGTTCACCCAATAATGACAATTGTCATTAATTACTCTCCGTCATGTCGTTCCAAAACACACCGTCGTTTATCTTTGGAACATAAATTAAGATATTTTTGATGAAATCCGAGAGGATTGAATTCTGAGTTTCTGAACCAGCCATAGGCAACAACTTCATGGCAACTTTCAAGGCCCAGAAAGGTAGTAAAGACATTGTTAAAATAGTCCATGTGATTACAGTGGTTCAACCTTAATGTCATGAAGCGACGGGAATACTTTTTGTGCCGCCCCCCCCCCCCCCCCCCCAAAAAAAAACACAAAGAATGACTTTATTCAACAATCTCTTCTCTTCAATGTCATTCTCCTACACTGTTCACATAGGAAAAACAATGCAGCGCTTCCAGGTTCTACGTCAGAACGCCGGCTCATGGGCTAGTTCCTGCGTCAGCATCACACGTGTCATGGGTGCTCACGTGAACGTTCTGACGTACAACCTGGATTAGCCGAACTGTTATCACTGTAAGATTGTTGAATACAGTTTTTCTTTTAGTTGTTTTTGTGCACAAAAAGTTTTCTCGTCACTTCATAACATTTAAGGTTGAACCTTATTTTTTTCATGCTATGAAAATCGAGCACTTCTAATATGTCAGCAAATTTAAAAGCGCTTGTTAAGTGATGGTCATATTCCCTATTTTCACTGTAAGTCCAAGCTGCTAAGCTTTAACACAACACCTATTTTGTGTTGATTAAGCAAAGTGGCTGTTGAGTAATATGAGAACTTAGTAGCGCCCCAAGCTTCAGTTTCAAGAGGTTAAGGCTTGCGATTAATTGATTGTTGATTTTAACAACGATAGATTATGGGAATTAATGTAAATTGGCATCCCTAATGTATAAGATTGTATACAACAGGTGAAACAGGAGAGTTTTGATCATGTTGGTCAATTAGAGGCTTTAGGGAAATGAATCAAATATGATAGACTTTATAGTGTATCATAGTTCACCTGAAAATGCTCATTTACTCCCATTGTTACAAACCTGTAGGACTTGCTTTATTCAAAGGAACTGTTAGGCAGAAAGAGTGTATAATGCGTTTTGTTCCCCATGCAATGAAAGTGAGTGATGATTTCTTTTTGTTTCAGACTCCCCAAGGCAGTTTGTTGGCAGTGCATGTGAGTGGTCAAACTCGATCTGTGGCTCTGATGTGATGTTATTCATGTGCGTTGTCAGGGGATGAGAGGAGAGCAGGTGCTGCGCTCCTGGCTGCGGACTCAGTGACTCTCTCTTTGGGCTCAGGATGGCGCAGGGAGGGCCTCAGTTGGACTATCACATACTGCAGGACCTCAAGCAGCGCTTCCCAGAGATTCCAGAGAAAGTAGTGTCTCAGTGCCTTCTTCAGGTGAGAACCGGCAGCCACAATTGAACCAAAATCGGGTGTTTAGAATCTGGCCTGCTCTAGGATTTTGAGTCACTTTGACCCAGAAACACGTTTGAATAAAATGATAATATATAATTATTATGTTTCTACTCCAGAGCATTGATTATTTAATCATTCAAATGGTGGCTCTCGTAAAAACTGGTTTTTGAGGAACAAAATTAGAGGATTTATTTAAACATACATTATATTTGTACTTAACCTGTTATTAAATATATTAATAATATAGTACATATATTTTAACAATATATCAGAGTTAGTGCTATTAATATACTATTATAGTATTTAATTATTATTATTTAGCTTTTGTTTGTTTCAGGAATTTTGGTTGTGTGCTTTCTCCCTTTTGTCATTTTATTAGTTTTGTCATTTCTATTTAGCTTTATTTTTTATTTCAGATTTAGTAATTTTAGAACTTCAACTTATTTCATTTAGGCCTGCTGCCAAGGCAATTTTTTTCATTTCAGTTCAAACAAAATTAAAACACATTTTATTTTTTCATTTCTAGTTTTAGTTACAACAACAGTGATATTCTCTAGTTCTTTCTTGCTAACTAAAAAGCTTTGGACATTGAATGGCTTTCCTGAGGTAAATGTCAAGTCAGGTGACATGTCCACAAGATGCTTTAGTGATATCTTTTATTGACAGTCGCTGAGAGATGGAAGTCTTCTGTATTTATACCCTTTATTCATATTTTTTCATGCTATGCATTACTAGTATTAATCTGACTCCTCATTTAAAAGTGCAACACAACATTTATTGTTGAAATAATACAGTAGAAACAGTAATATTGTGAAATAATATTATTTCAATTTAAAGTAACAGTTTTCTATTTTAATATATTTCAAAATGTAAATTATTCCTGTTATGGAAAAGCTGAATTTTCAGCAGCCATTACTCTAGTCTTCATAAATCATTCTAATATGCTGATTTGGTGATCAATAAACATTTCTTCTAATTATCACTTTAGAAAACAATTGCACTGCTTAATATCTTTGAATGTGTCCTTGTTGAGTAATAATATTTAAAAAAATCTTACTGAACCCAAACTTTTGAACGGTAATGTATGTACACCTAAAGCTAATGACATGCAATAAAAAAAGCATAAAGACTTATCAGTGATAATTGTTGCTGTGTCATTCTGGCTGAATGCCATTACTGAGAGTGTCAAAGTGGTGTCATGTGCACGGACATGTTTACCTAACTGACTTCCATTTCCTCTTCAGAACAACAATAACCTGGACCTCTGCTGCCATCTGCTGGCTCAGGAGAGTAATAGATACCTGTATGAGGAGTACCACAGTCCAGAGGAATTGCACTTAAACCGAAACCACATGCTGCGTATAAGCGTGGGTTACCCTGCTCACGATGGGGCTAAAAACAATGCTGGCGGCCGAGCTTTGGTCCACAGTTCCAGCGACGGACACATTGAGCATCCTCGAAGTGGTTTCCCTGAGCCCCTCTCTGCCCCCGCCACCATGGCGCCTTCACCAGTCTTCAACCCTTTCTTCATGAACGATCAAGGACGCTCGAACATCCCCACCCCTCCACCCAGCATCCAGGGCATGTCTCCCACATACCACCCCGTTCCACGTTACATGACACCCATAACAGTTACCCTCTCCCAAAACATCCCCTCTGCCCCACAAGCACTGCAAATCCCCCCGGGGGCCTATTGTAATAGTGGGAACACCGTGTACATACGTCCCTCACCGTCTCAAAGTCCTCAGCCTAGTCCCTGGTCCACATCTGGGACTTCCATGTACCAGCAGTCTCCTTATGCTACTCCGACATACCAGTCCCCGTACAGCTCTCCCCAACATCAGGTCCAGCCGCCACCCCAGGTGTTTCTTCCCATAAGTCCCCCCACCCTCCCTGGGCTTTCCTACCAGCAGTCAGCGCCTGTTTCCCACAGGCCTTTTATATCCTCCAAAGGCCCTATGAAGAATCAGATAGAGATCACACTGGAGGGACAACGACCACGGAGCAACTCCCCTGTACACGCTCCACAGGGAACACTCTATATGGCCACCAGCCCTTCCCCGAGCTCCCCATCCCGGGTCATCAATATGACCGGACCTCCCGGGGCCTCAATTCATCAAGGAATGTATGTCCACCAGGGTGTGGCTAGGCCCCGGCCCACATCCTCTCCTCAGCCTGCCACCTCTGCCTTCATCAAGATCAAAGTGTCCCCTGGACAAGTGCAGCGTTCATCAAGCTCTCCACCAGTTGAGACCGAGTCCCTTCTCAACATAGTGGACCTGGGCGAACGCCATGGCGCCCCTCCTCCCATCCTGCCCATTTCTGCGCTGCCAGGGAACATCGCCAGCCAGATCAACCGCATGCCTAGACGATCAAGCTCTGGCTCGGATGACTATGCATATACTCAAGGTATGGATATAAAAATTGTTACAATTTTAAAAATAACAAATGTTTCAGCAAGGATGCATTAAATTGATAAAAAGTGACAGTAAAGACATTTATATTCTTACAAAAGTGTCTATTCCAAATAAATTTATATTAAACAAGTGGCAAGAAGAATGGGAGATGTATGCAAACAAATTGCATGAAATCCATGACAGACTTTTAATCTACTGAACAAGTTGGGTCACTAGATGTCACATAGGTCATACAAGACAGACCCCTCTTTCCATTAAACATATTTTATTGGATTGTACCACTTTTAAAGCAGGTAGACACAATTTTTATGTAATAAGCTCACTTAAGGACTTGTTTAGGAAGGTTTTACCAGAAAAGGTTTTAGGATTTTAATGTTAAATATCTTGTATATTTACAGCTGTTTTGTTTGGTTTTATTTCTATTATTTTTATGCGACTCCTATATTTATGATGCTCCGTTTTTGCCATAAAGATAGCCTCAGATGCTGACATCAAAAAGCTCTACTTCTACTGTTGTTTTTTTGTATTTTTGATCAATCAAATGCAGTCTTGGTGAGCATAAGATACTTCTTTCAAAAACATTACAAAAATCGTACTATTCCCCAAACCTTTGAATGGTAGTGCATGTGTGTATGTGTGTGTGTGTGCATGTGTATACATGTGTATATAAATATAAAATAAATATAATATTTTTTTTCCTTTATTTAGGGTGGCATATTTATGGCTAGCTCTTTCAAGGAGTCAAGGAACACATTTTAAAGGGGTCATGAATTGAGATAAACATTTTACTTGATATTTTGACATATGAGAGGTCATTGTACTATAAAAAAATATCCTGTAAGTTTCAGAACTCAAACCTTCCAATTTAGTCCAAAAACTGTTCTTAGTGAAACCAAGATGCCAAAATGACTCGTTTCACATTTTGTCACATTATTACTTTATAGTGCGACAAAAGACCGCCTCTGCAGAAGAAAATCGACGCCTACATCATTGCCTCTTTAGCCCCGCCCCAACAATTTGCGTATGTCACTTGGTAGTAAATACAAGAGAGACACAAAGACAGGATTATATGATCGAGATGCCTCTGAAGATTATAAGACGATTTGCAGTGCCAAGTTGTGGAAAAACAGTGTTTGCATGATCGCTGTGATTTTGCCAAGTAAGACAATGTTCCTGGATCAACTTATTTTGTTGATTTTGGAACAAAATTCCTGTCTGAAAATGTAGTCCTATCCCAACCCCTAAACCTAGCCCTACCCATAACTTATCCCTAAAATCAGAGGGAAATGATAGATGAATAACACTGATGTAGAAGCACCTAACCCTGGCTATAAGCTTAAACTTGACATAAACTGTAAAATCTGATTGGTTGATTGGAATGTTATTAATATTAACAAAGATCACGTTATCATGAAATCACGTTCACCGTCTTGGCATTGCCTTCCTTGTGATCCTAACAATAAGAAATAATTGATGATAACGTCAGTAAGACTGTTCGTTTGTTTGCTTCATTTTACTTCGGATTCGTTTTTAAACAAGACACCATTCGGCACAGGCTTTTCAGAGAGACTGAAAATAAAAGATGATGCAGTGACGACTATATCCAACTGCAATGTCGCAACACACTGTGTGAGTAACAATGTTTTTACCATGTGTCACTATTGCTTTGCCTTTTACAGATCGTTTGATATGTACTATTATCAAGAGTATTTATACTGTTGCGCCGCAGTCAAACTGTGATTAGTTGTGATTCGCTGTTTGTTTGTTTTTCTTTGCTTCAGCATTTATGGGGTTTAATGCGTTGGTTTAACGGATACAGAAGAAAGTATGTAGAGGACGCTGATATTGTTTCGGTTGAAGCCATTAGTTGTTATCCTGAATAAAAGCTTCGGTGAGCGAGATTTGTTTTGTCATCATTAAGACATTGCAAGTTTCATTTTATTTAAAATACGACACTGCAACATTGAAGCGTTGAAAATTATTTTAATATGCAAAACTGTTACCCAATCATAGTAGTGGGCGTTTACTTCCAAGTCTTGAATGCGGCACACCTATCAAAACATAGTGTTTGAAAGAGAGGGTCAAAAACAGGATAGAAAATAGAATCTAAATTAGAATGTTTTTTTTTTTTTGTAAAAATCTTTCATCATAAGTGGACCTCGTAGAACATAAAATAAAAAATGCAGTTCATGACCCCTTTAACTATGCTGAGAAACAAAGTAATGTTAAAAATACTATATATATTTAGTCATTTTATAATAATAGTAAAATATATAGTTTCTAAAGGAAGATCTAGTCACTGAATGATTACAGGCTTTGTAACATTTAGTTTGAGGCAGTCAATATCGAGTGAAGCAGATGAGTGAATAGAGTGAATATACTTATACATCACTCATGAGAGAAAAAAACTAATTAGGTTGATCAGATAACTTTCCTGTAAAAGTCCATTTCTGCCATGTTTGCATCTGTTTATCATGTTTGTATGCATCAAGGTGAAGTGTTCTGTCTTGAAGTTATGCTGTATGTCTCCTCCGTAGCGCTGCTCTTGCACCAGCGTGCTCGGATGGAGCGTCTGATGAAAGAACTCAAGCTGGAGCGGCAGAAACTGGAGCAGTTGAAGGCGGAAGTGAATGAAATGGAATTTGACGCCCTGCAGAGACGCTTCAGACGGGTGAACAGCACTAGCCTGATCCCTCGGGTAAGAGGGACAAAAAAAACCCCAGGCTTTTATAAGTTTGAATGCATCTTTTTGAAGGGGTGCTGAACACACACACACACTTGTTTTACATCGCTAATAAAGGAGATGAATGACTCATCATCAAATTCTCCAAATGGGCCTTGCATAAAAGCATACATACCTATAATCTACATGCAAAATGTGCAAATACGATGAGGTGGAAATGAATCGCATCTGTTCATTCAGTTCTCGCTCATTCTGCATGCTTCGCAGACTGTGAATGAATCTTTTCATAGGTTGAACTGCAGTACATAATGTCAAATAAAATGAATGTACTTTGTGTGTGCGTTTGCTAGCCCGAGGATATGACCAGAATTCGGTCGCAAAACCGACAGCTTCAGATTGACATTGATTGCACCTTGAAGGAGACAGACCTGCTGCAGTCCCGAGGTAAAAATAGCATGAATGTGGTCATCTTTATAACTTACAATGTGAAATGAACACCTGCATTGCTTTATTTCATGTGATTGCGCTCAAATTTTTGGAAATTGTGCTGATAACCATTTGCCTTATCCATATCTTTTTATTTATTTTAGGCAAGTTTGACGTGAGAACCATGAACAACTTTTATGATAATATTCAGCCTGGCCCTGTTGTACCTCCAAGAGGTGGGAATTCAATTAATTCAGCATTTTTAAACAGTTCGTTATTTAATTGTGTGGTTATTCTTTACAATAAGGTTCTATTAGCTTGTGCTAATTTGGTGTCAAGAACATACAGTGAAAAGTCTTTTGGCTACTACTCCAAAATGCTTATATCCTCAGACTCGGAATTATGTGTTTCTATGGCAAAACAATAAATGACAAAATGAATCTGTAATTTGAGTAATCAATACAAGTAACAGTCATTATGCGAATGCATTATTAATAACTTTGTTTATTTAGCGGGACACTGTGGTAGCTACTCACCCTCATGTTGTTCCCAAACCTGTTAGACTTCTGTTCATCTTCAGAACACAAATGAAAATCTTTTTGAGCTCTCTGACCCCTCCATAGACAGCCTACGCAACTACCACTTACATTTTTAAAAGACACTTAAAGTTCATAAATAGATTAATTAGAGAATTAAGTGGTTTAATCCAAATTTTCTAAAGAGACATGATCGCTTTCAATACACCCCAAATATTGATAGTGGCTCCCTGATGCCTGCAAATTATATACATAATTACCCAACTATTTGCGAAAGAACGCAAAAGCATTGAAATATATATTTTTCCCACCATGTCCCTTTAGGGGCTCCATAGAGTGCATAGTTTCCTTTAGTATTCAGCTTCGGGCTCATGCCTAATATCCTAGATACTTTTTTTTCCCACTAAAATATCTCATGGAATTTGTAAACTAACCTCCCTTGAGCTAAAATTAGCCCTTTGCTCGCTCTCTGAGTATCCTGTCAGATTTGTCCTGACCTCTGACTACACCAGTGGAGTGGAGGGTATTAGATTGCTTGTTATGATATAGTGTTTCTTGCACCCTAGTTCTATTTTCATCACTCTTTTGTTGCTATGCGAGGCCAGTGGCCCAAATTGTCAGTGGGTGTGGTGGAATGCTAGAATGCTTTCTCGAGCCTTCAAATTTAGCTCACAGCAGCAATAAATAAGTGCTTGTATGCTGTCTCATAATGTTTTGTGTCCTCTGACTAGTTAAGCCTCCGGTCGTGCAAAGGGACGAGGATTTCGAGGGCGCTCAGTGGAACTGTGAAAGCTGCACTTTTCTTAACCACCCAGCGTTGCACCGCTGCGAACAGTGCGAGATGCCGCGCAACACTTGAGCCGGCTTCACCACGACCCTTCCTGACAGGACATGAGCCTCACTCTTACTGCTAATCTTCTGTTCCGTCATGCAAAGTCCCGCCGATCATTTGACGATTTCTGTCCCTTGTGCCCTCCGCTTCACCCAGCAATAACTGAGCCGTACCCCACAGAAGACGAGACAACTGCTCTAGTACAATATTCTCCAATCAGACCCACCCTGTTACCTCTTGAGGAGCTTCCTGCACTTGTATTTACTTTTTTCTACTGAAAGATGCTTTAAAAGAGGAAGTAGGGTGACTTGACATGACAGAGACAAGCAAAAGGGATTGATCGATCGATTGGCGCTGGAGTGGACCGAGAAGGTGTGGTTTTAGGAGAGGGCGGAGCTTCCAGATATTGCAGAGGTGTGGTTTACCAAACTACCATTCCAAGCAGAATAAGACTGCTGAGTTTACATGAAAAGCCCAAACAATCCTGTGCACAGGGCTTCTCTCACAAGTTCAATGTATTGAGATGAGCAGGGGCTGAATAATTTTAATGTAGACTTTACACTGTATGTGCTCACTATGAGCTCTTCTCATGAATGAAGAACACTACAAGACCTGCATATGAACCTGGTACTTTTATGCATATTATGCCACACTGTATTCTGTGTTTAAGATGTTGATTTCTTGTGCAAATGCCTCAAGTTGCTGTACTTAATAAAGGATCTGATTCTATGTTACTATATGCTGATATCGGGATATCTCGGCTGTAAAACCATGAACGTATCACATTTTTCTTTATCTGTTTATTCGGTTAGTATATAAATTAGTACAGTATGTCACAACTGCATTCTGGACTGAAAAATCTCAACAGAAAGCACGCAATCACTCAAGCGCGCACTCTGAGGATACATGCACCCTCGTTCAAACACACCAACATGCGCAGACTGACAGTGCTAAGAAACAAGCCTACAGTCTACCTGTATGGATACTTATGCCAAATAAGACTAATAATCACTCTTCAGATACCTGTCAAAAACTAGTCTATATGCAAGGCTTGGTTACACCACAAGACCTAGGTTTTCTACAATGCGAAGTATCTTCTATCAAATCCCTTTTAAACTGAAAGTGAAATATGGGGAACGGGAAATGTTTTCAGATGTGTACAAAGTAACCACATGGTGACAATTCATGTGCTATGTACATGATCTGTGCTTAAAATAACATCAGTCTTGGTTTCTTAGCATTTCATCAGAAATTAGGCTTTGATCCACATCTATGGATAAAGGAGCGGTCACGTTTACAATTGATCTGCAAATTTGAAAGTCATTTTTTATGTTTGAAATAAAGTCATTTGGGTTCAAATGGGTCATGTAAATTTGCTGTGTTGAGTAAAAGAAAGTTGCTTATTTTGAAAGCGACGATTTCGCTAATGTGACTGCACCTTAACTGCAAGTTCTTTTTGACCGATTTATCATTATTCTGATAACTTTACTGTACTAATAACTCATATTTCTTTTTTCCAAATTGCTTGATTTTTCAATGTTATGCTCTCGGGTGCATTCCAAACTGTTTATTTTCCCTTTAAACCGTCTATCTATCTTTGAAGTCTCAAAGCAAATGCGTCTATCATGTCAGTTTTATACTGTCAGATTTGTAGACTTCTGTCTGCCTTGTTTCAGATCCAACCACAGATGGAGGTTTACCCACTGATTACATCACAGACTGGCAGTATTCCTGTGAACATAGGTTGACATCTGGAGTCAGATGCTCATGCGACGATCAGAGGTGTTAGAATAGCATGAGGAGAGAGAGAGAGAAAGAGATTGATGAAGAGGTTTAATTGAATGATAGCGAAATAAAAAAGAATGCATGTACGTTTCTAAAAGCTCAGCACTGCCCTGCGTTTTGAGGGTCTGTGTGTTTGAGAAGTCAAGGGCTAGTTCGGAACGAACGTTCAGTGCATGAGCTATCACAACAGTGAAGAGGACATGGAAGTGCATTGTGGGTGTTGTAGCATGTTTAGTAGTAATCTTCGTAGTTCTTAGGGTTCAGGCAGTAGAGAATGGCTCCTCCGAAGGAGAAGATTGTGGCTCCCCAGGCCAGACCGTAGCCCCAGTTAAACTCATGGTATATTCTCAAACTGATGGTCTCGATGAACTTGATGGGATACAGCACCAGACAGCAGGCCTGCAAGACCACTGTGAGAAACAGAAGAGCGCAGGCTATGAAATTTGCAATCATCAAAGAGACAAAAGTAGGTTAAGAACATTAAGTCTTCTAAATCCTCAATAGGCTTTATTTCTTGATAAGTTCCTCAACAAATTGAGCGAGTGCCAACTTCAAAGCCATGTAAAAATCCTCTCAAAAGAGCCGAGTGAAAATGTCTGTTTCAGATATACCTTACATCTTTTCCCTGTGATGCGTTCATTTCGAGAACGACTGATTACTGAAGCAGCTGTGTGATGTGGCTTGGAAAAAAAACTGTTTGGATGCAAATGCATTTGCTGTTTCCTGGTCCATTAGCCGCAGCAGTTACGTCTTAGAGCCGACAACACATTTTAAATTCAAAATACATGAACCCTAATTTAATGTGCGTGGAGAACAGAAATGGGAAGCCAACTCATTAATGTCTTAAACATAAGTGTGTGTGTGTGTGTGTGTGTGTGCATGGTTGTGCCTATTTCACCTGCAGCAAAGAGCATAACAGCGACCGGTCGGTAGAAGCGTCTCCTGGAGCGAATGCAGACAGACACCAGGGCCACCAGGAAGGAAAGGAGGATAAGGAATGCTCCACCCAACAACAAAGCCAATGTGGCGATCTGCCAGTCTGCATTAAATCCATACAAAATAGATCAGTTTCATATCTCATTACATTGCATGCATTATATTCATCTTGTATAAACACATATCCAAGGAAAGAAAATTCTCATGGGATATACACCTCATTTCAACGCTAAAGAAACCTTCAAAATGTATCCAAAAAACTTTTTGTTTTTACATTTTGGTCTGTTTCTCACACAAAGATAATGAATGGTTCCAGAAGACTTGAAATATGAACCACTTTAATGGTGTTTTTTGTTCTTTTAGAAGCTTTAAAGCTTCAGTCTCTTCTCACTGTAATTACATGGAAAATGGTGACTAATGTAGTCTTCAGAATTTCTCTGATATAAAGATCAATTACAGCGTTAAGTCATCCATCTAGCGCATGTTTAGACAATGGGGGGGAAACAATGGGGGAAAAGGTGTTTTGTTTGAATGGCCCCTTAAACTATTCTTTTTACAGCCTCTAAACATGATGGAAAGTCAATACACACATTCTTACAGAATGACTCACTTGAACACTTACATCTTGGGTTTGCTAAACTGAAAGAATGAAGCTCTACGGGCAGCAGAGAGCTTATCGACAATTCTGGTGGACTAAATGGGGCATCACATAATGTATTCATCCCTCCCTTTCTCTCTCCTTCAGTCTCTCTTGTTTCTGCTTTTCATTCAAGCACTCTGAGACTCTCAGTTAGAGTAGGGCCCAGAAATAGCACTGAATCCTCCATGGAACGCAGGACTGAGGGAGGGGGCAAGGAGAAAGAGTCAGAGAGGAGGTGCCTGAAACAGTATGCCTGCTTCCATATCTGACGACATGAGAGTAAATGTGTGGAATTTCGCATGCACTTTAGCAACTCCTGAGGAATCTCATTAGGTAGGCGTAAGGGAAACGCATTAGAAATAGACAATCTCTGAGGAGTGACTTGCAAAGTTTCTTTTGCTACGTAGGCTGACGGGGTATTTTTTTCTAAACTGTCATTACATTATTTATAACTCAATGTGACAAATTGTTCAAATTAGTGAGTAACTTACATTTTAGAGTCATTATTAACAATTACTTTTAATTTTTTCTCAGTCAACTAAAATAGATCAAAACAAAGCCAGATTAGAATTTGTCTCTTAAGCAACACAAGGTAATAGCGTTTGTGAATGATTCAGTGTTTTTGTATGAATCAGTTAAGTGAATGATTCAAAGACTCACTTGTAAGGACAGTCACTTGTTTCAAACAAGCAGCAACCTCCCGCAGTTTCTCTTGAAGCCAATACGGAAGTGACTTAAACTGCAATTCATCGGCTGGCCGCTAGAGACAGGCTCCAGAAGGGAGCAGAATCTCATTGAGCCCCATGTTAAAATGCCCAACTTTACAGCAAAAAAAAAAACATGTTTACAGGCTGGTACAAATTGTGGTTTTGGTCTATATGGCTAATTTTGCCCTTCATGACAACTGTGAGGGGGGTGAATTTTTGTATAACTCATTCGTTTACATTATATAAAGCATTAAAGTTCTGCATAATTAAGGGTGTGGCAACTTTAAGTGACAGGTAGATAGCCATTTATCTGCTGTCTGTAAAGGGCCGGGTATACTTCGGCCATCCACATTCGTGCACCGTCCGCATGACGTAATTTTCGGCAAGCGGAGGGCTTGCGGCCGGCCGCACACCCCGTCCGCGCGCAGCCCACGGACAGTCTGCGTGCAACAGCGCATGCGCCAGCAGTACAGAAGAGTCTGCTAGGTGACAATACGCATAGTATTGCGCAGAGTGTTCAGCCGTCGAAGAACAGTGTTTAAAGACCGGTTTAAAAACAACACGCTTGAAAAAAAAGAGAACATTTTTGATTCTTCAGTGTTTCTTCCATGTTGCAATGGTGGATGCACAACAGTTCTTCTCCGATCATGCCCAGCGAATGTCCCGTTGATGACAGGACTCAGTGCTGCCCTCCGATGCGCGATCATCCGCGCGCATCCGTGGTGTAGTATACTTTGAAAGACGCGCGGACAAGGCTGTGCGCGTGACGCGCCCGGGCGCGGAAAGTGAAGTATACCCCGGACTTAAGTCATCGCGTCACCTCAGCTGCAACCACGTCCTGCCTCTTTGCCCATTTTCTATTATCCGGGAGTGACGCGCTGCTAAGATGGCAACGGCCAACTTGACCCTACTTTATGCTTCAAAACTGCTCTTCAGAATCCTATGGGTGACATCACAGACACTACGCCCATATTTTTTTACAGTTAATGGTTTCAAATCATGAATGAATCACTGTTTGTGAACAAATTGGTTGAGCGAATGATTCAATGACTCGCTCATAAAGACAGTGGCTGCATCTGAAATTGCATACTTCCCTTCTATGTAGTAGGCGAAAAACAGTATGTCTGAATTCACAGTACTCATAAAAGAGTAGGCAAAAAGTACCCAGATGACCTACTTCTTCCGGCGAGATTCTGAAGTGTGAAATTCTAATTTCAAGCGACGTAACTGACGCTGGTAGGTCACATTATAATGACAACATGATAAACGTAGTACGTCTAGAAGTTGTGGCCTAATGGTAAGAGAGTTGGACTTGTATCCCCAAAGGTTGCAGGTTCAAGTCTCAGTGGAGGTGGGGGGAAAGAACAGCTCTCTCCACTCCCAGTCGCTCTCGGGAGCCGCAGCAAAAAATGGCTGCCCGCTGCTCTGGGTGTGTGTGTGTGTGTGTTTGCGTGTGCACTTGGATGGATGAAATGCAGAGCACTTGGCTACACGTCATGTCACTTAATTATGAATTACTTATTTAAAATAAGAACCTACTCAAAAGAATATGCCATTTCAGACGCAACCAATCACTTGTTTCGAATCATGAACGAATCAGTGTTTAGGAATGATTTGGCTGAGTGAATGATTCAATGACTCATTCGTAAGGGCAATCAATTGTTTTGAATCATGAATAAACCAGTGTTTGTAAACAAATTGTTTGAAAATGAGCGAGTCATTCAATCACCCACTCAATCATGATAGTTTTTGAACGAATCAGGTGAATGAATGGTTCAGTGAAGTCACCTACTAGCATATCAATGTAACTTGCAGAAAGGCTCACTTAAAACAAACATTTTTAGTTTTGTTGGTTTTTATTTTAGCTTTCCAGTATAGAGAATAGAGAAAGTACTGTTAAACAACAAAAAAGAACAATAAGTACATGTTTAATAAGTGCAACCTCAGATCTAAAACTCTCAAAGTTGTCATTCACTTTCTGTCATTTAAGGGTAAGCAAACAATCTATTGCAACATTACCCATCTTAAATAAAATCATAGTCACAGAGTGTGTTTGCACTGTTACACAAGTTAAACATGAACATTACAGCAACCACTACTCATTCATTATGTAGAGACTGAGTTTCTTTTAGGTTTGAAATTCCTCTAAAATCTGACCAATGTCTTATCTATCTATCTATCTATCTATCTATCTATCTATCTATCTATCTATCTATCTATCTATCTATCTATCTATCTATCTATCTATCTATCTATCTATCTATCTATCTATCTATCTATCTATCTATCTATCTATCTATCTATCTATCTATCTATCTAGACACACACACACACATGCACACATTAAAAACAAAGACTATGATGATGTTTTTGTTTAGTTATCATGTGATAAATGACTCAATTACTGAACCTGAGAAAGGACTCACATCATAAAACGTCAATGGCTGTTTGTTTAAATAAGACCATAAAAGCTCCGGATCCTGTCACGGGTATTGTTATTACACAGTGATATCTGTAAATAGAAACATTTTCATCAGCTTGGGAAAATGATCTATAATTTTCTCTGCTGGAAAATAATCATTTCTAGCACTAAATCATGTCAAAACATTATTTTCAGAGATGGTTGAGAGCTGCTCTGGGCTACCTCAGCTCCATTCCACCGTGCTATTGTTTCAAACATAAACAAACCCTTTTACCAAATACGGTTGATGATTTGGCGTAATAAATAGGTAATAAATATGTCTATCACCGCAGGAAGTTGGAGAGAGATGTATGAAAACAGCTGCTGATATTTGCTTCCATATAAAAACACAATTCTAACTGCTCGACCTCCGACCTCTCTGGATAGCCACCAAAAGCCTGCGAATCATCAACGAGAGCGTCCTTCCCCCCATCTGAGAAAAAGATTTCGACTTTATGTAACCTTGAGGTACGTCTGAAGGGTCTCCGGCAGAATAGAGCTTATCCAAAAAGCCCTGCAGGACTACAGATGGAAATGAGGATATGAGATAAAAATCAAAACATTCATTACTATAATCTGTTTTTCAGCAACCAAGCACCCCTTGGCTAGTTCTTTCAATCTGATACCTTGATGAGAGGAAAAAGAAGTTCAATGTCATAGACGAGAAACCGAATTCCGTCAATAAGACACAATTCCTCTCCCCATTCCTCGCTATTCGCAGACAGGGAGAGAAATTGTGTGTATAGTGCGCGCCACAGAACCGCTGCCTCTTTTCCAGTCGAGCATAACATCCGCACAAAAAGACTCTCTCACACACTTTCGCCACATTCCTGTTGTTTGCAATTATCTCTCTCCGAGAGCTTTCACAACCTTGGATTTCTGGTGCATGTGTGCATGAAAAAAGGGAGTTTGTTTATGTTAACATATCTATGTTGTTAAATTGACGGAGATAAACTAAAAAGGATGCAAGGAAAGGTTAGAGAGCAAATATGCTGGTTCATAGAAGGCTGTGGAGTCAGCCGGTAATGGCTAAGCTAATGAGATTTAGTTTAATGCACAGTGCATGACACAGAGAAAACACAGAGGAAATGGAGTGACTGATTACAGAAAGCCATAAATCAATAATGCGCTGCAGAGGAAAGCCATTCACCCAGGCCGCTCCTTTGGTATTTTGACTGGGGTTTCATGACTTTATATGGAGTCAAACTGTGCTTTTTAAAAATGACGGGACAGGGTCCAGAGCCAAACAAGTTGTCATTGCAAAGCAGACCTAGAATAACATCTTAAATCTTAACTGCGTTTGGCTATCCCAGACTGTACTAAAAAAAATGAATGCCAATGAATAACTAACATATGAAAGGGATATGCAGGGGGAACTGCCCCCAAACCGCAGTTTGTTCGCTATAGCAAAACCTTCACGCATGCCAGAAAAGGAAGTTTCTCTTTCAGTGCAAAATGACATTTCTAGAATGCAGCACTTGTTTCCTTGGTAACTAATCTGTCCACATTAGGGCCTCTAGGGAGCTCTCCTCTCAAACTTAACCTCACTCCTTGGCCGGTGAGGAGACTTTAACAAAGGCTCATTTTGTAGACAACAAAAGCAGAATGAAACCCCAGCTGGACCACCGATTCCATCACACATTCCCACATCATCCAAAAGCCCTTCCACCAAACAAGCTGTGAATAAAATACAGTGTGCTATTAAATGTTAAGGATCAATAGCCTATCAATTAACTAATGAAGCGTTCTTCACAAACATTGTCTCTGTAATGGATCAATCCTGGCTTGATATAGCCTGGAGAGTCTTTTGAATAAAACAGGACCATTATTTCAAGCCTGTTTTCCTTTAAACGAACTAGACTTTTTTTTTTTTTTTTTTTGAAGTAGGCTACTAGTAAAGAACTAAACAGTGACTATTTATCTGTTTTAATTTCCTATTATCTATATATTATACTTATTCATTACATACTATATAGCTATTAGAAATCAACTATTCATTTCTGACTATTTATTCCAATAGTTGCTGGTACATATCAATATTTTTAATTAAACTATGAGAAAAAAGCATTAGTATGGGCTCTTTAAAATTGGCTACTAAGCTGAAATATTACATGCATAGTTTAAAGGAGTAAATATTAAAACGACTTGACTAAGAAACAAAGACTAAGGGTAAAAAGCTAATTATTTTTCTATTTTCTCAGTATTCTGAAAGAGCTGTTTTAGCGTGAGCTGTACAATGAGTGATAATGATGCGCTAGGGAGCGAAGGGCCACTTTTGTTATCTCATAAATCAAATATGAGCCTCCTGGGCCATGTTACAAAGCTCACTAAAGTTAAAAAGACTGCGCACTTTTTTAGTTTTTCCTGCATCTTAAAATATGTATGTGCAGCTCATCCTGTCAGAACATTGTTTATTGCAAAGTTAGAAAAGTAGCGGGTCTCACCGGTCCCCAGCGTGCTGCTGCACCGCCAGTTCGCGGAGGCAGCGGGCTTCCAGCAAGACTCCCACAGGGACAGGTGGTACTGGTCATCCGCGGTGACCCACGCCGGACTCAGCACGGCCCCGACATCCAGGCACAGCGCGAGGAAAATACACACCAGACCCACCAACTTCAGGGGCGTCAACGCCGACACGCGCACTTCCTCCGCTCCGCTCACGGATGACGCCATGTCGGCTGGATGCGCGGGGATGAGGAGCGATGGTGCGCTGCGTCGCGGAGAAGCCAGGAACGATGATCCCAGACAATGCCTTTGGATCCTTATTCGTGATCAGTGTTTTGAAGATTGTTGAGCAGCTGCGCGAGAGGGACGCTGTAACAGCTGCCCTCGCGCTCCTGTGAACGCGACTGCACTGCACACATTATTGAAAAATCTCGGCTGCACCTGCAGGGTCCTAGTGCCTAGCTAGAACTGCCCCTCAGTGACCCACCCGTATTTTTTTACGGTCTATGGACCCACCCGTGTCTAGTCTGAACGATTCGTTTACAAACCGAGAAGAAACGGTCCGAACAGCGAGTCAGCAAAATACATTGAACGGAGAACCGATTTTTCTTTGTTTTAATAATCTTTGTTTTATTTACAAATTCTAAATATAAAATGTATTTTAGAACGTGGCTTCTTTATAGCTAACATTTGTTTAATGAAATATATGTAGCCTAAATGTTTACCCTTTCCCACAAAACGGATAACATCACATGCAATCCAACACTCAATATGGCAAATAATCTGTAGCCTATAGCCTACAGTGTTTCATTTTATGCTCTAATTATTGAGAAATGTGTTTTATTACCTTTGTGAAAAGCATTCTATGTGCGTGTTTGTGAGTGCACAAGAGATAAATAAAGAGAGAGAATGAGAGAAAAGAGAAAATGAGGAGTGACCGGGAAGCGAATCGATTCTTTCGAACAGCCTGTTTAGAACTAAGGACATGTTTAAACATCACGCGGTTCTTTATCGGACCCATACGCTTTTAACCGTTCCAGCCATATCTCTGTACATGTTTATTAAGTTTTTATTATAGGCGTATACGTTTTATTAAGGGTACATTTAATTTAAGGCTAATTTAATAGGTTAGGGCGGCTATAGATCTCAGTTCAGTTTGTTGCAGCAATGTTCCTCATTTGTTAGCCTACAGGCGTCTGCTAAATTAATACATGTTTTTTTTATTTATTTAAATATTAGTCTACTTTTTACTGTTTTGCGGCACAGGCATTATTTTTCTGTCATTTCAGTTTTCGCCTGAATGCATTTAGATTCTGTTTGAAATTGTTATAACATTGTAGCCTAATATCTGACCTTTATGTACACTGTTAGACATTTTATTGTATTTTTGCGGTAACTTACTGGCAGCACTATTGCCAGTAAGTTACTGTAATTGCCCCTTTACAGTAGCTTACCTGTAAATGTGTTTTACAGTATGATGCCCTTACCGTAATTGAATTTTACAGTATGATGCCCTTACTGTAATTGAATTTTACAGTATGATGCCCTTACCGCAATTTCATTTTACAGTATGATGCCCTTACCGCAATTTATTTTTACAGTATAATCATTTTTACAGTAATTTTACTGTAATTTATTTTACTTTTTATTTTACAAAATATGCATATGTTAATATGTTATTACTTTATTTTGAATATTTTACATGAATGCAATAAAATAAATAATAAATTTAATAAATTCCAAATAAGAGACTTGAGTCTATGTACACATATATATATATATATATTTTTTTTTTATTCACCGTCACAATCAATTACAAAAAAAAATTTAAAATAGAGAACTGAATTCATAACAACAAATCAAAGCAGAGATCATGACGATATGGCAACAAAAAGTATGAACAAAATATCCCAGTTGGTCTTGGCTGGCCTCCATACTGGTAAACTACTGATGGCTGATCTGAAACAAAACAGAGGGAAAATGTGTGAGAAATGGTTTATCTCATCTAAATTTGTTCATGGACAGATGAGGTAACAACTTGTGCAACAGCAGTTATTCATAGTTATACTTGTTATATTATTATTATTATTATTCATAGTTATACTTATATTATATATCTCTATCCCGAGGACAAGCGTGCGCGCTCTGGAGATTATCACGTGAAACGAAACAATACCCAATCAGAAAGCAAGCTGCTGACGGAAGACACCTCCCTCCAGCTCACGCTGGAACATGTAAAGGCCATGTTCACACCATCTCCATTACTTCATCTAAACATTTTCCTCCCCCCCCCCCCCCCCAAATTTTCTTTAAAAAGCATTCCATACACTATCAGGGTATATACAGAACTTTTTTGGAAAGATATTTCATTTACGCTACTATAGTTGCAGCTTGAAGTCGCGCTGGTATTAAAAAATATTTTGAAGGTATTAAAAAAGGTAGTAAAAGGTATTAAATTCAACTTAAAGGGTTAGTTCACCCAAAAATGAAAATTCTGTCATTAATTACTGATCCTCATGTCGATTCAGCGGTTTGAATCGCCAAATTTCAGCAGTTTGGCGGTTGATACGCGATCCGAATCATCATTCGGCTCAGTGATTCATAACGCTTCGAAGCTTCATGATGCCTTGTTTTGAAATCGTCATCACTATGTAAGTCGTTATTTAGGGTTTTTTTGCGCACAAAAACTATTGTCGCCGATTCATAAAGTTATTGTAGAACCACTGTAGTGAGATGGACTTTGTAACGATGTCTTTAGTACCTTTTAAGGGTTTTGAGAGTGAACCGTGCCATTGTGCCAATGGAGGCCTTTCAGAGCCATCAGATTTACACTAAAATATCTTAATTTCTGTTCCGAAGATGAACGGAGGTCTGACGGGTGTCGAACGACATGAGGGTAAGTAATTAATGACAGAATTTTCATTTTTGGGTGAACTAACCCTTTAAGTTGAATTTAATACCTTTTACTACCTTTTTTAATACCTTCAAAATATTTTTTAATACCAGCGCGACTTCAAGCTGCAACTATAGTAGCGTAAATGAAATATCTTTCCAAATGGAATAACATATTGCCCACAGAGATGAGAATAGAAATAAAGACAGAAGAGGAAGGAGACATCTTCATAGTTCATGCAGTGTACAGAGGGAAACGAGAGCAATTTTCAAGGTGCAATATAGATTTTTTTCTTTTTCATTTTAAATCATGAAGGCGAGTCAGTGGATATCACACAAAAACGCAATGTGCGCGAGAGTCGGTGAAGTCTCACACCTGGTCAATTATTCACTACTGAAAGTGAACGTAAAATCTGACAAGCTTTCGGCGCATATTCTCACAGAGACAAGAGATATCTCGTTATTTATATAAATCTGCTTTAACATATGCTGATAACGTATAGCCTATAACTGTCTGTATTTATATTCTTAATATTTCTCTTGTGGCCCATATTGTGAAACTAATTAGAAGAGAAGTATAGGCCCATTTCGTGTTAAACAAGTTGTTTTTGAAATAAAGCTGCTCTTACTTTCTGATAATACTGATATTATTGTAGTGTTCTGACATATTATAGACTGATAATCATTTTAATTATAGGCCTACAATTCCTTGTTTAATTGGGCAAAATGTATTTAAATAATGAGGAGTAAGCTAATCTATCTATTATTTTATTATGCAACTTGTCGGTTGTGCATTGATGCATTATGAAATTATCACGGGGGCAAATTAAATGTATTATCAATTTAATAATAAAAGTAGACCTACCCTAATAATAATAATAATAATTTATATACATAAATAGTAAATGCTAAATCTTCACTCATACAGTGAGCAGACAAGTCGCGCTCGAGGATCTGAGCCATGGTGTGAGCATATAAACCGTGAGCTTTGGCTTTACATCGCATGCGATCTACTCGTACAGTGTGAGTAGATAACCTTGCTGAAATCGCACAGAAATCGCACAGTGTATGCCAAGCTTTAAGCAACTTGCATATTTCGAAACAGCTCTTCAATGCCATCTAGGGGTGTAACGATTCGTTTTAACAACGATACGATTCGTATCACGATTTGAGGTTGTCGATACGATTCAAGGACGGTATTGGTTAATTTAGAACGATACGATCCGAAACGATTCAGTGACTTGAAATCGATTCAGTAACTTTTTAGCCAAAAATTGTGTGACTGAAATAAATATCTGGATACTGGTCAGTGCAGGTGAAATTTCCAAGATTCCTGTTGTTTCTTGTAAGGGAATCCGGTATATCAATTAATTATGGATATAAACAAACAAGTAAACAACAATTAATGGCAAATGCATTAAAATTTTATTTGAATAAAGTGCAACCAACAGTTTAGGTTGAATTAACAGGAAGTTAACCTTTTCTGCTCTCATTTTCAATATTCAATACATTTTCAATAAAAGCACAGTAAGTGCAACCAACATTTCAACAGTAGGTTAACCTGCTACTTCTGCTTTTGTTTTCCAACATAAAAATATTACAATATTAATATCAAAAATAAAGTGCAACTAACTTCTCTTCAGGTTTAATTAATAGTAAGTTTACCTGCTACTTTTGCTGTTGTTTTTCAACATTAAAATAATACAAATACAATATTAATATCAAAAATAAAGTGCAACCAACATTTCTTCAGATTGAATAAACTGGCCTGCTACTACTCTCAGTTTAATAAACAAACAATATTTAACAAAAGATAAAATGTAACGAACTACTCTTCAATGACTCTACAGATTTCTTTTTCAACAATATCAACATGATCTGACTGCAGAACACTTCTCTGTGCGTTCACTATGTCGCCAGCAGTACTAAAAACTCGCTCTGCTGGCACACTGGTGTCAGGAATGCACAGGTAACAAGCAAGGGTTGAAAGGACAGGTAGCTCTTTCTCCTGGTGGCTTGATAATTTCTCGCTCGTTGGCTTCTCCTCTGCCATGCGCCATGCTATGTTTTGTTTTCTCAAGCCCCGTTCACACCGCCAGCAGCACGCAGCGACAAAGCGACACGATCCCATTCATTTCAATGAGCGCTGCTGCTGCTGGTGCATTGCGATGATGTCACAGATAGGCAGACTGAATCGAGTAACGTTTAACGCCTTTATCATTAAAAGTGCTAAGAAAAAACATCCATATAAAGTCTGACGTGCTTAAATCCAATGCGTTATTTCCTATGATCGATACAATCGATTGATTACCTTTTAAAACGATGTTAGATCGATATATGTCGTCCGGAAGGCCAACTTGCCGAGCACAGATCGATGTAGTTAGATCATAGGAAAATAAATCGATACATCGATGTAGTAGATGAATCGTTACACCCCTAATGCCATCGTTCAAATTGAAAGAGTGGTGTTTAGTTGCAAGGTCTAAACACCTCAGAACCTCAGCTCTGGTGTAGCGGTGGTGATCGGGCATAGCGTCTGCTGTCTGACGCCTGTCACGCACCTGTTGATAAAGCTGCTTGGAATAACGTTAGGCTACTGCTGACTGCAGTGGTTTGAATCGGGAGAGCAGTCGGGGTTGAGGAAAAAAAAAGTAGAGGTTGAGGTCGTTGATGCATCCGTAGTGCAGAACATTGATATGGGAAGCTGCTCGCTACGTCCGCGCATCCTAGCTTGGTGGCTGCTATATGATTAACGTAACATGCGATTTGACGCCATTCACCCCCACCCAGGTTATATTAATTGTCTTCTTGCAGACGTGGCAATAAGCCTCGCGGCTGTTGCAAACTACTGGCCTAAGCCAGTCTTTAAATCGTGAGTCCTCCAGCCAGAGGTCCGAGAACTTGCATTTCCCCATGCTTTAATTACTGAATGGAAGCGAGCTCGCGTACATGTTTGTCAGCAAGCCAGCCGCGGACCCAGTTTGTTTCAGCGCACGCGAATGAACACCACCTCACACGATATCGCGCAGGTCCTACTCTAAACATATAAATAAATCCACGCGAATTTTAGAAAAAAAAGGCCTGTACTTAACACAAATTGAAAATGTATCTAAAAAAAATTGGGCCCGAAAATGTAATACCTCGTCAGATGACGTTTACTACTTTTTACTGCCCTTAATTTTGGCTACTTTCATTTACTACCTTTTACAACCCCGCTGACACCCTGACTATAAGCGCAATTTCATGATATGATATACTTCATATCGCCTGTGGTGTGGTAGGCAAACGTCACCTCCTGCTCAACTGACATCTTATGCTGCCTTCACGTGCTATAGGAATTACTGAACTAGTTTCCTAGTTAAAAAATTGGACATGAACGCCCTCTCAAGTCAAAATCTGAATGTGATGAGCTCGTAATCACAACTTCAGAAGTGGGAAGTAGGAAATTTCTAGCACATGAAGGAAGCATAAGACGAGGTTGGCTGAAAATTAAAAAATAAAAGTCTCTCAGAAATTGAAAATAATTAAATACTTGCACCTGTACATACTTGCATGATTAGTTTTTAGTTCAGGTTTTAGTTGTATTCCAGCTTTGTCCGTTTCTCCGTCTATTCCTCAGTCTCTCTGTTTTCTGGTCACTCATTGGATATGATCTGCATATAAAATAATGTATACATATTTTGGTAACACTTTACAATAAGTTTGTATTAGTTAACATTAGTTAATGCATTAGTTAACATGAACTAACCATGAACAACACCTCTGTTCAGCATTAGTTAATCTTTGTTAACGTTAGTTCATAAAAATACAGCTGTTCATGGTTTGTTCATGTTAGTTTACAGTGCATTAACTAATGCTAACAAGATTTTAATAATGCATTAGTAGATGTTGAAATTAACATTAACAAAGATAAATAAATGCTTTATAAGTGCAGTTCATTATTAGTTCATGTTAACTAATGTAGTTAACTAATGAACCGTATTGTAAAGTGTTACCCAAATTTTTAAGTGCATACAATGAATCATTTTTAATTACTTTGTCATGTTATGCAGTGACATATCCCACATGAGACTAAACAGTCACAACAAGATAACAAATAGATGGCAAGTAGGAAATGTAGGCAACAAGTATTGTTGAAATAATAAAATGTTATGCATTAAAAGACGTTAATCACATAATGTTAGTCAAAATATATACGTACAAAGCGAAAGATGCTCAGTGCTGTGGCTCTTTCTGGGGTGTTGTTAGCTCCTGTTGACACGAGAGAAAAATAATAAATTTTCATCAATGTTTATTGACTAATGGTGCCTAAATGTTTTGCACATGATAATTCACAGATATAGGATGACTGCTAGATTGACCACTTAAGTTACACAATCAAATGACTATCAACACTGAAAAAAGAGAGAAGACAATAATAGAGCCTTCAGTGGCATGTAAAAATGAATTCATATGAAATAACATAATAAATAAGAAGCCACAATGAACATACTTGAACTAATTATTATTTTACTTGAATATATATTAATCCTCTGGTGTATACACTGGCGTAAATGTTCTTTTTGAGAGAGAGAGAGAGAGAGAGAGAGAGAGAGAGAGAGAGAGAGAGAGAGAGAGAGAGAGAGAGAGAGAGACACACACACACACACACCGAGAGACACACACACACCGAGAGAGACACACACACCGAGAGACACACACACACACACACACACACACACACACACACACACACACACACACACACACACAGAGAGAGAGAGAGACACACACACAAACACACACACACCGAGAGAGACACACACACCGAGAGAGACACACACACACACACACACACACACACACACACACACACACACACACACACACACACACACCGAGAGACACACACACACACACACACACACACACACACCGAGACACCGCTCAGGCGCTAACGTTACTTCAAATGGCGTCACACACATTTACGTTAACTGTCAACGAAAATATGTAACTATAACTGGCCGTGAAAAGACGGAAACCATTGTTCGCGTAAATACAACATTTGGTACATAATGTACAATGCAGGTAACAGTTAGCGTTAGTCAATTGTATGCAAATTTAATGGGTTATGAAAGCGGTTGAGGAAAACGAACAGTTCCCCGAGACTGTCATATAGTAATAGCAATTCGATATTATTATGTACTTTCTTCATATATGTAGCTATATTTAATGGATATTGGTTTACGTTTTAAAAGTATCAAAGACATTTGTGACGAATTTGTCAAGTAAAAACTTTCTTACCTCAGGAAAACTCGCAGCTGATGTCTGGCGATCCGATCCACAGGCAGGGACGTCCGTTATGCGCGCACTCGACACAAACCTCATTTGCGCGGGCTTGGCACTCGAGTAAACAATTTAAATTATGTGAGGTGTAAGCAGTAAGTTTATAAATATATTTTTTAAACATTTAAAAATGACATTTATATCACCACACTTGTACTGTTATTACTCTGGCATTAAAATAATAATGAATAAAATAAAATGACGGATCATGATATAAAATGCTAACGTGTGTGTAGCCTACCGTTAGCATTTTATATCTCATGATCCGTCATTTTATTTTGCAACGTACAGTTATAGCCAAAAAATAAACAAGTAATGAAATTTCACTTTGCCCTCAGCCTAAAGGATTTGCCAGGGAACAAATTATCGATCCATGAGAGCATATGGGCCGTTAAATCTCCACTAGTCTGGAGATGCCACAGAGACATCAGAGCCAGCGGCAGACGTCAGAAGGACTAGCCGAGGAAAGTCTACTCTCGCCGGTAAACAAGCGCGGAACGCCGCTGACTCACTGGAGCTCACAACTCCGAAAACACCAGATAAAATGTTAAAATAGGCACTCTTCTTATAAATAAACCACAGATTTGAGCTTTAAACAACTACATTACCGACTGAAAAAGTCTTAAAACTACGTTTTGTCACTCATTAACAGTAGATTTTAACACAAAAAGACGTGTAAACACAGCCCATGTCAGTCATTTATCAACTAGACGAGCCGCTGGCAGAAGCTCCGTCTATGAGGCGAATTCGAAATACATTTATATAACACTAATACTTTACTCTATTTATTCTATACTCTATTTTTTTCCTCTTTTTGAAAGTTGTGAAATCACTATTGTGGAGTTTTTCTTTTGCTATTTGAGCAAATGGGCACACAAAAAATATATAATTAATGTATTCTCTCATTCACCGCTATAAAAATTTAACCCAACTATGACGACTTCCGCTCTGAGAAACCCGAAAATGTGAAAAGGGTAGGAGAAAATACTAAATATAAAAATTACTTCTTTGTCTCCCACAAAGAACTAATTTTACATCCTTCCATCCACATGTTTTTTTTTTACTTTTAAATATCCAGTGTGTGTGTGTGTGTATTCTTTGTTTACAGTAGCACTACTGCTTTTACGTAAACAGTAAAATACTGCAAATTCCCATATACAGTAAGTTACTGTAAATTTCATTAAAAATACCCACAATGCAGTGCATATTACAGTAGCTAACCGTAAATAATATAAATTGTATTTTACTGGGCTTTTTTGCGGTAAGTAACTGTAAAATTGCGGTAAAGTCTAACAGTGTAGCCTAGCCTATAATGTAAACATTTGTTTCAGGAAGTCCGGCCAAGTAATACATTAGCATTATTGATTACCGATTCTAATCAGAGAGAGAAGAAAAGAGAATGCCATAGCCCCCCAAAATGTCATTATTCAAGATGATGACAAAATGAGTTAGTGAGTCCTTGTTTATTAATACATCAGAGAAAATGAGCGATGGCTATATAATTCCAAAGCTAAAATAAATACATAAATATACATAGATATACATAGAAAAGCAAAAAACATTTATAAAAAAAAATGGTTTATACAAAAAACTAAAAAATATTTATAAATTGATTTCCTTATTTATGATTATATATACATTTTTTTCCATATTTATTTATTATTTGATTTATTTATACATGTATTCATTTCTATTTTTATTTATTTCCAAATTTATTCATTTCTACATTTATTTATTTATACATTTGAAATAGAAAAGCATCATTTATACATTTATTTCCTTATTTATGTATATATTTATTTTTTCCATATTTATTTATTTATTCTTTAATTTATTTATACATTCATTAATTTCTATTTTTATTTATTTCGACATTTATTCATTTCTACATTTATTTATTTTTACATTTATGTATTTATACATTTATTTATTTATTGTCCGTAGGGTAATGAGGAGGGCGTGGTTTGCCTCAGATATAGCAATCTAGCTCAGAGTAGGCGAGGGCGAAGCATTGCTAAATTACATCCACAATGACATGACAAAATATATTGTATGATAAATATATTGTATGATGGAGAAAGCTCTCTCTGATTATGCTATATTAGCCACTTGACAAAATGTGTTGTCTCTGAAGCATGGTAAAAATGTTACTCATGGTTAATCATGAAAACAAACAATATATGACTAACCGTGTTGCACTGTATAATTAACAATGATTTGTTTTCTGTTGATTAAAAAAATGGTCCATAACACTGGTAAAATAGCTGATTTCTCTGGATTTAAACATTGTTGGAAACGTTTGGGATAATATACACATGCAGGTCAACAAAATATATAACATTGTTCTAGTGGTTTTTAATCTTACATATTGTGCCTTTAATTCATTCATGCATTCATGTAATTCATTCACTTGTCTTTTTTGACACGCCTCTATTAAGCCACTCGTTTCTCCCCGTCTCATATATCAGCAAAAGAAAAAGGGATTCACAACGAAATAATCTTATTCTGTAATTACTCCCCAGTCCCCACACCCCGAAACCGCGTCAGCTGCTTTCTATGTTCATTACTATCCAGTTAATTCTGGCTGCTGAATGCGCATGCGCCAAATCAGGACATCAGGACTAAACGCTACACGTTTGGGTGGAACGGGTAAACACAGTTTTTGCATATTTTATGAATCTAATTTAAAGTCGCAGCCTTTTCAAATGATTGCATACAGAACGCATAGCTTCGGACACGTCGATGGTTGTATTAATTTGTGTCGTTTTTATGTACAAAACCGCGTCGACAAGCTTCAGTCGATAGACATCGGACTGAATTAGCGACACAATTCTGTGTAACTTACTTATCATGTTTTTAATGTGTCGAGGCGGCAGTTTTACTTTTCGAAATAGTGAAATATCAGTCGTTTTGTGCTTGTCAACGTAACGTTACCCGTTTTTATTCGCGTGTCGTTGGTTAAATGTGTCCTATACATGCTAGTAAGCTAACAGTCCTTGAAACATACAGAATGATGGTTTTGGAGATATTTTTGCTGTTTATGGTAATTTAACATATGGATATCGCTCTGTAGTGTTTTGTGTAAAAAGCCATCTTAAATGTTCATGTTGTTTTGACTTTGAGAAACTGAAAATGCATGCGCACAAGTGATATAAATGTGTGGTCGTTGATTAAATCTGGGTGTCTGTTCTGTCATTCTCAAGGTCCTGTTTCCCTCTTTAAAAAGCTGCAGGAATCATGGGAGCCGGTGAGTCCTCCTTTTATGCTTTATTTCGGCCAGAGACTGTGATATTCTCAAGGACGCTATTTTGTGTTTCTTAACGTTGCTAAGATATGTGGTGTGTTTGTATGCTGAGCCTGCTAGTGATCTAACGGATGTCACGTAAACGACTTCTGTCAGTAATTTCTAATTAGTATTAACAGATTATCAACAGGGGTCTCAGTCTACATAGCACCTCTAATATTTAATACAGGCTAATCTGATATTTATGGATCACAATATAGCATCTGTTTTATTTCTCCCACTCTCAGTGGCGAGGAACAGTAGGCTGTTCTTTTACAAGCTTCCTGTGCCAGGCCAGGAACGGGCATTTCAAAGAAATTACTTTGTCAGCCCTCCTTTTTGTTTCTTTGCTGTACACTTATTGTTTGTATTTCCGCCAGTGTTCCTGCCAGCAGATGCCGCACACTCTGTGCTGCGGAGGCTCCCGAGAGCGAACTTCTTCTTGGAAGAGATGAAGCAAGGGAACATCCAGCGAGAATGCAGGGAAGAAATCTGCAATTATGAAGAAGCCAGGGAGGCGTTTGAGAATGATGAGAAAACGGTGAGTCTGTGGTACCATGTGCTCATTTTGTTTGAACACCACTTCCTCTCAGTCATTCCACTCTGTGGCCTTTCCTCTAAGAAGGAAGTGAGCAATATCAACAGGAAAGCCTCACTGGGTACATATTTTCTCAGGATGGCTAATTATGTGTTATTCAGATAAAGGCTATTTGGGTTGTGTGTTTTTGCACACCGTATATACAAAATGACAGAACAATAATAGGCTGAATATGTAATGGCGTAATGTGTGCATTTGTTGAGGCCAGGGTAAAGCTTGATTATTTCCAAAGATTTCAGTTTTATTTCGATGAATTGTGTAGCCCTAGTCCAGGGTTGTGCAGTGTTCAGTATTTAATAATTGGCTCCCTTTCGAATCATGAGTTGGAATTTGAATTGAATTGGAATTGGAAGAAGAATTTCTGAATTGTAATTTAACACATTTTTAACACAGGTGATTAATTCTGTAAAATAAAGTATTCAGTCCACAAAAGTTAATTTAAATGGATAAACTGAATACAAATTTCTTCAAACATCTGTCCGTCGAACTTCAGGGCTTTTTTTAATGTTCTTCAAAAATGCCCAATAAGCCAAGATTTACTAGTAGTATACTTTACTAGTTAAAGTTATCTTCTCCAGAAATACTTGCAAAATGCAATTCTACATGTTTGCTATGTCAATTCAAATTCAGTAATTGATGTGAAATTCAAAAGGCATTCTCAATTCAGTTCTGTATGGTGCACAGTCATTGCTTTGTGTTGTTGTGCAAGGTCTTGGTTATTGGTTAGAATGACATAGTGGGGTTTTTGTTTACA
The DNA here is from genome assembly GCF_949357685.1 of Gobio gobio. Classification (NCBI taxonomy): domain Eukaryota; kingdom Metazoa; phylum Chordata; class Actinopteri; order Cypriniformes; family Gobionidae; genus Gobio; species Gobio gobio. The sequence goes on along the minus strand of NC_137116.1, from coordinate 45,430,908 downwards.
ATACAAACAAATTACTTTAGCTTAATATTTACGTTTATGCAGAGAGTGTCCGTGTGTCATTGTGTTTTTTTCACCTTGTGACCCTTACAGAGGCGATTCTGGGAGGAGTACCAGCGTGAGAGCAGCCCAAGACCTGGAGGACTGGATTCCATCGCTGGTGGCGTTCATTCCCTGTACCTGATCTTACCGCTGCTGCTGGTTTTGCTGCTCATTGCTGCAGTTTCCATCACGGTTTGGAGATGCCACTCACGCAAAAGATCCCAGCAAAGCCCTGCCATTGGGCGTCCTCAAAGAGACACAACCCTATCTGTGGTGTCAATGGACCAGTGGGGTCGGGACTACCATCCTGACATCAGTCCACACTCCGAGATCAGTGCCCACAGTAGCCCCGCCTACCCCAGCGCTGACCTCACACCTGGGCGGGGCAGTCGAGGTGACCCACCCCCGTCATATGAGGAAGCTGTGGGCCATACAGATATACAGATTGAAGCAGAGCCTCCACCACAATATGAAGACATCATCAGTAGCACGGTTGTCATCTCCCAGGGAAAGTGACGGATCTTCCATTCGAGCCTCATGTAGAGATGCATTTTGAGGCCTCCACCAATACTGTAAACCTTTTGTGCTATATTTTTCTATAACTTCACTACTTGTATGACAGGCTTCATTTTCAATTCCAGCACTAACAAAACAGCTAAACCGCTTTAAAAAAAAAAGTGAAGTCATGTGTTTTGAAGGCTAAGTATGGTAACCCATACTCGGAATTTGTCCTCTGCAAATAACCCATCCAAGTTAGTGCACACACATTAGGAGCAGCCACTCACTGTGGTGCCCAGGGAGCAATTATGGGTTAGGTGCCACACTGCAAACTGTGGAAACACACACCCGGAGCAGTGGGTAGCCACTCACTGCGGTGCCCGGGGAGCGATTGGGGTTTCGGTGCCTTGCTCAAGGGCACCTCCATGCATTTCCATGCCAGCTTGCTTGTAACCTTTGGGTTACAAGTTCGACACTCTAACCATTCCAGTGGTTTTCAAACGTGTCCTGGAGGCACCCCAGCCCTGCACATTTTGTCTCCCTCATGTAGCACACCTGATTCACCTATACTTAGTAGAGACTGTAAGAACTAAATTGGGTGTGTCTGATAAGGGGTTTGTGTCTGACAGGTTTGAAAACCACTGCATTAAGGCCCGGGTATACTTCACTTACCGCGCCCGGACGCGTCACGCGCGCAGCCCTGTCTGCGCGTCTTTCAAAGTATACTACACAACGGATGCGTGCGGAGGATCGCGTTCGACACATGCGCAGTAAAAAAGTGTCTATGCTCCACCAGACATCGGAGGGCAGCACTGAGTACTGTCATCAACGGGACATTCGCTGGGCATGATCGGAGAAGAACTGTAGTGCATCGACCATTGCAACATAGTTTGGAAGAAACACTGAAGAATCAAAAATTCTCTCTTTTTTTTCCAAGCGTGTTGTTTTTAAACCGGTCTTTGCACACTCTTCTTCGACGGCTGAACACTGTGCTCAATACTGTGTTTATTGCCACCTAGTGGACTCTTCTGTACTGCTGGCGCATGCGCTGTTGCACGCGGACCATCCGCGCGGTCACAAAATTTGGGCTGCGCGCGGACGGGGTGTGCGGCCGGCCGCGAGCCCTCCGAGTGACGAAAATTGCGTCATGCGGGCGGTGCACGAACGCGGACGGCCGAAGTATACCCGGGCCTTTAGGCCACAACCTTTACTTGCACTCTTAAAAATAAAGGCATCAATGGTTCCATGAAGAACATTTAACATCCATGGAAACGTTCCATTGCGCTAAAGGTTCTTTATAGTGAAAAAAGGTGAAAGGTGAATTAGTGAATTTAAGAACTGTTGAAAGGTTTTTGGAGAACCAGAAATGGTTCTTCTATGGCACTGTGCCAAAAATCCCCTTTTGGAACCTTTATTTGTAAGAGTGTAGTATGAAGAGAAAACAATGAATGCAATTTAATTCCAATACTGTCACTTGCATGTTGTTAAACATCAGATTTCAGAGATGATCGCAGAACTCATGTCAGCTTAAATCCTGACCCAAGCCCAAATCCAGTGACACAGAAGTACTGTTAAGTGAATGACTCGCACTCACATTCTTCCTAGTTAGATGAATTTCATAGGACTTCCTAAGAAATGAGCTAAACATTTTCAGTTGTGGCCTCAAGGCACTTTTCCACTGCATGTTATGGCTCGCTTTGGCACTTTTCCACTGCATGGTATGGTTCGCTTATGGCTTGTTTTTACAGAGCGGTACGGTAAGCAATTTTGCCATTTCCATTGTCAGAAGTTGTAAATGGTACCCTTATTCCAAACCGTACCGTACTGCTTTTTTTTTTCTACCCTTCCGTTGGGGTACCTAGCACAGTAGTCTGGTACTAAAGGGTGGAGCTAGACTCACTGCAGAACGTTGAGAATAGTCACTTGCGCGTTCTATTTCGGCTGTTTTTCCTTGCAGCCTTGGCTCAAACAAAGTGTGTCTTCTTATGACAACAGCCTTAATGCCAAGAAGCAAGAACTAGATCTGCTGTCGTCCATTGTCGTTTACTTTGACGCTTTCTTAGCGCGAAATAAATGATGTTGATCGCTACACCATTCCTATCAAAAGCGTACTGTTGGCGGTGGAAGCGCTACGGTCTTGAATCGTACTGAACCATACCGCAACGCTCGGTGGAAACGGTTGAGGTTCCAAGCGTGCCGTACCGATACTAAAGTGTGGTGTGTAAACACTGCAGATCACTGATTGGTCAGAGAGAATCGTCACTAGTACCAGCTACCATTATATGCTTTTGTGTTTGTGATATAGCGATTGAAATCCTAAACACATTGCTAAATACTATGTCGTCTGCGCTTTGTTGTACGAGTTTCCAAGACTCTCGTTTTTTTTTTTGTAGTGTTTTGTTTTGCTGCCATCAGCCTCCTTTGAAACCAACTTCTTCGTCTTGCAGTTATAAACATCCACATGCTGAGAAGTAATATAATCCCACCCACTTTACAGCAGTACTAACTACAGTGGAAAAGCAAGCCGAGCCGTACCATACTGAGCTGTGCCAAGCGCCACCATGCAGTGGAAAAGCGCCCATATTGGACCATTTAGAACTATAATACTAAATTGTCAGATTCAGTGGAAAAAAAATTGCACAATATTTTCAGGAAGTTGTACATTTTAATGTTTACTGACATGCTATTTTTGAAAGTTCAGTGTAACCTTTGGAGATAACCATCTTGGCTTAGGCTGTCTCTGTAACCTTTGTAATTGCATAGACGCCTCACTGGACTCATAGCATCAATGAAACCTTGATATTGGGCTAATTTAGTTTTTCTCTAGTTGAGGTTTTAAACACTGTGTGTTGGATTTAGCTAACATGTAGGAAACTTTTCATCTAAATGGATAATCAGTTAATGTTTGGTCAATGTTATCAGCAACGTTGTTCTAAGCATAATTTCACAAATTCAATCCTGATTAGGTTGTAGCATCATGGTTTCTGAATCAGTCAACACCAAGTCAGCGTGTGTGAAGTTTTGACTTGTATTTGCTGTACAAGTGTGGTTTGAGTTTTGTCCTTTTAGTTGAGCCACATTGAGTTCCATGGCATGTTATGGTAGACTAAATGGTCTATGCAACAGTGCTCTCTTTTCTCCATATTTTTGGAGCAGTTTACATGGTCACAGCCTTGTGAATTTCTTGTTATTGTGGCCAAGGATTAAGCAGGCATATTAAGCATCCCAAGCTGGGAATACTAGGACAAGCAAGATAAATTGTCCACTGTGGAGGTGATTTATTACGGAACAAGAAGCATGCTTTTTGTTTGTTGTGAGCTGTGTGCAGACTTTCTTTTAGATTTGTTTTAGAGTACATAACCGTTTCTCTAACCTCTTAGAGAATGTTAAAATAACAATTATTGACCAAGCTGGTTACTTTTTTACTTGTTGAAGGCTGATTTCGATGATTAGATTGTTTGAAAGTAGTTCGATTCAAGCCTTCTCCTTTCACACTATAGTTTTGAGTCCGAATTGTAGGGTACATTTCATAGGATGTTTGCATTAACAACGCAGCTGTTTACCACTTATAAATCCTCTTGAAAGCATAATTCTTTTCCCCATGAAAAAATATATTTTTGGTAACACTTGAAGCCTTTATGTATAATGCATTATAAAGGTATTCATAATGTACATTCTAATGCATTATATATTTTTTCATAAATAAAAAGTTCAAATGCATTATATTTGCAGATTCCTTGTTACATCTAAAATTAGTTAGTTGTGTTTTAATGCATTATATTTTTTTAATGTTACGATGAATAGATAATAATGTATTATAACTGTGGTTGCACTTATTCATGAGACCATAAGGTGCTTTATGCATTAAAAATTCTTATACATTAAAAATAATGCATTATAAAGGCTTCAAGTAAAGTGTTACAGATTTTTTCTCTTAAAGTTTCAGACTGTTAAAGGAATTTTGAAAATTGACACTAGATTTCAGGTTGGGCTTGTCTGTGTTTAACAGCAAGTGGACACCTTTTACCTCAGAAAATTTTTTTTTTTCTTGCTCTGGTTCCACCTCAGCTACACTAAACAAAAACCAAGAGAATTTCAGATTAGGATCAAATTAGGGAACAAGCCGTCCCCTAGAAATAAAAGAAGAAAAACTCAAGGAAACATTCAGTATTAAATATCAGGAAAGTGTGTGTTTATGGGCGTGTGGGTGTGGGTGGAAAAATAAAAAAAACGTAATGGAAAACAGTCAATACTTTTTGTTTTTCTTCAGTAACTATGAGTAAATGCACTTTTTTTAATGGCATCAATTGCTCTTTGTAAAGGAATATTATTTGATGTGTAAAGGAATGTTAACTAATGGAAAATGTGATAAGTGACTAGAAAAAATATGGCATGGCTGTTTGATTTGTCCACTTGGATATCTACAGTTTATATTCTCAGCTCATCGACGACATGCTCAGCTGACATAAATATGCAATAAAATGCATCACCAGCACTAACTCAAGAAAGCTTTGTGAAAATCAAAACAGTTTCACTATGCCTAAAATTGTTTGTGTTTTTAAAGATATTGTGAAATAAGACTACCGTCACTTGAAATCCAGTCTGATGATTTAGCAAGTTTGTCTGGTTTTGACAGACGTTGCTGTATATTTGCAGGCTGATATTTCTGTGGTAGTTAAGAGTGACTGTGGTGGTGTTTATTGCTTAAGCCTTACTCAGAGATAGATTAAAAAAAATGTATATATAGATGTGTTAAGAACAAAATAATTTTTTTGTAATGGATGAGCTTGACTTTATTTGTAATAAAAGTTTTTTGGCCCTCAGTCCTCTGATTTTGTTCTTCTGACTTTGAAAGAAGTGAATACTTTTATTAAGCAAAGGTTTGATAAATTGTGACAGTAACTTTTACATTGTTACAGTATTTTTTTTATTTTTTATAAATGCTGTTCTTTTGAACTTTTTTACTATTCATCAAAAAATCCTGAAAGAAAAACATAAGTTTTCACAAAAATTAAGCAGCAAAAACTGTTTTCAATATTGATAATATGAGGAATTTCTTGAGCACCAAATCAGAATGATTTCTGATGGATAATGTGACACTAAAAACTAATCAAAATTAAAAATGTAATGATGCTGAAAATTCAGCTTTGCCATCATTGGGAAAAAATGCATTTTAAAATATAAAAAGTCTTTTAAATTGTAATATTTCAAAATATTATTGTTTTTACCATATTTATCAAATAAATGCAGTTTTGGTTGCGGTGATACTCTGTCTGGGCAGGGTTTTCCCAAAACCTGTATATGTAATTAACATGCTTTGTTACAGATGAAGGACCATTTGTGTATTGTCTCACCTCTTGCTCAAGGCGAAACCTTCAGTGGGTTTCACCAGATGTATGGAAAATTACTGGGGGGGTTTATTAAAACATTGAGGGTATAAAAGTTTGTGCTTTCCTTTGTTTTAGCAGTTCACACTCAAGGCAGCCTCGAATGGCTACACTGACCGTGGCTCTTTCTTGCAAGAAAAATAAATCTTTATAAAGACAATTGGAGAATGGTTTGTCTCTTATTAGTGATGTCAATGAATTAATTTTTGCCATAACACATGCAATATATTGTATATCGTATATGAAATGTTCTTTTCTTTTGTCAGACTAAAAGTCTAATATAACATTATGAACATATAAATATCTACTATTGGTAAAAAGTCTTTGTTTTTTAGTATTCCCAATTAAGTTTAACAGACCTAAATGAGTTAGTCTTCTGATCTAATGTTCTTCCTTTAAAATTCAGTCTAGTTTCAATATATCCATTAATGCTAAAACGCACCACATTTACAACCTGAATTACTTCCCTACGTCCAAACAAGCGCACAGAGGTAGTTCTAAGTTGTAACTCATTAACTTTATGAGCAGATTTGCATGCTAAAACAACTTGCCCAAACAATGGACATCACACAAAATGAACGTTGTTGCCTTGAGAGACATTTGGTCATTATCGTAAATGTTTGACCATGCCACATATTAGACCATTTTCTTTTCCGTAAAAGTTTAGCAGCCATGCGAGAACTGAATGGATTTTAAGTTAATGAACATTTTAACTACTTACAAGTATACCAAATGAAAACCACATAAAAAAAAAACACTTGGCTGTTTTTTAATACACAGAATATCAACATTACAATGTCCTTGTTCAAATTTGAATATCTGTATAAAAAAGGGCCAGTACAGGAATAGAGATCTGTTAATGCATGACAGGACACAAAAATGGCCTTGAAGAGATACATAAAGAAAACAAACGGTGCTAGAAAAGCAATAATGGCAGGGCGCTTGCATCAGCACTTTAAACATGACCATTTAGACATATGTGACTGACACGTACGTTCAAAAACAGCATACCAAAGTCATTAAAGGTTTTCGAATACACCAGCAGTCATAATTAAAGCAGTGCAAGCAGAAACAAAGCTGTAACTAAGTAACACTGTCACAGGAGAAAACAAAGTGAATCCATACAGCCACTGGCAGTGATAGAGAGTTCATTACAGCCAAGCCAGTAATCGTGCAGTGTAGCAGTCAGTCAGCAAAGAGTCAATGGGTTAAATGGTACGAATGTGTCCTGCTATAGTTTATTTGAATGTTGTTGTTCTGTCTTAACATCTAGAGGGTGCTGATTGGTATCCGGAGACAAACCCACCCTCCATTTTCACAATTCCCACCCAATATTGGTGAGTGGACGAATGAGTCTTCCTCTCAATCAGATCCATTCTTTAGGGTTCCGCAAGGCATCCAGCATCTCTGCTTCCTTAGTGCCTTTTGTGGGCTCGTGCATGTACTCCCACCTGAAATGAAACATTTACGCTAGTGAGTTTGTAATATCAAACAATGGATAAATATAATAGACAGATTCATTGAGACACTAAAGAAAGTGCTACTTTCAAACAGAGTTTTTAAAGAGTATATCATGAGGAATACAAATTTCCTTTATTATCTGAGGTTGTCATATGAGCTAATTTTACATGAAGACACAGCAGCAGAATCCAGAGCTTGATTCACAGGGTCCGTGAGTAAAGTGGATAATGCTAATGCTTTTAAAAATTGCATTTGTTTGGGTGTGGTATAAGTTGACCTCATAGGAAAACAAAATATTAAAATATGCATGATATAACCCAGAAATAAAAATTCTGTCATTTACTCACCCTCGAGTTGTTCCAAAACTGTACGAGTTTCTTTCTTCTGCTGAACACAAAAGATATTTTGAAGAATGTTGGTAATCAAACAGTTGACGGTAGCCGTTGACTTTCATAGTAGGAACAAATTACTACGGAAGTCAATGTGTGTCTCGTTACCAACATTCTTCAAAATATCTTCTTTTGTGTTCAGCAGAAGAAAGAAACTCGTACAGTTTTGGAACAACTCGAGGGTGAGTAAATGATGAGAGAACTTTCATTTCTGGGTGAACTATCCCTTTAAATTATGAAAGAAAAGTTCACAAAATGATCTCAAAAAAGTTCAAGAGGCTGTAGCTGATGTGTTACAGTTTGCTCATACCTTGCAGTTAGCGGTAGGGACATCAGGATGCTCTCGATGCGTGACCCAGGTGTGGCCAGGCCAAATTTCACCCCTCTGTCATACACTAAATTAAATTCCACATATCTAAGAAACACAAAGAAAGTTTGGTTACCCGCCAAACATTTATATCCATATGACATACAGTGCTTAAAAAATGTATTAGACCACCACCCAATGTAAGGTTTGGGCCACAGCTGACCTAAACTAACAGTATTGATGACTAACAAAATCTGAATAAAAAGTCAAAATAATTGTAATATATATTTGGTGTATATATTATATTGTATTATATTTTAATATAATTTTTAATTTAGTTCTGCGTGTTGCGGTTATATAAAGGTTCTTCAGTATTAAACTTTGAATGATTAGGTAATCATGGAATATTTCATATTCATCAGTGTTGAAAAGAGTGATACATTTTTTTCAGGTTTTTTACTGAAAAAAAAAAGTTTTTACTGTAAAGTATTTACTGTCACTTTGGATCAATTTATGCGTCCTTGCTGAATAAAAGTCATAATTTAAAAAACATTCTTTTTTACTGAACACTGAAATTGTTAACCGTCGTGTATAAAAAAAAAAAAAAAGCCAATCCACATCAGTATGAACTAACCTGCCTCTCCTGACTTGCTGCCAGTCCTTCTCCTCAGGTGTAAAGGAGTCATTTAGATGTTTATATACTATGGGCAGGTAACAGGGCACCACAGTTTTAGCACAGCTTTTCACAAAATTAAAGGCCTCCTCCTGATTGGGCGAATCCAAATCATCAAAAAAGATCCCACCAATGCCTCTCGTCTCCCCTCGGTGACGGATGTAGAAGTAGTTGTCACACCTTGAGAAAAGAATATGTTTTTTTTACTGATGCTAGCCTAATATTTAAGAAGCAAATCTATTTAATTCCAAATTAAATAAAACTAAAAAAAGTTAAATAAAATACAGTGGCAAGAAAAAGTATGTGAACCGCTTGCAGAATCTGTGAAAATGGGAATCATTTTAACTAAATAAGAGAGATCATACAAAATGCATGTTATTTTTTTATTTAGTACTGTCCTGAATAAGATATTTTACATAAAATGTTTACATATAGTAGCCTGGATGCCAGCCGAATTTAGCCCCGCCCACAAAAATTTTTGCTCGGGCAATTCGGTCTGGACTCGCTCCATAGAGGAGTAATTATGCCCGAACAGAAACTGTTCGGACCAATGAAATTGTCAGGGCGGGCTTTAGACGATGATGGACAGATGATCAACAGTAACGTAATCATCCACGTCATCGAAGGCTCTTGGGTTGAATTTGCTCTTATCCTAAATGGAGAACTTGTTCGTATATGCATTCACCTTCACTATTTCTCTCAGAAACGATGATCGTGTTGGTAAGTACTCTGTGTATCCTTAAATTATTTTATTACTGGCAAAGATCGTTTACACTCATCTTTTTCTTGTAACGTTACTTAATCCAGCGTGCGTGCAGACAGGGTTGCCAAGTGTTTTTGCAATGTCGCGCACCATTGCTACTCAAAACTATAGCCCAAAACAATAACTTTCCGGGGGGTTCTCCGGAAAAAAATGGCGTTTGGTTGGCAAAATATGTTATTTTGGCAAGGTTGCCTGCTAAAATTCGCATTCCTGGGTTTATATAATCACATAATTGGGGTCGCTTCAACCCGCGGACATGGGGAAAAACACGGACTTGGCAACACAGTGCAGTTGAGTTCTGTTGACATTTGACAACTAACGTTACGCGTCGCTCCGTTGCTCTGATTGGTTGTGGGTCTATCCAATTGAGGTCTTTCCTGGCTCGGTTGAAACACGCCCCATAATCAAAACTCAATGGAGCGGTACCAGACTCATATTCTGACTAGAATTGAGTATGGCCACGCCAGGCTATACATATAGTCCACTAGACAAAAAATAGCTGAATTTATTAAAATAACCCCGATCAAAAGTTTATGAACCATTAATTCTCAATACTGTGTGTCGTTCCCTGGATGATCCACAGCTGTTTTTTTGTTTTGTGATGGTTGTTCATGAGTCCCTTGTTTGTTAGCCGTGGATCATCCAGGGAATGACATACATTATTGAGAATCAATGATTCATAAACTTTTGATCGGGGTCATTTCAATAAATTGAGCTATTTTTTTGTCTTGTGGACTATGTGTAAACATTTTTTATGTAAAATATCTTATTCAGGACGGCACTAAATAAAATAAAAAACCTGCATTTTGTATGATCCCTCTTATTTAGTTAAAATTATTCCAATTTTCAGATTCTACTAGTGTTGTTTTTGGCGGCCTGTTTTAATTTTAGTTTTAGTCTAGTCTTTGTGTCAAGCTGTCATTTTAGTTTTTATTAGTTTTAGTCATAGTCATACTATTTTAGTCTAGTCAAGTTTTAGTCGACTAAAAGTCTGAGCATTTTAGTCTTATTTTAGTCAGAATTATCTATGGCTATTTTCGTCTAGTTTTAGTCGACGAAAACTGATGACATTTTAGTCAAGTTTTAGTCAATGAAAATTGTATTTTAGTCTCTTTTTAGTAATGCAATTCTATTTAACCCAGTCAATATAGTATAAGTACATATTATAGACAAAACCAAAATCTTCTTTTAGCCAAACCCATTTCAAACAATGTTATCTTATTATATTATTGTTACCTTATAGACTCAAGAATACATCCATTCGAGACACGGAAGACGCTCTGATTTGAAGTTACAACATATTTATTTTACCAACTAAACATGTTAGAAGTACACACACATACATTTCAATAAAATAAATAAAAACATTGAGATGTCTCTTAAGGCTCGTGGTGTTTTTTCCTGTGATTTTTGTGGCCACATTTCTCCCCATCTTTTTCCACAACACCCGTTTTATTTTCCACTTCAATGTAATAAAAGTTTTTCCAAATGTCTTAATAAGAATAAATGCATATTTAATTTAATTTAATAATAGGAAAATAATATCCAAATTATTATTTAATTCTTTAAATCTGTTTAAAATTAGACCCACATTATAGTTAAAATGTTTTTCTGTCTTGTATTTTATCTCAAAATAAAGGATGTAATTTTATTCCACATGGAAATGAGCGGAAATAAGTGAATACAGCCTCTTATTCGCTTATGAGGTAATCATAATGCTGCGGTTATTTTAACATCTAATTGCTGCCGTTATAACGGCACATTTCAAATGTTTACGTGCTTTTCTTTCTTTTTTTGAGCGGTGATGAAATATCTTGCTCTTGTAAATACTTGCCAGCATTTCAGTAATACAAGTCTAAATCTTTCAAATGCATCCAAATAACAGCGAAGCACAGTCGCACGGTGCTCTGCAGTGGCCAAAAAGGATATAAACCGTGAATTCTGAAGTTATATATTATTGAAAACTCAGAGATGTGGATTCAGAAGGCACCACACGACCTTGGTGTTTGTCAAACAGTAATTTAGGTCATTCGGCCGGAGATTTTTACACGGGTGGTGGGAGAAAAACACTGATATTCTGGATTAAGACGACAATAAAATCACTGTCTAGCCCCTGTAAATGATAAAGACACCTTACGACCGCTGGACAAATAATTACCGTCCGAATAGGGCTTACGAACCCCGACTGCCCGCCTATCGGTCTCGTTCACTCACCAGAGCTAAATCTTCTAAAACGCCGCGCGAGTGGGGCTTGAAGAGAGTGATGTCACCTGCGTCTGAGCAGTGCGCCCTGATGCAGCCCCTGAATGAGACGCACAAAAATACTGCAAAATAATAATAAAAACGCGACTTTTCGTCTCGTCTCATTTTCGTCAACGAAAATGAAGAGACATTTTAGCATAGTTTTTATTTTGTGAACCACATTTAGTCTCGTTTTTATTCGTCATCGTCACATGACCAGCATTTACGTTGCGTCTCGTCTCGTTTTCGTCACGTTATAAAGGTTCGTTGACGACGATATTTAGTCATACTTTTCGTTGACGAAAACAACACTAGATTCTACAAGCGGTTCACATACTTTTTCTTGCCACTGTACAAAAATGAAGAACTACTAATTTTTAAACATTAAAAAGATGTTATTACAACACAAAAGTGTTGACTCGCACATTACTATGGCTTCTGCAAAAATAATGGGAAATTTTATCTTTGCTGAACAGTTCAAATCCACCCAGAAGATAGAACGTTCATACACCACACGTATACACACCCATAACAGCTGTAACACACCCAATCTACCCCCCCACACACACACTAATGAGATTCCTACCACTTTTTGAAGTCTGGGTAATATTTAGGATGGTGCTTGTCACATGCTTTCTTCAAAGTCTTGTGGAAATGGGCGGCATCTTCCAAATTAATGTAAATAGGAGTGAGATCTGTTCCTCCACCAAACCACCACTGCTTTGTGCCTGAGAGGAGAGAACGAGATGGGTGGTGGGCACAGATAACAACAGCGCTCTTCACACAGCTTCAAATTACTGAGCAAAACACTCACCATCTGCTTCCTCAATTTCAAAGTATCTGTAGTTGAAGTGCACTGTGGGAATGTGGGGGTTTTTGGGGTGTATGACTGAACTCACGCCCATGGCACAGAACGGCAACTTCCCTGGAACACAGAGATAATGCTAAACGGTGAAAACAATAACTTATGCATCACACGTCACATCTTCTCAATCTCTCATTCCCATGAAGCATGACAAATCATCACAGTAAAAGCCTTGAGACCACTGACAGTTCAAACTGAGCTCAAAGTGAAAAGCTAAAAGTAAAACTGAAGATTTAAGGAACTGGTTTTAGTCACACTCTGCATTCACCTCGAAACGGGAAGTCATTCTCTCACCATCTTTCCCTTTCAGGACTTTTCCACGGCTGCGCATTTGCTTGGCGGCCTCCTCGGTGAGATTCCCAAACACCACGGACACGTTCACACCCGCTTTCTCAAAAACCTTCCCATCTTGCATCACACAGCTGATGCCCCCTCCACCTTTATCAGACACAAGAGAAGCATGATTTGTTACAGTGTAACACCAGCATGAAACTTCAAGCTAAAAATTAATTTATAGGTCAAACAAAGCAAAATCAAAATCTTTCCAACCACTGGTTGAGAATCCAGTACTTATAAAGCACATATTAATGCCTGATTCTGCATTACCATATTCTACACCCCTTACCCAATACCTAACAACTACCTTACTAACTATTAATAAGCAGTAATTAGGCATTTATTTAGACAAAAGTCATAGTTAATAGTGAGAATTGGGCCCTGAACTATTTAAAATTAGGAGTTTAAAAAGAAAATTTGGAAAGGCATATGAAGTCCATTTCTGACTTTGTTGTTGGATGACAAAATAACTTTATAAAATTCATACAGTAGACAGAAGAGTGCATTGTAAATGTATAGTACGTCATATGGGACATAAGTCACAAAAGTTAAAATTGAGAGATAAAGAGTAGAAATGACCAGATAAAAAGTCATAATTGATTTAGTTGAAATTATGATTAAAAGTAGAAATGAGATTAAAGCAATAATTATGAGATACAAACCTAAATGTCTTCTTTAATTTCATAATGTGGACTTTTTAAATCATATTATATATGATATTCTTCTGTTCTTATCTGTAAAACGGGCTTCCATATACCTGTTGCCCTAAACATAAATCAGGACTTTGGACCATAATGTTTGCTCTACTACTTTATCTAAGGCTTGCTTGTGTGCCACTAGTTATGGTACATAATTTATAAGTTTCATTCATACCAATACTTAACATGTTTTTTGAATGAAACGCACATAGAAAATCATAATAGATCCATAAAAATAACCTTCTTTTCTACTCCATCTGTCCACCTTGAACGTGCCCCCATCCACCTCCTCAAGGGCTTTACAGAATGCAGCCTGTGTCTCCATGATGAGCATCTCCATTCTCGTTGACATCGCGTCTTTCCTCTGCTCTAAGACCTTGATGTCAGTGACTGGTGGAGACATGAACGACTTGCATCTCTCCCGCATGTCTCCCTCCTCTTCTTCAACCCTGGATATCTTCGTTGCCATTTCTGCCCGCTGAAAGTGACTTACACCTGCAGCCAGAACACCAGTGACAGCTGCTGCCCCAGCAGCCAGAAAGACGCCTTTACCGTAGCGCCCGAGTGAGATCCTCCTCGGCGTTGCTTGAGACATCTGTCTCGTTCCTGTTCTTATGAATGACCATTTTCCTCCCGGAAGAAAGGCGCATTTACGGAGGGTAGAGTAACGGGCTACGAAAACGTGGAAATCAGCTGTACCAAGCGGAGAGCGGGACGCTTGACACAGTCTCGCTATTGATCTCGCTGAGTTGTTTATTGTGCACAACGCTACAGAAGTCATGTTGTGTACTGAGCGAGAACAACTGTATCGGCCCACGAGCTGTGAGTCGATAACGGGATCATAAATGGGTGTAAAGTAACTATATCTAGTTTTGCACGTAGCTTCTCCAACAGTTCTGCCTGCGGAGGTGTGTCTTGATTTCTGTGAGTCGAGGTGTATTATGGGAAATTGAGTTTTTCCATAAATAATTAGTACTTTATTCTACTCAATACGGACTACATATACCACAGACGTGAAAAACAAGATAAGACATGACACGTACTTCCGAGATGATACAAAAAGTATTTTAAAAACGCTGTCAAAAACGCAAGTGCCAAGCCCTTCAGTTATAATTCACACTCTATCCTTTTATAAATATTTAAAAATAAAAAGTATTAATAATAATAATAATATTAACGTACAGTAATTGTTGCCTTTGTGCTAATGTTGTTGACAAGATTTTTGTAAGAAAGTGAAACCTAGGAAAGAGTCAGTCTGCAAAATTTTACCGGAATAGTTGAAATATAAATAATTAGAATATTGCCAAAGCATATAAAGCATATGAATAGACAATAAATAAATAAATAAATAAAAAATAAGGCGAAATAAGTAAAGATATTAAGGACATACACTTGTTTATACATAAAGAGTTGGCCAAACAAACCAAACTATCCTTTGTTGTACCATGTTTATTTTTCCACCAACTGTATCGCAGATAAAATCTGTCTGGTTCTACCTTCTACATTTACAAAGAGTCTGCGCATGCGCGCGCACCCACGACAGGCCGTGTTGTGTGTCTCTATGGCAACACCTGTTACATGCTACTTTGAAGCTGAGGCCAGCAGAGGATTAGAGCGACCTGCTCTCTAATGTACAGGTGCGCGTGGAGACCAGCTCGCTAGAATAAATAGGGCGGCTAATGAATAGACATTAATTATTTTTGCACTCAACGCGAGGCAACACCATACAGAAGTTTCGAAGGTAAGCCTTATACATTTTCAATCGCGGGAAAATAATTTAATTCTAAAAGCAGCCGGTAGGTCAAATCTCTCACGCGCCGAGACGACCACCAGGTTGGGCGTTGAATTATTAGCCTAATGCACATTAAATTTGATTTTATCACGCAGATTTAACATGAATTATTTTGGCATTGCAGTGCATTTAGTAAAATCTGGCATTTACAAATATAAAGCCCCCTTTAAATATATAAGTTTCGTATAAATTACGTTAGTTTAATAAAACAAATCAAGCAGAATGAATAACACTGTATGTCTATGTGGAGCAGTGTTATTTTAGAGACTATTATTAATTTCTATTAAGAGAATTATTATTAATTATCCAAATTTTTCAGTTTTTATTTGAACTGTAGTTAAAGTTTTAGTAATTTTTATGTTTTTATTAGTTTTTGTTTTTTAATGATTTCTATAGGCCTATAGTTTTTATTTTTTTAGTTCAGTTTTAGTTTTAGTTACTTTACTACATCAAGGAAAACTGTTGCCTTGGTAACTAGCTGAAATAAAAGAAGTTGAAGTATTTGAATATTTTATTTCATTTCAGCGAGCATTAGAGGCCAGATTTCACGTGTTGCTCTTTCTGAAACGCTCTGGCATATAATTCATGAGAATCCAAGCTGTTTTAATCTAAAGCCCTAATGCGTATGGATTTATGTCCATGTCAACAAACCCAACAGGTGTGTTGTGCGTTTAAGTGATACTTATTTCTGTATGTCATCTATGATGTAACTAAAATCAATTCAGAATTAAGAATGATCAATAAACTGGTCACTAACATTCATGACAAAAAATGATCTCTTTGCTCAATAATAAAATGAAACAAAAAAGAAGTCTGTTGTGCTCCATGTTTTATTTGCTGTGTCTTAGTGAGAAAGCGAAGAGAGCATGAGTGTTTCTGTGGTCAAAAACACTCCGGATGAGTATGAGGATGACTTTGAGAAAGACCTGGACTGGCTTATCAGCGAGGAGAGCAAGAGTGTGGAGCAGGTAAGTGAGGGAATGCACAATGACGGCAGAAACGGGTTCATATCTTGGAGACAGTTCTCTGGAATAGTGTGTGGTATTCCATTACACAGACGCTGTACCTCTGTGTGTGTGTGTGTGTGTGTGTGTGTGTGTGTGTGTGTGTGTGTGTGTGTGTGTGTGTGTGTGTGTGTGTGTGTATGCGTGTGAAATCCACCCCACTGACACAGATCCATACACACTTTCACTCACCTAGAGAACTATGTCTCATGGCATTGCATTATTCAACACATACACTCTATGTATCTGATTCACTCAAGCCAACTCCTTAACCCGCGCAATGCTGCTCTTTTTGATTCCTCTCTTATTCTCTGTTTCTCAAACTGAACACATTATTTTCCTCAAAAAAGGATCCTGATGATTATGACATTGAAGCTCAGATCGACAAAGAGCTTGAAGAAGATGAACCTAAAGAAGATAGAAAGAAGGATGTGCACAAACACGGGGAAATGGATGATGAAGAAGCAGATGAAAGGTGGCCAACGCCTATGGAGCCATTAGAAGGTGCGTTAGATCCCGACAGGGATGACCTTATAACCTCCCCACATTTACAGAGCGACGAAGACCTCGATGAAGAGAAGAAATACATTTTGGAAAAGATTCAAGAGGCTAACAAACAACTCCAGATCCAGGATCCTCCAGACCAGAGCCGCCGCAGACGTCTGCAATTTAAAGACACTCTGGTTGACCTGGTGGTGCCTGCGCTGGAGTTTGACACTCAGGAAAGCAACAGCGCCTCCTATGGGGACTTAGAAGAAGATGGAGAGGTATCTGGACAAATGCAGAGACTGAAGATCTCTCAGAAAGAGGTAAGCGACATAGGACGCCCTGAGGACGAACACAACGAGGGAACCAAAGAAGGACGGGTTTTGGTTGAAAAAGATGGAAAGTTTGATCTGGTGAGTCTAAAGGAGGTGGAAAGTCAAGGATTGCTTCCTCCATTGCCGGTTTCTCACAGCGACAATCAGCGAGCGCCTTCAAAGCAAAGTGAGCCTGGTTTTCATCTGAGCAACTCTCAGAGACAGAATTCTACCTCACCTTTTCCCCCTGGCACTGAGTCTTTGTACATCCCCAAACCTCCACCGAAGCACAGAAATAGGCCCAGTTCTGCCAGACCGTCGCAAGGGGGAGCATGGGTCCAGGGCACCAAGCGCAGGGTCCAGTCTGCAAATGGAGCTCCTTCACATGCCACCTTCACCCTGTCATCACAGCAGAAAGAATTACTGGCCAAACTTCAGCAGCGGAGGGAGAGGCAAGCCAAAGAGGTGTACTGTGGTTTCTATTGGTTTTAATATCAGTATGATATCAGTTTATGTCAATGTATTATAAAAATCTGACTTCATTTTCTATTTGACAGCTTATTTCAAATAGGCCTAACGTTTTTTTTAGACTTCTCCTCTTTGCTTCTTCAGGATGAGTTGAAGAAAAAAGAGGAAGAGGAACAGAAACGTCAGGAGAACGAGATAGCCTTCCGATCGTGGCTTATGAGGAAAAGAGAGCAGCTGCTAGACGAGAGGAGAGTTCAGAAAGCCCAGGAAATGGAAAGGATGAGCTGCATGGTATGTCCACTAGGGAGAGCCATTTAACCAGAAATGGATAAACCCTTTATTTGATGCTAAGGACCCCCAAATAAAAGCTGTATATTATGAATTATATTGTATTATTTAAAAAGACAACATGGTATATTTTTATATTGTGATTATGTCACTATAAAACATTATATTTTAGTTAAAGTCCCTGTAAAGTCAAAACTAAACATGTGTTCTGAGTTTCTCACACCACAGATAAATGTGTTATTGACCACCCAGCCAAATTTGAATCATTAAAAAATCCGCCAAGTACATAAAATAGCTTATCAAAAACTTGAAAAAATGAGCAGCATTCTCTGCTCTCAAACGCTGGGGGTGTGTCCTCTGTCGGCGCCGAAACCACGCCCACTCGCGGGAAAGCTGCTGTGGCACACAAGACATCACTCACTGATCACGACCGTCTATGATCACGACGCACCAGATGTCGGCGGGACGGGAGGATGAAGGCCTGGGCGGGGGATAGTCGGTTCTGCAGCGGATTATCAGTGAATCCCAGTTGTCTCCGGTGAAAGTTTGTAAAACGATCCGGTGTATTGTCACTGAAGACTCAGAGGCAGGCAGGCATCGGTGGTGATCCTCAGCTCTCCATCAAGATGGCTGTTCACAAAATTAATCCACCTTGGTCATCGTGTTTGTTTTGTAAGTTGTAGACTATAGTAACTAACAGTACTGACAGTAACTCGCGATCGAGCGGGCAAACTGATACGAATGTGCTATAGTTATGATCGTGTTAGGGGAGGAGCCAGGCTCGGTGGCTCCAGTGCGTCATCGAGCCAGCGTTTTAGCCCCGCCCAGGAAATCCTGAACACAGCAACGGTGCAAAACTGTTTAACGGTCTAACTTTTGAATTCAGTACTACATAGTTCACAGTCTTTGTAATTTGTTTCAGCAATACATTTCTAACATTTATAATGTGTTTAGAAAAAAAAAAAGTATTGCCTTGACAGGGACTTTAATATTTAGATAATATTTTCCCAGTTAAAGTCGGCATGAAACGGAAGTTCGGTAACTTGCCAGTCAAACGGTTTGGAAACATTAAGATTTTTTAATGTTTCTGAAAGAAGTCTCTTCTGCTCACCAAGGCTGTATTTATTTGATCAAAAATACAGTAAAAATCGGTATATTGTGAAATATTATTACAATTTAGTCAAGTCAAGTCAGTCAAGTCAACTTTATTTATATAGCGCTTTTAACAATGTAGATTGTTTGTATTTAGAATAACTGTTTTCTGTGTTAATATGTTTTAAAAGGTAATATATTTCTATGATGGTAAAGCTGAAATTTTAGCATCATCACAGTCTTCAGTGTTACAGGATCCTTTAGAAATCATTCTTATATGTTGATTTGCTGCTCAAGAAACATTCATTAATATTATCAATGTTGAAAACAGTTGAAAAAAATTTTTGGAGACCATGATACACTACCATTCAAAGGTTTATATATAAATATTATATATATATATATACACACACACTTTTATTCAGCAAGGACTCATTAAATTGACAGTAAAGACATTTATACTGTTACAAAAGATTTCTATTTATTTATTTATTTAAATAATTTCTATTTTATTTATTTTTTATTTTTTCATTTTACCTTTCTATTCAGCAAAGAATCCAGACCAAAATGTTTTACGGTTTCCACAAAAATATTAAGCATGCAAAAATGTTTTTTCTACCCACTAGTAGATTTTCTGTTAAAATTTGTATAATGCTTTTCACAATAACCTTTTATTTTCTGTGGACATTCCCGCAGCAACCCCTTGCCCCTGGTGTATTTGAGCATCATTCATTGACAATTATTTTATCACTTTTATCAATTTTAAGAAGTAAGAACCTATTTAAAAGTCCATTAATTGATGCCATTAAACAGATTGTCACTTTAATTGTTTTCGTTGTTCTGGCAGAGGGACTGTGGTGACCCAGAGGAGGCCTTTAAAATCTGGCTCCAGAAGAAACAGGAGCAGCAGTTCAAAGACAAACAGGTAGAAGAGTTGAAGAGACTGGAAAAGGAGAGTGGCTTTTGCCTGCACAGCCGAGAGGAGAGTGAGAAGGCCTTCAGGCAGTGAGTTCAGCACTATATTGCTCTTCTAAAATCAGAAAACAGAGGGAGAATTGTATTTGTAACTAATGTGCATGCATTTCCCTTTTGTTGTTTTGGACAATAGATGGTTGAGACGAAAGCGCACAGAGAAAAGAGCAGAACAGCAGGCAGCTCGAGAGCGCTCACGCAGGCTCGTGCTGGAGGAGCGAAGAGCAAGACGCATGCATGACCTCGTCTGCACTGTCAATGAGATTAACCCTTTCCGATTCAGTGATCCCTACGGATACCGCTACTGATCACCTCGTACTATACTGAGCTGACCATTGTTACAACCTGAATCTGAAGTTCCTCCAATTCAGCAATCGCTGTGGTTACTGCAGAGGCACCCATTCATCTGTATCTATGGTTACAGTTCTGTTGAACTTCTCAAAGATCTGTTGTTTCATCTCCCTGATACAGTGGATGAAAGATCATGTGGTTAGGAGCACAAACAGGAACTCTCCTTTATTAATATTCTATTCATCCTTTTACAGTATACAGAGATCAAACAGGTGCTCAAGTGGATGTCCGTGATCTAACAGCTTTAAGCACTTAAAATAATTGCTACACCAGGATGATTTAATGGAGTTTGTGCAAATGCTGAATCATCAGATATTGTCATTTTTTGTTTAGCCGGCTATCCTGCAGTGTCTGCTGCAGAACAGCAGGAACCATATAAATGCAGCAGCTCATCTGGCATGAAATTCACTGCAAAGTAAAATGTTGTACTCCATTCTAAACTGCAGTTCTTTTATAATTATTATGCATGCAGCTTTGATGACCTCATATTAACTGAGAGACTATGGGATTTTTGTACTTTTAAAAATATATTTGGTAACTGCAGGATCATTAAAAGTGAAGGCTAAAATGTGTTTTAACATGGTGAAAACGTAAAAACCTAAGATATACACATTCATACAAAATTACAAATTAAAATGTATAATCTTAATGTTGATTACAAAAAATGAAAATTATGCATCTACTATGTGCCAAATGCATTATAAATAGTTAGTGAATTTTCAGCATCATTACTCCAGTATTCAGTGTCACATGATCCTTCAGAAATCATTCTAAAGGCTGATTTGATGCTCAATCATTTTTATTGTTATTATCAATGGTGAAAACAGTTTTTGCTTCTAAGTATTTTTAAGATATATATACACCGATCAGGCATAACATTATGAACACCTTTCTAATATTGTGTTGGTCCCACTTTTGCTGCCAAAACAGCCCTGACCCATCAAGGCATGGGCTCCACTAGACCCCCGAAGGTATGCTGTGGTATCTGGCACCAAGATGTTAGCAGCAGATCCTTTAAGTCCTGTAAGTTGCGAGGTGGTGCCTCCATGGGTCGGACTTATTTGTTCAGCACATCCCACAGATGCTCGGTTGGATTGAGATCTGGGGAATTTGGAGGCCAAGTCAACACCTTAAACTCGTTGTTGTGCTCCTCAAACCATTCCTGAACCATTTTTGCTTTGTGGTAGAGCGCGTTATCCTGTTGAAAGAGCCACAGCCACCAGAGAATACCGTTTCCATGAAAGGGTATACATGGTCTTCAACAATGCTTAGGTAGGTGGTACGTGTCAAAGTAACATCCACATGGATGGCAGGACCAAAGGTTTCCCAGTAGAACATTGCCCAAAGCATCTCACTGCCTCCGCCGGTCTGCTTTCTGCCCATAGTGCATCCTGGTGCCATGTGTTCCCCAGGTTAGCGACACACACGCACACGGCCATCCACGTGATGTAAAAGAAAACGTGATTCATCAGACCAGGCCACCTTCTTCCATTGCTCCGTGGTCCAGTTCTGATGCTCACGTGCCCACTGTTGGCTCTTCCGGTGGTGGACAGGGGTCAGCATGGGCACCCTGACTAGTCTGTGGCTATGCAGCCCCACATGGGCTATGCGGACCACACGGGCCAGCCTTCACTCCCCATGTGCATCAATGACCCTTGGCCGCCCATGACCCTGTCGCCGGTTCACCAATGTTCCTTCCTTGGACCACTTTTGATAGATACTGACCACTGCAGACCGGGAACACCCCACAAGAGCTGCAGTTTTGGAGATGCTCTGACCCAGTTGTCTCGTCATCACAATTTTTCCCTTGTCAAACTTGCTCAATTCCTTACGCTTGCCCATGCTTCTAGCACATCAACTTTGAGGACAAAATGTTCACTTGCTGCCTAATATATCCCACCCACTAACAGGTGCCATGATGAAGAGATAATAAGTGTTATTCACTTCACCTGTCAG
Organism: Gobio gobio; assembly: GCF_949357685.1. Taxonomy (NCBI): domain Eukaryota; kingdom Metazoa; phylum Chordata; class Actinopteri; order Cypriniformes; family Gobionidae; genus Gobio; species Gobio gobio. The sequence goes on along the minus strand of NC_137116.1, from coordinate 45,408,528 downwards.
TGGTCATAATGTTATGCCTGATCTGTGTATAAGATTTATTAACAAATACTGTTTGTTTGAACTTTTTATTCTAAAAAAAAAATCTAGAATTTTTTTATCATGATTTTCACAAAAATATTAATTTTCAATACTAAGAACCATTATTAATAACTGAGCACCAATATTAGGCTAATTGAGCACCAAATCAGCATATTAGAATGATTTCTGAAAGATCATGTAACACTGAAAACTGGAGTAATGATGCTGAAAATTCAGCTTTGCCATCACAGCAATTAATTATATTTTAACATATACTGTAGCCTATATTAAAATAGAAATAGTTATTTTAAATTGTGATAATATTTCACAATATTACTGTTTTTACTGTATTTCTTCATTCAAATAAATGCAGCCTTGGTGAGCATAAGACAGTTCGTTCAAAAATATTTATAAAATCGTAGGCTAATTATTCTAACTTCTATTCAACATGAGAGATCAGTGTTTACTGATATGTGTTACAAATGTTCACATTACTCATCAATAGTATATAAATCGACATAAAAGTACAGAAACAGAATTCAGTATTTTTCACATTTTTACATGTCAGGCAAGTTGAACAATAGCAGTAATGTTGCAAGATGCATTAGGAAAACTACATTACCCAGCATTCTAGTTGTGCGTCTGCGCAGAACTCCCTTTGCCACTAATGAGTCGTTGAGGGATGCAATGCTCCATAGCAACATCAGTACCAGCGGAGGAGCGCTATAGCGGACGACCTGGGATAAATATCCTGAGAATATCGGAAACAGGTGCTGCATGCTGACAGCATGGACGACCAAAAGGTAAGAAGCAACCGCTGTTATAGAGAAATTATCACTGAAACGCGTCTGATGAAAAATAAAGAAGATGCTGCATTATTAAAGACTAACGTTACTAAATACGAAATGCCGTTAGCTTGTAGCTTCACTTCCAAATGTCCTCCGCCCATTGTGTAAGTGGAAATCTGCCCTTATAAAAGACAGTCTGGAAGTGACAATTTCACATCGTTAGGGTTTCCAACGTGTTTTAAATGATTCGTGCATACATGAAGTCTTCATGATGAAGATTTCCCCAAGTTGACCAACAACAGTCAGTCTGAATCACCAGAAACCGCCCCGGTTCTCACCGCTCTGCAACGTCAAAAGAGTATTCTTTTGAAATATTTATTAGAGGAAACGTTCTTAAAGGAGAAAATAGCATTTCTGTATAATGATACATGAAAACCCACGAGCCAGAGCAAATTTTGGTGCAGGGAAACCCCAAACCGGCCTGTATTGTTAGAAGCTTCAGGGAGGCGCCCCGGATATAAAGCCGCTTCTGCGTGGCTCATCATCAGTGACTTAATCCAATGCAAGTAGTCTGGATGAGATGAGAATGAAACATGACATTTCTGATCAACCCAGTCCCTGTATGAGATATCAGCTCACTCTCCTTCCTCTTTTCAACGTGTATTACAAGTCTCGACTTGTGCCTCAAATCAACACTCAAAAATAGACAATGAAATAATGACGTGATGGTAAAGTATCATCTGAATGACATCAAACAAATTGTGTTAAAGGGGCAGTCATTAATATTTTGCTAACTAGATGTATTTTTATTATTGTAAAAAATATAAAATAGCACTGTTTTGAGAAATATTAAAATGATTCCAGTCATATCAGTTTACTAAATAAAGCTGTTTATTCTTCACTGAGTGGGTCGCTCCCTCATGGGCACTGCCATGTTAAGATCACATGACCAACCTTCAGTTCCACCAGCATGAAAAAACAAGTAAGCATAGTAATAAAAGTTTTGAAAATGTTATATATTATTTCTATATAATATTTATGTATTTATATTATTTAAATTAAAGATGTAAAATTGTCAAAATATACTTGATATTTATATGCTTAATATATATATTTTCTCACTTCTGCTACACAAAATGGTAATGCAAAGCAATGATACAATTCTAATAGGACTATAGCAATGAGCTTTGCTTTGTGAGACAGTTCTTCGCCCTGCACGTGCAGCCGATGTCAACCTATTATTGGTCTGATTAATTTTTGGTATTTTATGTCTCAGGGTGTGAATGCATTTCTGATTTCACATACATGTTTCAGGAGTCACTGAGGAAGATTATCACTACGTTGGCTCTGAAGAATGAGGAAATTCAGAACTTTGTCTGCTGTCTAAAGCAAAATCTAGAGAACCTAGAGGTAAAGACCACAGTAAGCCTTCTTATCTTTTTACTCACGTTTCGTTAGTGAACTGTTTGTTGAATGAGGAAATGTCTTTGTTTGCCTAGTCACATTTCACTAAATCAGCAATTTGCAACAGCAATACAGTTTCAAACAATAAGGTGTTTGCAGGCCAATTCAAACCGAGTCCAGGGGGATCTGGAGTCAGAGTTTAGTTCTCTACATGCTGTCCTGGACGAATTGAAAGAGGGCATGGTGACACGCATCAAGCAGGAAAGAGCCAGCCGCACATATGAGCTACAGGTGAGAGCACTGAGCCCAGCTATAATACAGGTTAACAAATTAAACCTAAATGAATTCAAATGTTTAATATTTTGTAGACTGAGTGATCAGATATAATCAGTAAAAGGCAGAGTGTGAGGGCTTTGGAGTTTGTGCATGATTTAGATGTGTCATGTTAAGAGAAGGATAATACGAAATCCTTGAGGATTACAGTGTCTGCGTGTGTGTGTGTGTGTGTGTGTGTGTATAATCCATCATTGTGTACGTGTACATCTGAAATAAAGCATTTTGCAGCACACATTCTTCACCATTAAACTAGTAAATAAATGAAAAGCGTAATGACAGAGGTCAAAGTAAATTTTACTTACTGAAGAATATAATTTCCAAGCACATTGTATGTACTGAAGTTACAGTGTGAAAACATTTAGGTTAACCATTTTGTCCACTCGTGTTTTACCCTTGTGTTTGTAGTTATTATATACTCCATGAATCAGTATTTTGTCATATATGAAGCCCTATGATCAAGACAATACGTTTTTTTTAACACCACTGATCAAAAGTTTGGGGTCTCTTACACTCACAAAGGCATTTATTTTATCAAAAATAAAGTAAAACAGTAATACTGTGTACAATTTAAAACAAAGTAACAATGTAGAAAAGCATTCAAATCAAATTCAAATAAGGTTGCGCCTCCAGTTCCAAGAATAACAGCAGTATGCAAAATACAAGAACGCTACAGCAATTTAGCATACTGCTAGATAAATCAGTTTGATAAGACTACCAAAAGTTGATATAGTAGTTAAACCATTCTAATCATGTGGTAAACTTCAACTGGGTTATGTAATTGTCCAATGATATTCTGATTATTCTGATGGTCTTTTCAGAGCCAGCTGAGTGCATGCACCAAAGCCCTAGAGAGCTCAGAGGAGCTGCTGGAATTAGCCAATCAGACGCTCTGCTCATCTGGGAATGACAGCTTCACTCAGGTAACGCCCACTTGGAATGCTTAAATACTCTTACAACTCATCTATTCAGACTTTATGGTGTTTCAACCCACTTCCTTTTTTATACATATTTGAATATATTTATATAACTGCTTTTAGGATATTCCTCCTCAAATATTTACATTGTTAAAGCATTTATGATGATTATTTGATAGTGTGTTTACAACCGTTTGGCACTGCTGTTGCTTTCTCTAACAAAGTGGCAAATTGTGTCAGATGCCCCTGGCTTTTCCTGCTAACACGTGCTGGTATGACTGATGTATTGTGTGTTGTTGAGACTCAATGAGACTCAGTTCTCTTGCTCCCTATCTCTCTCTCTGTCCCTTTCTTTTTTCTCTTTCCTCTCTGCTGCAGGCGGCCAAAGACATAAAGGATAGGTACTGTACAACTGTCCATACTTAGATCTTTGATTGAGTTCAGTGTAGAACATCTTCAAACATTCCTCCCCTGAAAGCTCATTCATTTTATTAACACATTTAATGTATATATTTAGCAAATTATAGTCATTTTCTATTAGTTCTCATGTCGTCTGACTCGCCAGGTGTGTGTCTGTGTATATGCATGCCATGGAGTGATTTATTGTGCCCTCATTGACATTTTCCCTCATGACATTCCCATGTTCCTGTTCTTAGTCTGTCAGGAGTTTTATTGTCTTTGCAGACTGACTGTAAGTGTTTATTGCGGGTCTGTGTTTCTGCAGTGTGACTATGGCTCCAGCGTTTCGTCTGTCCCTGAAAGCAAAGGCCACCGACAGTATGAATCACATGATGGTGGACTTCACTCAGGAAAGAAACATGCTACAGGCCATCAAATTTCTTCCAGGTTGGTGTAGCATCAATAAGAGAAGGTCATTAAAAGTTGAAGCAAAGTCCAGTCGACACACCTAGTTTGCATGTAAACAGTTTTATTGGCAGACTTGCCAGTTCTGTGTGTAACAACACCAGCCCAAAGACCAATCCAAAATAGCCCAATGACCCTGTCCAAATATCAAAACTCAATGTATGTTACTCCCATACATAAAATGCATGTTTAACAGTCACTGTTATGCGTTATTCACTATATAGCCAAGTAGTAATCATAAACAGTTTTCATAAAGTTGCTCAAAGGGACCTCCTTCAAAAACTCATCATCTAGCAGTTTTATCATTGGTAGAATGTAAAATGTTTCAATAGAAGCCTCAAAGGCAATTTATGCAAAAATGTACCCGCAGCAACAGTGCAAAAGCAGCCCAATTCTGCAGGAAAACAGCGAACTTGGCAACCCTGTTTATTGGTGTCATATAAACGAATGGAGTGTCAATATATCTGATGGTATAGCAGTTTTAATGTCAAGAACAGAGATTAAAAAAAGAATACTTCACATAACATTTCACATAAATGCGGACAGATGGTCTTGTAAACCGTTAAAATAGGTTTTTCTTGTGCATGTAAACACACTTTTTTAATAAACTGTTTTTAATAAACTAAACATACCAGAAGTAATCCCTCAATTCATATGGTCATATGATGCAATTCATGATAACATTTAAAACAAGATACATTTTTTATACATTTTTTAATACATTGTAATAGTCAATTCAAAGCTGCAAGCTGTAAGTTTTGCCTTTGGATGGATGGATGGGTTTTTACATTCAAAAACATCATAACGAATAAGTAATAGGCTATTTTCTGCCCTGGTTTTGAGCCTCTCTTATGATGATGATTGGATAAGCTTTGCATATTTAATAAAGTTCGGCTCCCCCGTGAGTACACGTGAGGCATTGTTTTGAAAGCGTGTGGGAAAACGACAACCGGAATGATTCACCCACAGGGCTCGCAAAATGTCTTTATCAAACAAACACAATGATTTATCTCTCATCCATCAGCAATTAATTGTAATGTTATTTTAATATTACTTGGCCCGCCTGATCAGTGGATATAACCGTGAACTGTGCATTGTGAACACACACAAACACACACACACACATGCAAGCCAAGTACGTTGCAGACAGCATGATCAACTTCCGGGATTGTATTTTCCCTTCAAATATCAAGTCATAAGAGTGAACAACGCACATCAATAAAAAAGAATGTTATTTCCCTATTTAAGATGATACGTATTAGTAGCCCGTCTAGAAAACGCATAGCCCCGGGACATTGGGCTTTGCGAGCTCTGTGACAGCGTGGTAAATTATGTTTAGTTAGACATATACACATAATCAATAGATATCAAACGATCTGTAACAATGCAATACTATCACAAAAAACATTTTTTTTACTCACATTAGTGTTTTGCTTCATTCATTCATGAAATCTCTTGTAGTCTCTTGTTTACAAATGAATCCGTGGTGAAATGAAGGAACAAACGCGCAATGTCTTACCCACGTGAGCTGGATATTCATTAAAAATAAAGTTCATCCATGCATTCATAATATTGGAATCACTCTGACGTCAAGGGTTGGCACATTCTGAGATCGAGCGTTTGCTGGGCCTGGTGTCAATAAAAGCTTTTCTTTGACTAACAAGGAAGTTTTCAGCTCCGAAACTTACAGGATATTCTTATATCACGATGAACTTTTATATATCAAAGGCTGAATGAAAAGTAGATTTCTCAATTCATGACCCCTTTAACATGGATTGTGCATCGTCACGGGCTCACGGCTCCTCAGCACAAATGAATCTAATATTTTGAGGAGTTTGTGTGGCTGTCAATCACAGGTGTGGATACTTTACTTCTGGGAAGTACGACCAAAATAGAAAAGACGTCAAGTGTGAACACACCCGTACATATCTGCCACTTTTGTTTAGACCAACTGAGAAAAAAAAGCATTACAATAAATCGCGCTACCAACGGTTAAATCTAATGATCGCTTAGCTTATATCACATCAAACCGTGCAAATTATTATTATTGTTATACTTTGTTCTCAAATTGTTAATGTTAAAAACATCAGCATTGTTTGACTATGTGTACCTGTAGACGTGTCATTTCAATTTCTGTACAGTCTAATCTTTTGCTTTTGACTACGAGTGAATCTCCAGTTGTCACTGATGATTCTAGTTTGGACCTTTCTGGATTACAATCCGCCATCAAAATTATACGTTTAATTATTCCAGCTGCTGTGAGAAAAGGCTATAAATGATCCACCACATGCAGCATCCTCACATTTGATATAGCCTACCCGGGACTCCTTCTTTATATATACAAACGTGACGTAATGACGCAAAGACGAATGGCACCATGCTCGAATTTCCCACAGAAAGCTACCAGTACCATATATATGTATGTGTGTGTGTGTGTGTGTGCGTGTGAATATACATTTTGTAATACAATATTTTCAGAATATGTCATATGATCCAGATTGTTGGGACTCATGAAAATTTTAGGCTTTGGCTAGTATCTCTGAACAAAGGTCTCCAGTATCAGATATCTCTGATCCTCTCACCTTTAGTGCCTGCCACGCCAGAAATTCACGTGGCTGAATGCCAGGTGTTTGATAACACAGTCACAGTGGTGTGGACCTTACCTGAAGCCGACTCCAAAATCGACCACTACATCCTGGAATATCGGAGAACCAATCATGAAGGTCCTCCTCGGGCTCGAGAAGACTATCCCTGGATGGTGATGGAAGGGATAAAAGAAACCGAGTACACACTCACAGGTAAGTGCTGATGTTTGTTTGGACGGGATCTTTTCTCGAGTAGATTTTGATAAAGCGATAACCAGGATGTCATCTGTTTTTCAGGCCTTCGTTTTGACACACGTTACATGACCTTTAGAGTGAAGGCGTGCAATAAAGCTGTGGCGGGTGAATTCTCAGAGCCGGTTACTCTAGAAACGCATGGTAAGTTGCATTTACACACACACACACAAAGGGGGTAATGAGGCATGAAGTTTCTTCTCCTCACAGTAGAATCTTACAGAGGTTACAAAGCACTACCCAAACTAAAACAGTTTGTTAAAGACTGCTTCAGAGACCACAACTGTAGGACGTCTGCCTCTTTTGTGAAATAATTTATGGCTGCTAATTTAACATGTTAATTTAGTGTAATTCATTTTAAAATAACAATAATAATATGTGGAAGTAATTATGTCCCCTATACATTGAATGATTGCTCAATGCATTATAATGTCTTTTCTGAATTATCTTTATTTAGAGTATGTGATTTGTTATGTGATATTGTGATTTAAATTGATTAATTGGCATATAATGCAATTATAATTTTAAAAAGGCTCTGATTAAGAAAGCGATGCACTTTGTTCTTTTACAGTCAAGGAGCTCATTAGTCTATGTTTTCAGTGTCTTGGAGCGGCTCGGCTCACCGTAATTTGTAAAGACGGAGATTACAATCGAGTAGCTATTAGTTCGATTAGCTATTTCAAAAGTGTCGGTCACAAGTTTGTTTGTGTTCGTCTTGTTTGTGTCCGCCCCCAGCCCCTGACGCAAGCAGTTCTTACTTCTAGACCAGCAATGTTTTGGTGCTACTTAAGAACCACTTTTCCTGGTTCAGAGCTGGTGCTTTGGGTGTGGAAAGACGAAGAACCGGCTCTGGCTCCAAACCAGCACCAGCACTGCCTTGGTGGAAAAGGGGAATAGGAGTATATTTCATATAACATGACAGGTGTTGAAAACACGGAAAAGTCAAGAAAAATCAACTTAACCTCTTACCTTTATCTCTCCTTCTTGTTTGCCTACAGCATTTGTCTTTAAATTGGACGGAGGTTCATCCCATCAGAACCTGAAGGTGGAGGATCACAGCGTGGAATGGGACAGCACTGGTGGGAAGGTAGCAGTCCAGGACATCCGTAAGGAAAAGACCAGGACCAACTCTCCCATGCATTCTCCTGCCAGGTCAGATTCGCACCTACATATCTTCTCACACTTAAATGTGCTGTACATTGACAGCATTGCCACTGAACAGCTGTTGCCGTTTGTTAGCTTATGGCTGGTATAGTCAGAAAACATATGCTATCATTGGCGAAAATGTTTGTATGCCAAAAGCAGCCTTTGCTGGCGTGTTTACCCAGCCATAAGTCAGATAAACTGTCGTGCTTGTCCCATCTCATAATTCGTTTTCTCCCTCAGGACAGCCATGATGTCCCCCAAAAGAGCTCCATCTGCTAGAGTGGGCCGGGACCGCTTCACAGCAGAGTCCTACACTGTCCTGGGTGAGTCAACGCAAACATGTTACAGAGAAGAGCCACAGGACTTTGAGAGTGTTCATTCAAAAATCTTCTCTCCAATGTCCAGGAGACACCATGATTGATGCCGGGCAGCATTACTGGGAGATACGGTTTGATAAGGAGAGTAAGGCGTTCGCAGCAGGGATCGCTTTGCGGTCTCTAGGTCGCTTTGATCAGCTGGGGAAAAGTAACGCTTCCTGGTGCATCCACCTGAACAACTGGCTTCAGCAGAGCCTCACAGCCAAGCACAACAATAAAGCCAGAACGCTGGACTGTCCCATTCCGGACCGCATCGGCATTTACTGCAACTATGAAGAGGGTGAGTTAAGCAGTTTACCTGTTGTTAGCTCTGAAGCTAACTTGGTAGCTATGGTGAAAGCAAATTGATGATGTTTGCTGTGTGAGAAACAGCTAGTTGCAGCAGTCGCTTATTGTATATTTTATATAGCAGTCGACCGATATATCAGATTTGGTCGATGTTTTTTTTAATACATTTTTCTGTTTGGCCAGTAAAGTGTTGGAAGTGGGACTTTTATTTTGACAGTGCTCAGTGACAGTTAATTAATATTAATGTGCAAATTTGACCAAATTAGTGTGGACTGGAGAGTTTAACTTTAAACAAACGTTGCAAATATTACTATGCCAATATTCGCGTCGTTCTGTGTACTGTATGTAAAATTAGCATTACCTGGTCTTTAATTGAGAAAATATGACTTTCCAGACAGGCTTAATAGATTACTGAGTGCACTTTTGGCTACAGTTTACTTCTTTTTTTGTCAATTTCTTTATTTTTGAAAAAGACTAAAATCTGATTAGATGTTATAAAGTCTAAATCTGTTTATTTTTTATTACTTTTATTATTCAAATTATGTTTTTTAGTATTTTGTCATTTTATTATATAATTTATAGTTATAATTTTCCATATTGATTCATTTCTTTCGAATTTATTTAATAATATGTAAAATAAATCTAAATTTAATTGCAGCATGTGTTATTTACTAATACTAATGAACATATACTTATATACATATCACATTACATCATTTATATCTTCCATCGGTCACAGCACTCTAATATATCAGCATTAGCCATCAAAAAATCCATATCGGTCGACCACTAATAGTAACTACTAACTAGTTTGTTCTTGTCTTTCCTCACCTATTTCAGGCACATTGTCTTTTTACAACTCCAGAACCAAAACTCTCCTTCATACCTTCAGAACCAAGTTTCAACAGCCTGTTATACCAGCCTTTATGGTAAGATACAATATAGCTCGTTTTGTATTTTGCAGTTAAATCACACATAAATTATGTTTTGAACACATTCTGGTCGGCTTGTCAGTCTGTATGAGCCTTGTATAATTCACACCTGCAAACTTGTCGTTTTCTTGGTCAATTGGGTCATTTACATGAATCGCGTAGCACCGGAGAGTTTTTGTTTTTGTTTTTGGGGGGTGGGGGGACGGATCGGTGCACGCGTGTAACGTTACCGAACGGTTTCCGGGTGCAATCTTTAACAGTTCACAGTCAGCTTGTTTTAAGCGCGGAACACACTTCAATCCGAGTTCACACACGAAAATATTAAGTATTCAGTCCATTTTATCCAGAAATTCAAACGATAAATGCCGTTTTGACGCTCTATGTGGCGTGACTGATCACTGATCACAGTTCAAACGGTCGCGCGATCTGAACGCGATCATCTGTGAAGGCGATCGATCATCTCTTACTAAAGAATAAACATGAATGACCATCTGAAGTTATGCTGAGGTAACATTACAACTTACTGTCATGTATATGTGGTGTAATCGCTCAATCAGTGTTTCAACGGCGGAAAGACGTCAATATAACTGCTTGTAAACTAAACAATGTCATGTAATGTTAGCATCACATTTACCTCAGGCAGTTTATTCACTAGAAAAATCAACTCTCACTAAATATATGCTCTATATTAGCCTGTATATTCATTATATTCTAATTGACCTGTTAGTGATGTCTTGATTATTTCATGCATGTTAAATAAAGCTGTCATGAAAATGACAGACACTGTGTATACATATTTCAACAACGAATTGGAGGAAAAAAACGATTTTATAATTAGATTTAGAAGTTAATGCAAAAACTGCCTTTTGTGAAGTTTATGTGTTTGCATACAATGTGTTATTTGAGTGTTGATTATTATACCTAAAAAATAAATAGCAACTGAATTTAGGCTAATAGTTTGGGCTCTGTTGTTAACCTTTAATATTAATGTGCAAGTAAGGGCTCCCAATATAATTTACAGAAATATCTTCAATAAACTTTCAGTTATAATTTAATTCATTCAAGGACAGACACTTTTTTTCTTCTTCAGTAAACCACTGTTAAATATAAAAAATAAATAAAAAGCAATTTTGTAAAACTCGTACCGAACCGTGATTTCAAAACCGAGGTACCGAACCGTCAGTTTAGTGAACCGTTACACCCCTACTGTCGGTCTTTTATTTTTTGTGTCATGCGTCACAACACTTCCTAAAAATATTATCCCCCGCGACACTGTCACCTTTTTTACAGGTTTGCAGGTCTGGTATAATTAAGCTAATCAGATGTGTGTTCAGAGTCCTTTATGTAAGATGCATTCTTGCGTTCAAAAACATCTTGATGGAGCACAATGGAATGGAACAGAATGAAGAGGTCTATTTTTAACTTGACATACCGACATAAAAATGCAAGGTCATGGAACATGGAAAATACAAGTCACAACACGTTTGTCTGTGTGTGTAGGATTGTAAGAGAGGCGCTTTTAAAGGGATAGTTCACCCAAAAATGAAAATTACCCCATGATTTACTCGCCCTCAAGCCATCCTAGGTGTATATGACATTCTTCTTTCATACAAATGCAGTCAGAGTTATATTAAAACATTTCCTGGCTCTTCCAAGCATTATAATGGCAGCCCAAAAAAGTGCATCCATCCATTATAAAAGTAATCCATACGGCTCCAGAGGGTTAATAAAGGCCTTCTGAAGAGAATCGATGGGTTTGTGTGAGAAAAATATCTATATTTAAAACTTTATCAAGTAAAATATCTAGCTTCCGTATTCAACTTACGAAAAAAGCGCAACTGGTGCGACAATGACATCGGACGTAATGTAAGCATTTTGAACTGCGAGAGGCTTCAAATTTTGGGCTGCCATTATAATGCTTGGATCAGCTAGGACATTTTTTAATATGACTCTGATTGTATTCGTCTCAAAGAAGAATGTCATATACACCAAGGATGGCTTGAATTTTTGGGTGAACTATACCTTTAAATGCAGTGATTTCAAAGTGCCCCTATTGTGCTATTTTGCTTTGGAGGTCTCCTGCAAAATGGTTACATGCTTCCAAAGTCAAAAAAACACTTTTTCCATAACTTTTTTCATAATATACATTGCAGCATCACCTCTTTTCTCACAGTGTCTGAAAGAGGTCGATAAAGGATCTGGGGCCAGTTGCATAAACTAAGCCATTATGTTAAGACAGTGTCTTAAGATCTAGTATGAGCCACTAGCAGTTAGGCAAGTGGCATTCAGTCTTACTTTTCGTATCAAATTAGGCCAGTCTATGTTTTTATGTAACTGATTAAAAAAAATTATGAACAGTCTTATAGAAAAAAATTTATGTCTAGCTTGTAAGACTAGTCTTAACGGTTTATGCAACCGGCCCCTGGTCTCTCTCTAAACCTCTCCTTTCTTAAAGCTTTCTTTGTTCTGATTGGTCAGATGGCCCAGTCTTTGATTGTGACGTGTTCCGCAAACAAAACGCCATTACCATTATCTGAATTTCAGCTCAGGAGGCCTCCTCAGCACTTGTATACAGATTGGCACAAACATATTTCTGTTTCTACAAAAACACATCCGCCTCATGCTCTCTTTCACCCCCTTATAGGTGTGGAATGGGAGTTTCTCAGTGCAGACGGGCCTTCAGGTACCCAGTATTGTGTTGAGCGGTCAGAAGAGAAACAGTAATACGAGCAGCTCTAATGCCAGCCTTACCTAGATCTTACTTCACTGATAAACATACACTCTAGAACTACTACATGTATGCACAGGTTTGGAGAAAACACCTGGCTAACACTGACACAACAAGCCTGGAGGCTCTTCCAATCATCATTATGTCTTGCCAGCCCAGGGGGAGAGCTGCTCTAGTTTGCCTTCCTCATTCCTTTTAGCTCACTGGTCTGGATTCTGTGCCTTTCAGTGTCCTGAATTAAGACGTGTCGGTATTACTCTAGTTCAACATGCAAAGAGCTTTAATAGGCTTGAGTTCATGTGTATATCACTAGGGCCAAACATATTGTTTTTAGCGTTCGTTCATTCAAACCACAGTATTTGAGCCACATTTGAACAGTTATTTCAATGCGACAGCAGCATGTTGGTGTTTGAAATCTCAGATGAAACTGTATTATATTTACACACTGAATGTCTTAAATGATATGCCTCGATTTCTGCTAGAGTAGCTGCTTCCGTGAACAAACCTTTTTAAACTTACACTTAGTATCAGAGTAGCACAATAATCTTAAACTAAATCATCAACGTCAAATGCCTTTTATAGAATGTATTAATTCAGCAGTTCCAGCATCTGAGACGGGAGGCAGGTTTAACAAACCATTTGGTTGTGTGCATGGTCAATGTGTGTGTGTGTGTGTGTGTGTGTGTCCAAGTTCATGATCGTTCACCCAGAAAGGTACATTTTCAGTGTTCTTGATGCAAATACTTACCAAACTTTACTTTTCTGTATGCCTGCTGCAATTACGTATTACATATTACAGAAGACTGATTTTTTTTTTGCCATATTGCTCTCCTCTTAAAGGGATAGTTCACCCAAAAATTCTGTCATCATTACTCATCCTTCAGTTGTTCCAAACCTGTATGACTTTGTTCTGATAGTTAAGTTAATAGTTAATATTCCCCTTAAAGGTGCGGTAAGTGATTTTTGAGAAACACTGCTGATATTTGAAAACAACCCAAACAAACACACCCCTCCCTTCATTGTTCCGCCCCCAAAATGCACAAACACGCAATGCAAGAGTGGATGTCTTCTTATCATAGCTGAAGCAAAGCAAAATAATGCTTCGTAAAAAATAAAGCGAACGACAAGGAAAAACAAAAAATAAACAGCACATTAGTATGAGTGTATAGGCGCCAACAGCACACACTCCAATTTTACTCGCGTATGGAGCAGAATTTCCATTTCCAGGCCTGCCTGCGTAGGTGTCTGCAGCCCTGGAAAGCTTTTCTAGTATTAACACAGGTCCTAAAGCTCTTGCCTGATCATAATGCCTTTTTTCCCGGTGTCCTTTTCGCTTTTGTAAATATGTCTCTCAGCCATTTCTCTTTCTAGGCTTTCTTCAAATCTCCCTCTTACTCACTCTCTCTCCTCCCCCATGGACACGCCCCCTACTGCTGATTGGCTACACGCGTGTTGTGGTGCTCTGTCCGATCCACTTTCAACAGCGTTTCTCAGAAATTGCTTACTGCACCTTTAAGTGAACTGTTAATTCGAACCACTGCTAATGGATCCTCGCAACATTTGAACAAAAAAATCTGAATTAGAAAAGAGCCGACTCAAAAGAATGATTCATTCATGAATCGGACATCGCTGCTACTTTCATCAACTCTCCAAAGAGAACTAGGATTTTTTTTTAATACAAAGACTTCAAATAATTTTCAGTCTGTTAATCACGCAAAGCTATCAAATGACTACTAAAGAAATATATCGAACAAGATGTTGGCTGCTTTCGAATGATTTTTAAAGCCTGAAAGCGTCACATTGTAATTGCATTGAAAAGAGCAATCTCAAAAGAAAGTCAATAATTCAGTTTTGAAGCGACATGAGGGTGAGTAAGCTAATGTAATATAATCTGCAATGCTTTTAGTCAAGCATCTGAACATGTTAAACATTTCTGTCTAAAGCAAAAGTCAAACTGTAAAGTCGTACTATTACACTACCTGTTACGTCAATAAACAAATGCCAAACATACTTATTGTCTTGCACATCCACACAAGGAAAAAAGTATGACACAGGGTACGTTTTTTTTCGTGATCATTGTATTGTTCTTAAAATACATAGAATAAAATATGTCATATTTTAACAGGAACAAAAAAACAACATTCATTTGATCTGTTTCTCTATCTGGAGAAAGAAGACCTGCAACTTCCCCACATAGTATAGTCACAGTATAACTCGTATGACAAACAACCCTTTTTTATGGCTAGTCTGATATTTTTTAATATCAGAGGCAGAGAAAAGAGACATAGACCAGCTATCCAATACATAAGACAAAACATTTATATATGACTTCACATGAATAATCTCTTAAATTGTGATAAATCAACAGTACGTCAGTGAAATAAACTTGCAATTTGTGTTTGACAACACAAACAACAGTAGTGATTTACAGTCAGCAGCTACAAAGGTCTCTGTGGCTCACAATGATCGATATGTTGGTCCAATAAATGATTGTAAATATCTAATATATAACATGCTGACAGGATCAATAAAGAGAACTTGATTCAAGGGCCTATTAGTTGATCCAGCCAACTGGACAACAGCAGCGGACAGATACAGCGTTCAGGTGAGTAAAGCTGTATATCCATATATCTGCTGGTTTAATACTAAGGAATTATTTCTTGTTCCACAACGAAACCATTATTATAATCATCATCTTACTGAGATCAAAATTACTCCTTGTTAGCTCGTCTCCTAATAGCATTCTGGAGCTCATCTGTTAAAAACAAAACCATAGTGAGAAGCAGGACATGTTGCTCTGATTCAAAAGTAAAAGAGTTTTGAGATGGCTCATAACAAAAAAAATGTTCTTACTCATGTCAACACTAAGCTCACGCTTAGAAAAATTTTCGGGCAAGCCTGACAAACTGTTGCTTCGGGAAGGTGTTTTACAGTAGCCCGGAGGCACCAAAGCTTTTCTTTCACCATCTACATCAAAGCAGAACACATTACAATGGTTTTCTTTGAGATCATTGCTAACAAAATTCAGAGATCCACCTCATAACACTGGGGAAGTGATCAGAGCGCGGGGATGATCATTTGGACTAAATGCTTTGTATTTGAACCAAGAGAGATCAAACTTGCTCTGACAAAATGTATAAAGCAGTTCATCACTGCAACATCACCCACGGGATCTCTGATGACAAGATATCACTATTTCAGGCTGGACAACAACCTCTCAAAAACAATTCATATTGAACTCACTTGGACTTGTATTTAGGTCTGCAGACACTGAATTCTGATGCGGCAAATACCCCCCTGCTAAAACAAAAGACCATCATTAGAATGATAGCTGGAAGTCTCTCTCTTATGCTCACCAAGGTTGTATTTTTGTGGATTTTTTTTTTATTCTTTGATGAACAAAAAGTTCTAAAGAACTGCATTTATTTGAAATAGAATTCAACAAAATGCCTTTCACTTTTGCTCAATTGAATGCATCCTTGCTGAATTGAAGCACTGACTTCTTACTGACCCTAGACATTTAAACAGTAGTGTATATTGCACAACAAAAAGGCAACTGCTAAAAAAAAAAAGAAACGCTGGAGTGGAAAATTGGAATGGCTATTCGTGTTACCTGGAGGACGTAGTAGGACAGGAGGTGCTGTACATGCGGCCTGATTCACCTCATGCTCTCCAGTATCTGGAAAACAAAAGCGTACTCAACAGGATCAACAACATGCATTACACTCTAAAAAAAAAGGCTCGTAATCATAGGGGAACCTTTTTTAGTGCTATATAGCACCAATTTTGCTGCTTCAGTGGTTCTTCAGAGGTGCTATATAGCACCTTAGTCAAAGAACTGGTGAAGAACCTCTGAAGAACCTCTGAAGAACCGCTGAAGAACCTCTGAAGAACCTCTGAAGAACCACTGAAGAACCACTGAAGCACCAAAATTGGTGCTATATAGCACTAAAAAAGATTCCCCTATGATTACGAGCCAAGAACCATTTTTGGTGCAATATAGAACCTTTTTTTTTTTAGAGTGTAGAAACGTAATTTAAAATGATTAAAACACTGAAAGAAGCTAAAAAAAACCTGCAAAACACTCTTTGATGTGTACAAGGACTCACCTGAGAAATTGAGGTATTCGTTTTCATGTGGGAATGGTTCTGAGCAGGACCTGAGATTCCTTGTGACTAAACATACAAACCAAGATTTATTACTTTTTCCATTACATTTCATGTTTTCTAAAAGTAAAGCTGAGCATTAAAGGGATAGTTCACCCAAAAATGAAAATTATCCCATAATGTACTCGCCTTTAAGCCATCCTAGGTGTATGAGACATTCTTCTGACGAATACAATCGGAGTTATATAAAAAAATGTCCTGGCAAATCCACGCATTATAATGGCAGCCCAAAATTTGAAGACCAAAAAAGTGCATCCATCCATTATAAAAGTAATCCATACGGCTCCGGGGGGGTTAATAAAGGCATTCTGTGGCTAATTTTATGGGTTTTTGTAAGGAAAATATCCATAATTAACACGTTATTAAGTCAAATATCTAGCTTCCGGCATATTCAATTTATGAAGAAAGTCTAGTGCCTCTCGCAGTTCAAAATGCTTTCGCTATGTCCGACGTCATCGGCGCGCCAGCTATGCCTTTTCCGTAAGTTCAATACGGAAGGCTGTCTGCCGGAAGCTAGATATTTTACTTTAGAATGTGTTAAATATGGATATTTTTGTTACAAAAACCAATTGATTCGCTTCAGAAGGCCTTTATTAACCCCCCAGAGCCGTATGGATTACTTTTATAATGGATGGATGCACTTTTTTGGTCTTCAAATTTTTGGCTACCATTATAATGCTTGGAAGAGTCAAGACATTTTTTAATATAACTCCGATTGTATTCATGACAGAAGAATGTCATATACACCTAGGATGGCTTGAGGATGAGTAAATCATGGGGTCATTTTCTTTATTGGGTAAACTATCCCTTTAAACCCAATACAATGTGTTTAACAGTTAAAGATGATGCTAAAGATGTATTACCTGGTTTGGGGGGTGGGACCGGAGGAATAGGCGAAGGGGCATTTCTGAGACAATGCTCACTTATCTCACCATTTTCTTCATTGGGCTTAACAATTACTGAGGGAGAGAAAAATAAGAATAGTATAGATCAGGCCTATTGAACTAGCCTGTGTGAAACTGCTTTCCTTTGCTGAAATAAAGTAATACATTATATTATTATTATTTGCAGTAAAACTCTAATGCCTGCCCAGCTCTGTGGAGACTGTGTCTCTCAGTTGTCAAACATTCAACTTTAAAATCAATTCAAACAATGCTAGCCTTCATTAAGTCAGAAAAAGAGAGAAGGAAAACCACCAGTTTCAACTGGAATGGAATGACAAGTATTAGTTCACAATAAAAAACGAACTAGTTCTCAACCAGTGTTTTTGTTATGCAAAGAGCCCATTTTCATAGTTTCAGTTCCAGCATCAGTCCGATTTACTGTTACTGTGTATTGGATGATTTTGTACACGTTTTTTTATATAACATTTACTTTATTTTTGTCTGAATTTCCTGCTGGGTGGAAATATTTCTCATGGGAAAAAAAGCTTGAAATATTTATGTGAATATGTTTAGTTTAAACATGGCCAGAAAAATAAAACAAAACCAAAAAGAACTTGAAAAGCAAACATTTGCGAGCAACAGAACAAATAAACCTGTATTTATAGTAAAACAATTTTTTATAATTTATTGTTCAATGTATTTTTGTATATTTAAACATCAATCTGACCCAAATGTGTAGTTCAAGTAATATAGTAATTTTTTTGTCAGCCAACTGGAAACCCATGGTGAACGTGATTCCAACACGTTCCTAGATCAACATGCAACATTCCAATCATCTAATTTGATTTAAGGTATAGGTTTACAGTTTTAGTCAAGTTTAGGTTTACAACAAGGGTTTCTACACCATTCTTCTTCACCTCTCATTTTCATCAGATTTTAGGAAGTTATGGGTAGAGGTTGGGACTGAGTTAGGACTGTTTATGAACAGGAATTTTGATCCAGGAACATGTCTTGGCAAAACCAGCAACAGTGGAATAGTTCGTCTCAGTGTGTCAATCATTCTTTTAGTGGCCTAAAAGAATGATCGGTGATGTGGTGACATATTTAGGTCTGTTTCATAACCTACATGTCCTTCATCTTGCATAGTGTTGTAAACACGTTCTAGAGGTATGATTCATACCAACAAGTATGTCAGTCTGGCTGACAAACAAGATTTTCCTTAAATACTTTCCAAAAAACACAGATAGTCTCTTACCGATATTTTTCTCATAGTGTTCCTCCATTTGAAAAGGCACCAAAACCCCACAGGTCTTCTCCACCAGGCAGGTGACAACGCCATGCAGGGTGGCACAGGTGATCTGTGTGTTTGTGAACATGGTGGGTGAACACACACACTCACATTATCTGATACATCAGTGCACATGCCACAGTAAATTATTTGAGTATGACGATGACCTAAAAGTGGTCTATATCTGATCCTTGGAGAAGCTTTTTACCACTAAATACACAATAACACACATAACCAGTGATAAGCAAGAACTTGTGTGTCAGATGCCTTTGAATGCAGTTTTTTTTTTTCTTCAGATCAAAAACTTAAAATGAAAAATAAGGGGATGGGTGTGTTTTCCAAATATAAAAGACTAGAGATAGGGCTGCTCAGAACGCAAATAAACATATCTAAAGTGGTAAACGCCTCTAAATGTTTAATGTATAACACATCAGCTGTACTGATCCACTGTGTCTGATTCCCAAAACTGACCCATAAATCTTTTTCTTATCAGAACTTCCTCTTTGCTTACAGAGCAATCACACCTTAAGCATTTCGCAAGAGCTCAGAGTTCACACAAAATTACACGTTTGTAGATGGTTAAATGAATCCTTAGATGTTCTTCCTATTAATTCCTCAAGCTTTTATTGTGAACATAATATATTATTTATCACAGGCTTTTAATCTAAAGTGATTTGAAAATGAAAGTATCACTTACAGGAGTCTCAAGGGCAATGGCGAATCCTCCTTCAGGCCTCCGAGACACGCGGTAATGTTTGAATACTGATCTGCTGGGCGCAAGAGGATATTCATTCTTTACTAACACAGCTATATTAAGTTTTATTCAAGCAGACCTTCCCAGAATATGCTGACTATTGCGTAACATGTTTTTATTCCTCAGAACATGGTGCAAGGTTCAAGACTATTGAACCAGGCCGAGGAGCAATTCAGAAGATAAAGATAATTACAATAAATCTCCAGAGGTAAATAAAGCAATCTCTGTTAATGCATTTGCAAGCTGTCTGCCCATCAAATAGATTGAGTACTGAGTACAGATGAGAGTGTGAGTTTTACCCGTTTATATCTTGCCGAGTGGTGAGAGCGAAAGACGTCCCATCATGACCCGGCCGCAGCAGTAGGTTTCCCCGATCAGAGTTCCTTTCCAATAAGATTTCTGCTTCGACACGAGTGACATTATGATAACACCTGCACAAAGCATCATTGTTTTATTACATAGCAGGCATGATTATTTAAATTCAGTCAGTCACTGTGTTCACACGCACATCAGAAACAGCAAGAAAGGTTTTTAAAGTCACCATGAAACAGAAGTTGCGATCATCTTTTTTCCCTATTGAATTAAAGGTGTCATGAACTGGCTTTTTAAAAAAAAATGTATACTGTTGTCTGAGGTCAACTTATGACGTTTGCATGGTTTTTACATTTAGAAACTGAAGACTTGGAAGTAAACGCCCACGGCTAGGATTGGATAAGATTTGCATATTTAATGAGTTTCCGCTCCCCTGTCAGTACACGTGAGGAATTGTTTTGAAAGCGTCTGGAGAAACGTTCACAGGGCTCGAAAAATATCTTTATCAAACAAACACAATGATTCATCTCTCATCCACCCACGAATGATTGGAATGTTATTTCTGTCTCATTTCTCCCGATCATCAGTGAATATAACCGCGAACCGTACACACGCACACACATGCACGCGCAAGAAAGGTGATAGCCCGTCTGAAAAACTTTGGGCTTTGCGAGCTGGCGTTACAAGTCCGAGTCTGATCACGAATGAACCAATAACACCTTCTCCAGCCTGTGACCGCGTGCTAAGGTATGTAATCAATAGATATCAAACGATCTGTAACAATGCAATACTAACACATACAAAAAAACATGTTTTACTCACATAAGTGTGTTGCACCGTTCCTGTCGGATCCAATATAGAAGGCACAGCATTGTGTTTTAATCTCAATATGTCTGTAAATGCAATCTCGACCTCTATCTTGTTTACAATCGGTTCTGCGGTGAAATGAAGCGAACAAACGCGCAATGTCTTACGCACATGAGCTGGAACTGGCATGTTTATTGCTCGGTAGCGCGACCCGTTTAGCTCCACGAGTCGGTGGGCGGGCTTGAGGCGGTGCTTCTAAATTCTATGACGTCAGTGGTCGACATATTGTGAGAGCTTTCGTTTTCTGGGCCTGGTGTCTATAAAGGCTTTTCTTTGACTAACAAGGACGTTTTCAGCTCTGAAACTTACAGGATATTCTTATATCACGATGAACTTTTATATACCAAAGGCTCAAAGGAAAGTTGATTTCTCAATTCATCACCCCTTTAAAGATTATGAGGGCATGTGAAAATAAAAATGATGTGCACAGATAAATCATTTATAACAAATACTGCAATAGTCCATTTTGATTTCATGGAGACTTTAAGATAAGGTGTTCTACGTAAACCCTCCTATATGCGGTGCCACCAGTAGCCTAAGCTGTTTTCTGTTACTTTAGTAGCACAGTCATCCTTAAAAATGCGTTTACATGATGATATAAGCCCCGTTTAGAAAACCAGGTGCATTAAACTGCTTTCTCTTAAAGGAACACGCCGACTTTTTGGGACTTTAGCTTATTCACCGTATTCCCCAGAGTTAGATAAGTCCATACATACCATTCTCATCTCCGTGCGTGCCATAACTCTGTCTGATGCACCCACCGCTAGCCTAGCTTAGCACAAAGACTGGCGTAAACGGCTCCATCTAGCCTACTGCTCAATAATTGACAGAATAACACCAACATCTTCCTATTTACATGTTGTGATTTGTATAGTTACAATGATATTACGCAGCGCTTGAAAATAGTCCCCTCTGTGCAAGCAGGTTGTCACGTTGGTTATGTTGACGGAAGTTAGCCTATTTTCAGGCGCTATGTAATATCACTGCACCGCTGTACCCATGGTAAAGCAGCAAAGTTCCTTGATCATTACACAGGAATGAGAGTATAGTTCCTAGCCGTATCTGTCTAGAAAATAGCAACTTTTCATTTTCCGTCAGTCTCAGTACATGATGTAACTATACACATAACAAAATGTAAATAGGAAAATGTTGGTGTTATTCTGTCACTTATTGAGCAGTAGGCTAGCTGGAGCCGTTACCTCCAGTCTTTGTGCTAAGCTAGGCTAGCGGTGGGTGCATCAGACAGAGTTATGGCACGCACGGAGATGAGAATGGTATGTATGGACTTATCTAACTCTGGGGGATACAGTGAATAAGCTAAAGTCCCAAAAAGTCGGCGTGTTCCTTTAAGCCATGGTCATGTAGACTTTGAACATGCAAAAGAAGTGACATGACTTCATGCTGCAGTCTTTTTGAAAACATAAATTTAACACATAAATTAAAATAAATTCACAATGTAAAAATATGACGTCATATCACACGTGTGTGTATGAATGGATGTCAATGGAACAAAAAGTGCAGTGTGTCAATCCTTTAAATGGCATAAGGAAAATAATGTGGCATAAATGTGGTCAAAAGTGACTGTGCCACAGTCAAAAATAATGAGTGTTTTCCTACTTGTTTCCCCAAACACTCTTCCCCCATCTGCCATTGGTCAGTCAAAAAGATAGCGCCGCCCCAGACTAACACCATCGGTTGAGCTAGTGTTGCTGTGTTGGGTTGGTCAACCAGTGGCGCGAGTTTGGAGCGGGACTATCTGTTTGTTGCCTCTGCTTATTAAGCTGGGATAGGAGAAAGTATACTAAACATAAAAAATATTACACACATCACCTTTAATCTTTAGCACTAATAAAGCGAGTGGTTTTAACTTACGAAGGCATGTCTGACACAACGGAAACATAATGGTCAGAATCCTGGGGCGGTGGTGGGCTTGAAAGAAGCCGCTGCCTCTTTGTCTCTTTCTCAATGATTTCCTTCATCATGTGAATCTGGCCAGGCAGCAGGTTCAGAGAAGTTGGCACAGATAGCTGAAGGACAGAAACAGTGAGAATTATTGTTCTGAATTTATCTGACTGTGTATGGGTACATTTCATTCAGCTCCCTACATGAATTCGGGCACTGGTAAGGACCCTGACTCACTACACATTGGGACACTCATGGCTCTATTTCCGGTGATATGGCAACGTCCTCGCCGTACAACGTGGCATTTATGAACAACAGCAGCAGAAATATCTTTCTGACATTATATGTTTATGTAATTTAAAAGTACATTATGATAAATACTTTGATTGTTACATATCCCTCCAATATTGCAGCCGTAATTTAATTATAAATGTTAGCTAGATTATGTTAATTACCTGTCTAGCTATGTATTTTTATGATGAAACGTAACATCTTTCGTGTGTCATGATGTGTTTTCAAGTTAGCTCAAGGGACAACCTTCAGAATTTCCATGAGCATTGATGCTCCCTGGTTTTCACGATGCATTGTGGGACTTTTTTGCGATTTTGCGACTGAGACAGCCCTTGAAATGGCCGACTCCCTGAGCAGTGCCCTGACTACTGAACTAGGGAGCTGATTGGATGCACCCTATGACATGTAAAAAGGACTGTTTTTGGTGGTACATGCTGACAAAAAAAAATAAATAATCATATAGAGATATACTGACAGTTCATGATTGCAAGTGAAAAACTCTCTGGTTTGGCAAACATTGACCTTGGAGATCAAGAAAAAAGTGATAAGATGAGAAGATCAGAAATCGCCACCCAGTTATTGGCTTTATAGATGAATAAAACAAAGCTGTTACTACATAAGTGGGTTTATCTGGCAAATAGACCTCCATAAAATTCAAAATATACATGATGTGCTCTGAGCTTTGTAGACCCCATTGTACACTAAAGATTCATATTTTCAAAAGCACAACTGACCTTAGAAACTGAGAGCATGAAGCCTTTCCACAGTTCTCGCGCCTCAAGGCTAGGCGCCTGAGAAAACCGAGAAAAGGGAGGAAAATGCATGATATCAGGTTTGTATTACTTTAAATAACTCAAGGGTAAACATCTGTAAGGGCATTGCAGTAAAATCTAAGGCAGATTAGTTTTGCAGAGTTGTGCAGTGTCCCAAAACACTTTTAATCACTTAAATGACACAAGGTAAAGGAAAATGCTAAAAGCCCTACAATCATCTTGATGTCTTCATTTTTCATGTGCAGAGTGAATCCAGCGGCATTCAGGTTTCGGTCACGACAGCAGTCATCTGACACTGAGATGAGGTCAGAGAGCTCCAGCTTCTCTATATACTGCATTCACAAGCACAAGCAAACAGTTGATGCACACATAATCCATTCTCTATGTAGACAAACAAACAGCCTTCAGAACTGCAAGCTTGCATTTAAATACATTTATGCCAATATACATACAGTATGTAAGAAAATGCACACACATATTGAAATTATTTTCTAGTAGTTATGTTAAAAAGTACTTAAAAGGCAGCTTGTAAAAACACTTACAACACTGTCTTTGTTGTTATTGAAGAAAAAGAGTGAATTTCCACATAAACTGGTCCAGAGTTTGCGACCCATCTGTGAAGAGAAAAATAAATATTTACTGAAAATAAAGAACTACTGAACAACCATAAATATTTCTTATTCATTTGACACCATAAAACTTATATGTATTTACTTTCTCAAATGTATTTCTCAAATTGTGTGTATTATGTGACCCTGGACCACAAAACCAGTCATAAGTCGCACGGGTATATTTGTGGCAATAGTCAATAGTACATTGTAATGGTCAAAATGATACATTTTTGTTTTATGCCAAAAATCATTAGGATATTAAGTAAAGATCATGTTCCATTAAGATATTTTGTAAATTTTCTACCATAAATATATCCAAAATATATTATTAGTAGTAATATGCATTGCAAAGGACTTCATTTGGACAACTTTAAAGGTGCACTATGTAAGTTTTCCATCCCTTAGAGCAGTATTTCCCAACCACGATCCTGGAGGCACACCAACACTGCACATTTTGCATGTCTCCTTTATCTGCCATGCCCATATCAGGTCTTTGAGTCTCAACTAATAAGATGATCATTTGAATCAGGTGTGTTTGATTAGGGACACATGCAAAATGTGCAGTGTTGGTGTGCCTCCAGGATCGTGGTTGGGAAACACTGCGCTAGAGGACGCCTATTCAAAACAAAGGCATAGTTTGATGACGCCAAGTTTGAGCGCAGAATCTTGGGACATGTGGTCTTCACCTCTAGGGGTGTGCAATTACGATTCACCAGGTAACGATTCGATTCAATTCGATTCTACGATGCATTGCGATGCATCAAAATTCTACTGCACACAACAAGGCAAATTTTTTATAAGTCATGAGGCAATACAAGCAGTCAGATATTTAACTACAGATTTTATTGGCTGCTATGTGTGTATTATCACTCGCCTGTATCTTTGACATAAATGTCATTAAATAAAAATAAAATTGAATGGTACAGGGTATTGGATATGGCATTTTCAGACCTGAAAAAGAAATTGAATTGAATGCTTTGAATGAGAAATGTTTATCTTCTCTCTGCTTTAGAACCATTTGAAATTAAATAGAGCAATAATAACAGCCAACTTTTTCCAGCAGTGAACATAAGTGTTTTTTTTACACACAGTAAACTAGTAGCTCTAAGACAGGGCACTTCCTGAACTCCTGTGCAAATATTAATCAGTAATCTCCCTCCGCCTCAGCCATCTTGATTTTTGTTGTTGTTATGACCCCGGAAGTAATTGAAACTTCACAACTTTATTGTCCAACTCAAGGCCAGAAAATAAACGATGATATAATCGATTATGGCACTTTGCCGCATCGATGCTGAATCGTGCATGCCCCGCATTGCGATGCATCGCCGAATCGATTATTGTTGACACCACTATTCACCTCACAGCCAGTGGAAAAGAATTGGGATAGGACTCGGGCAGAAATCATGTTCATGGATGCGATTATTAACGTTACTGTAGTATGAAGCAGAGCAGGGCCGAGTGTATATTGTCCTATCCCAACAAACCACACATCAAATGAAAGCTTATTTATTCAGATAAATCTCAATTTAAAAAAATGTACCCTTATGACTGGTTTTGTGGTCCAGGGTCAAATATATTGTTTTCGCAAACTGGATATGTTTGCCATTGTTGACAATGGTTTGTGTTGACAAAATGTTTGCAAATTATTATTTGAGTTAATGCTGACAAATTATTATTTGAGTTTGTTCATAAAATACATACTTGTGGAAAGACTGAACGGATGAAAGGAATGAAGAAAACTATGGAACATTCTTTACTTCAGAAAGAACAGTTCAGAAACAAGACTTGACCCAGAGGAGCTTTTGTATTTTGTTCTATTTTATTTCATTTGAACCAGTTCCAGTCTTTTCATCTTCATATCTATTAAGAATGTGACGTCAACGCGCACGTCATTATGCAAAACATGCTGACCTATAGCAAATCATGAACTAATAAAAGACACATTTTTTTTACAAATGTGATGAGCTCTATCAGCAGGGTGTAAGATAAGACCTCATTTGTAAACAAGAAAATCTACTTTACTAAAAACATCTCTACAATGCAAATTCTTTATCTGTAGTGTTTGATCTGCATGCAAGTATGCCACCAGACCAGTTTTTTGTTGACATTTCCACAAACAGTTCCCATGTTTCAACAGACACTTGTGTGACACTCTTTTGATGACCACAGAAAATTCACCCCACCTGATTTCTTAAAGATCACTGGTCACATCTTTATATTAGGTATCTTTACCATTTACTTACATTACAATTTGGTGTCTTTAACATTTAAAGCATTTGATAGGACCCTGACTCAAAACACATTGGGACACTGATGGCTCTATTTCCGGCGACAATGTCCTCGTTGTGCAACGTCTCTAATGGCTTTTATGAACAACAGTAGCAAAGATATTTTCTGACATTATGTTTATGCAATTTAAAAGCACATTATGATAAATACTTTGTTACATGTTAGCTAGTATTTAACATTAGATTAGTTAACTACATTAGTTAACATGAACTTAGAATGGACAACACTTCTGCGGCATTTATTAATCTCAGTTAATCTCAACATTTACTAATAAATTTTTTAAATCAAAATTGTATTTGTTAACATTTAACACTGCGAAAGAACACGAACAAACAATGAACAAATGTATTTATATTAACTAACATTAACTAAACGTATTGCTCACTGTTTGTGCATGTTAATTACGGCATTAACTAATGTTAACAAATGAGACCTTATTGTAAAGGGCTACCCATAATTCCAAGTACAACTAAAAAAATACAGATGGGTATAACTAACCGATTTACAGCTTTTATACATTGTAATATATTGCAAAGGAAGTAGTTAAAGACATCAAATATATGTTCAAGATTAGTCATGAAAAATTTCAAATAACTGTTTGTGCCATTTAGAGAGGGAGGACTCTTCTGAAATACTGAGGTAAAAGCTGATTAAAGATTTACAGTAAAACTACCAATGTGTGACGATAAAAGATAACCAATTGTCATGATAAGAAGATGGTTCACATGTTAAACTCTAACTGAAGCCAAGTCAATTATTGGGTAAAAACTTTTCACTTTTTACACAGTATTTAATCCAAATAAAATAATTTAAACCATACATATAATGAAGATGGAACAGATGTAATAGAAAACATCCCTGCTTACAAAAATATCTTAAAGCACCCCAAACTGAATTCATTCAGGCTGGTTTTAAAGAGGTTTGGAGTGCATTTTTCAGATAATCCAGCTGGAAGACCTTCGGAAGATAAGACCTCCTTAGGATGGTTTAAGATATTTAATTCATCAGCAGTAATACAGGTAGTTATATATTACATGCTTACTCACCTTTTCTTTGATGGATTTCTTTTCCATAAAGCCTTCGTGATAACATGTTGGCAGCTGAGATCTCACTCGTCTATAGCGATTTGCTGTTGCCATAAGTACATAAATTACTCTCCCACCAACTGCAAACTTCTTACAAAACAATTGAAGTGTTTGAAAGAAGACGCTTCACTGTCCACCTGCACGTTTAATGCGTTATTAAACTGCCAAATACATCCCAAAGTTCAAGTGCTAAAGCTTTACAAAAAGTGAGTGACGAACAGAAACCCTGTGGACTGGAAGTAAAAAAGAAATTCCTGTGAAGAGTTCTATGTGCTGTCTTCCTATCTCCCACCCCCTTACCTGTAAACAGGTGAGTCAGGTCCGCTTGAGTGTTGCTGGAAGGCACGAAAGTCCCGCCCATTGAGAAGGCCAGGCTAGCTGCAGAGACAAAACCAAAAACATCACCGCAGGCAAGTAAACAAAACCATACGAGGAAATACCCAAGATAAAAATATTTTACAAAAAAGATTTCCTTATGGTTCAAGACTTCAAAAAGGCATCACAAAAGTATGTTACGTCACTGCAATGTATGTAGAATATGTAAGTTACCATTATGTTGCAAAGAGAAAAATTCTAACCCTCAGTTTCACAGACAAGCAGGGCCGTGCAGAGAGTTCTTCAGAGGCAGGGGCTCAAATGTAAAAAAGGGGCAATATGTAAATATATTATATTAGGGGTGTAACGGTACACAAAACTGACAGTTCGGTACGTACCTCGGTTTTGAAGTCACGGTTCGGTACGGATTCGGTACAGCAGTTTTACAAAATTGCGTTTTATTAATTTTTATTCAACAGTGGTTTAATAAAAAAAAAATTGTGTCTGTCCTTAAATGAATTCAATTATAACTAAAAGTTTCTTAAAGATAATGCTGTAAACTACTGTATATAGGGAGCCCTTACATATTGCTATTAAAGATTAACAACAGAGCCCAAACTATTAGCCTAAATTAATTTGCTATTTATTTTTAGATATAATAATCAACACTCATAAGCTTCACATAAGGCAGTTTTTGCATTAATATCTAAATCTAATTATTATTATTTTTTGATTTATTTGTTGAAATATAATCATTTAGTGGCTGTAATTTTCATGACAGGTTTATTTAAACATACATTAAATAAACAAGACATCACTAACAGGCTAAGTGGTATATAATGAATATATATAGGCTAATATAACGAATATATCTAGTGCATGTATTCAGTGAAAGAGTTAATCTCTCTAGTGAACTCACAGCTGTGGACACTGAATGACTTCTGAGGTAAATGTGATTCTACATGACATTGTTTGTTTACAAGCTGTTTTATTGTCTTTCCGCGGTTGAAACACCGATGGAGCGATTACACAACATATGATACGTTTCAGTAAGTTGTAATGTATCCTCAACATACCTTTAAATATTAATTTCTTTAGAAGAGATGATCGCGTTCACTCGCGCGCCGCGCGCTGCCGCTTGAAGTTGAACAGATACGCGTCTATCAGTCACGTCACATAATAGAGCGTTAAAACGGCATTTATCGTTTGAATTTCGTGATAAAATGGACTGAATACTTAATATGTTCGTGTGGGAACTCGGATTGAAGTGTGTTCCGCGCTTTAAACAAGCCGACTGTTAACTGTTATAGATTACATTCATAACCATTCGGTACACGCGCGCACCGTACCGAAAGCCCGAAACGTTAGTTCGTCTGTCTATGTAGTTTTCAACCGATTTATGAATAAGAACAGAAAATTACCGCTCCACTTCACATGCCCAATGGAATTTGAACTTGCTTTGCCAGATCACGATTGGTTGGTGTATATACATGACAAACGGGCATTGGTGAATTGTGTAATACTTTAAAATATATCATATATAGATTTGTAATTAAATCAACACATTAGCTCTGATTATGGATGAAAAAAAATATTGGTTTACTTTTTTTCCCGTAAGGCCACACACTCTCTGAAAGGACCATATTTGGCTCGAGAGCCGCTTCCGAACAGAGGAAAATCAGCAATCAATCAAAACGCACGCGACCCATAGCAACGCGTTATGGCAACGCCTCAACGGAAATTGTCCGACTTTTGAGCCGTTCATTACTATTGTATACATTGTCATCAATGTCATGTTATAATAATCACATTTATTTAGTTTTATTGACCACGATATTATCATTGATATTTGTTTGAGAGGGGCACTTTTGATTCATTTTGAAAAAGGGCAGGGGCTCGAGCACCCAAAGCCCCCCCCCTCTGCACGTGCCTGCAGACAAGGTTTAAACTAGACCCAGACTAAAATGCATGTTTGAGCTGTTTAAACGGAAAGCAACCATTGTTTTGTCTCAAGATGCACACCAGTGGGCCTAATGTTATTTTCTAAGGCACGTTTATAAAAAGCTACTTAAATGTCCTAATTGAACTAAGGCCTAATCCTGGTTTAATCTAAACCTGTTTGTGAAACCAGGCCTAAATAACATTCAGATTATCAGAATGTACTATTTTAAATATATTTTACCAATGTGCTTAGTGTATCAGAGCAGAGGCAGTTTGAGGGTTGTTTTGTTGTTGTCTTAAACATTTCAGGATTCGGCTGATGAAATGGTAATTTAGCTTTTGTGTTGATAATCTTTCAGGTTTATATCCTCCTGAGACCCAGAAAAAAAAAAGTATTTAGAATTGAGTATTTTTTACATTGTTTAGACAGAGCATATACATATGGAAACAAACATTTTTGAAAAATTATATTTTATTCATATGTTATGATATGTGCTCTTTAGTTGACAACAGGACTCAGTTGTTTAAAAAATATAGTGTATTTATTAGTATAGGCAATGGGATTAATTTTTAATTCACCAATCAATTTTTAGGTTTTAGGATTTTTTTTAACCAAACTTTGTTTAAAGATGATTTTGAACTATGTTATGAAAGATATAACGAAATGCATTGATATACAATTTTACTTTATACAATATGTGGGTAAAATGGCCATATTTGGATTTTCCCATTCAATACATCTAATTTGCATATTAATGTGTTCTTGGTGCAACATGTAATGAAAATAGAAGTGTAATAATTGGCAACATTTTCATAATAACATCTAATATTTCAAAGGAATATTGATATGTAATTTATTTCCCTGTTCACTTGTTGTGTCTCCAAAATGCCTGATAAACTTGATTTAAGTCCTGGTGTCCACTACAGTGTTTTGTAACAGAAAGTCATATTTTGATTACCCCATAACATTTTCCTGAGATGTTGATTTATAACAAACGATTTGAAAATTAATCCGATTTAAATTATTATTAAAAAATATGATCATATTTCCATAAGAGTGCTAAACATAATGTCAGACGTTTTTAAAGACCAAGAAGAAGTAGTTGTCCAGGTGAAACCTCCTAACATTTGGTATCTCTGAAAAGCCCCTAATGTGCTGTGTGTAAAACTGCAATTCACTAAAATATAATGTCCACTACAATGGACAAAGTCTATTCCTGGGTCACAGGAGGATATGCACTGGATAATACGGCGTTCTTTGGCGACCTCTAACGGTGAGCATTTAACGGTCGCAAACGTTATTCATTACCGTAAATCCTATATTATACACGCATATTGCCCAAACAAACCATCTGTCCACTGCTGGGTCCCAGTCGACTGCTCATTTGACCGTGGTCCAGGGCCATTAGAAACTATATGTAAACTGATATAAACATAAAAATTGTAAACAATCGCAGCTAATTTGCTTGTTATATTTCCGCCTATGTCTTCCGTTGTAACAGCAATGCAAAACACATCCGTCCCCCCGTGCTGGAGAGTCCACAACCATAAACACCGCTAATTTATAAAAGGGAGTAAATGACAAGGACGGGTAGAAAGGAGAAAGGGGAGGGGAATTGACATTAAAGCAACACTACACAAGGAAACCACACTGCACACACACACACACACGCCTTCATTTTATGTTTTTGAATAACAGCCTGGTGGCGAGTGTCCGCACAGAAGTGTTATATTAACACCGCTAAACTGAAGTGGCGGAAAGAAAGACATCACATCAGTCTGTGGAGCAGTTTCAGATCAAAGCGTTTTCCGACGATTATCACGAAATGGGTGAGAATAAAAAAATAGCGATTTTTAATAAGCGAGTGAAATTAATAATTACTAGGCCGCGGGGTTGCGGAAAGGAGCGAGAACAAAACACTCGAAGGACGAACCGTTTCTCGACAAATTATCAGCGGTTTTGTTTTCATTTCTGGGGGGGAAAAAGCTTATCAGATGGAGATGTCAGCGGACAGTCGCTGATTCCCTGATGTGAGCTTCTCTGTGTTGACCATTTTTGTCCCACAATAAAAGCCATATTTTCCCACATGAGAGTTCAGAGTCCCAAGTAATGACTTTTTTCCCTCGAATTTTACAATGTATAAGTTTGTGAGATTATATTTGAAAACTGTTTCAACTTGATCTAAGGACATTAAACTGTAATTTTGTAATTAAATATTAGAAAATGTATTCTTTCCATGTGAATTTAATTTTAAAGATTTATGTTCTTTGCCAGGGTTTAGATAGGATTCCACCCCATTCATTTAAAAAAAGCTTAATAAATATGCTTGATGTATTCTTGCCTGTATTAATTCATTATTTCTGTCTGTTGTCGCCAGGCTCAGAGCCACCCTCATCTCCTCAGGTTGTGGAAGAAGGAGCGGATGAAGAGGATGAGGAGTTGAGTGGGGCTGAAGATGCTGACCTGAGGGCTTCTTCTGGGAGGGGTTCCCTCCTGACCAGGAGAGGCATCACACTAAGAGTCCTCTTAAAGGATGGTCTTGTGGAGCCTGGAGATGGCGTTCTGTCCATACACTACCTGGTACTGTCCAGAAACTTCATCATTAGGGCTATTACAATTTATATATTTTAGCGCTAAAGAAATAGTTCACAAATAAATGAAAGCTGTAGCATTTGTTCACCCTTCCAGACTTATCAAAATGAGTCAAAACTGGGGTCGAGAAGGGAGTGCTAGGGGGTCCATGGAAAAGTATTTGGTGAATGGTGACCACAACTGTCATGAGGGTGAATCAATAATGACAGAACTTTCATTTTTGGGTGAACTTTCCCTTTAATACTTCTCTGGTCAAGTACTCTATGTGTCTCTCCTTAGGGTAAAAAGTTTGTTGGAGATCTTTTGAACGATGGGAAGATCCGTTGGGTGGAGACCGGGCAGATCTTTAACTCTCCAAGCGCCTGGGCAACACACTGTAAGCGCCTGGTGAACCCGGCCAAGAAGTCTGGTTGTGGCTGGGCCTCGGTGCGATACCGTGGACAGAAACTGGTCCAGTACAAAACCACCTGGCTGCACAAATACCAACCCAGTGCAGACATGGTGAGCAATGGAGGAAAAATTAATTAAGAGGTCGCAACATGTAAACAATAGTAAACAAAAAAGGGGATAAATGACTAACAATTAGTGCAACCAGCAGTTCGTGTATGATTTGATTTGTTTACCTCAGAGCTTGATAAGTGAAGGAGAGGATGACGAGATGGGAGATGACGATGAAGAGGAAGGGAAAACTGCCATGCCAGTAGAGGACAAGAATAAAAAGTCCAAACCTGAGCTGCACGGTATGATGTTTTTATCTACATAAACATTCACTCTTCCCAATCAACTTAAATCCTCATCAAAACAAGGCACTTGAGAGGTGATGACTTGATCTGTTTATAGTTACAGCTTATTAAGCATAAGTTATTTCATGTTCCCCCCAGATATTAGCCTGATGCAGAGGAGAGACAGAGAGAGAGTTCCAGTTAGGTATTGCACTCTTGGCACCAGAGATGCTACAAGGTAATTATTATAATATTAAATCTATTTGAACCACATATTATGTCCAGAGATATATTTGTTTGAATATATTTAGTACTGTAAAACAGTGTAATATGACAATTTTATGATAACATTTACTGCGTCTTAATTTACTTGCCTGAGGCCCTCAAGCTTCCGGTTTGTTCATTTCTGAGTTTTGAGGCAGACAAACACTGAGGCTGAAAATTTGAATAATTGCAATGTGGGAAGCAGACAGCACTGTAGTGCAACAAACAGTACTGTTCAAAAGTTTAGGGTCAACATTAATCAGAAATTAATTCAGCAAGGATGCATTAAATTGCTCAGAAATGACAGTAAAGACTTAAAAAGACTTTAGAACTTTCGATTTATAAGAAAATCCTAGTTTCCACAAAAATATTAAGCAGCACAAACATTTTCCACATCATAAGAAATGTTTCTTGACCATCAAATCAGCATATTAGAATGATTTCTGAAGGATCATGTGACACTGAAGACTGGAGTAATGATTCTGAATTAAATGACATTTCAAAATACATTACAATAGAAAACATTTATTTTAAATTGTAATAATATTTCACAATATTACTGTTTTTGCTATTTTTGATCAAATAAATGCAGCCTTGGTGAGCATAAGAGACTTTCTTCAAAAACATTAAAAATACCTGCTGACCCCAAACTTTTGAACAGCAGTGTACCTGATGTTCCTGTGTGTGTTTTCACAGGGATCCACACACTCTCGTAGAGCTGTCCGCCTTTTCTGCGATCAACCGCTTCCAGCCTTTTAATGTAGCCGTTTCCAGCAATGTTCTGCTGCTGATGGTATAAAGTTCTCATGGATTTTTGATTTTACAAAGTCAATATACTGATGACATGAAAACTTGTTTCAACATTTGAAGCCAATATATACCATTTACCCACCTCTATTTGTAGGATTTCCACTGTCACCTGACCTCAAGTGAGGTAGTGGGGTATTTAGGGGGCCGATGGGACACTAACACACAATGTAAGTGTAAATATTTTTGTAACTACTGTAAT
Source organism: Gobio gobio (assembly GCF_949357685.1). Lineage (NCBI taxonomy): Eukaryota > Metazoa > Chordata > Actinopteri > Cypriniformes > Gobionidae > Gobio > Gobio gobio. The sequence continues at coordinate 45,373,830 of NC_137116.1, read as the reverse complement.
AGCATATTGGAGGGTAGAATTTTTACTCAAGGTTTGCTCAAAATGTACATTTCATGTTCACCAGTGCTTACGGTCTTGCGGGCGTTCCCATGCCGTACACGCTTGGCTGATAAAGACGCTGCCCCAGCTGTCGAAGAAGAGGTTAGTATGCAAAACTATTTTGTTGGCTGTAAAAACATCGCAATGTACCATAGTCTCCAGGGAGCGTATTACAGAAACATCTTAACTTTAGAATCCTATCTTATCTGTTTGGTAACCATGGCAATTTCAGTTAGGACCCGCATTTAGGACAAAGGCTATTACAGAATGACATTTCTTAAGTGCAAAATCTTATCTTAACTATGGATAGGAAACGGGTATTACAGAAGCATCCTAACTCGACAAAAAAATCCTAAAAGCTGTCTTAACTTTAGGACAATCCAAAAATCCAATGGTAAAAATCACAGTACAAAAGCCTTTTTCGAGAGAGCAAAATTTTGCTTCTGTAATACGAAATTGTGAAAAATCCTAAATTAACTTATCATATCTTAAGTTCTGTAATACGCCCCCTGGATTTGAACTTTTTTAACTATGTTGCAGATTTGTCAAAATCTCTTCATGCGTGGGCTGTCATTGGTGGGATGGTATCACAGTCACCCCCGAGGCCCCGCCCTTCCGTCTCTACAGGACATCGATTCGCAGATGGATCACCAGCTCCGCCTACAAGGCAGCAGTAACGGTTTCCAGCCCTGTCTGGGGATTATCTGTGGTGCGTGATGGACGATCACTGCGCAACACAAACCGTCTTATTAAATGATCAGTGATATGTCTTTACTTTCCTTTGTCTCACCACTTGTAGGACCCTATTACCATGGCAACCAAGGTGTGGCCTCCACCATCACGCCATTCTGGGTAGTTCCCCCTCCTGAGGTAATAGTTCTTAAACATTTGATAAGAATCTTTTGCTATCTATGCCAAACTAGTAGTTTACTTTATTTTAAGGTGTCCGTGTTACAGTGTAATTATGCATTTAAGTACTGAGTAATGGTGTACTTACTTTAGGGTTAGGATTAGAGTGTGGTTACGGTAACTTCCATGTTATTATACACAATTTATAGTTATTACTATATTAACTACATGTAACGTGTAACAAGCTTACTCTAATTTTCCCCTTCCATTTAGCAACGACCCAATGATTACGGCATCCCAGTGGCAGTAGAGGTCACATACGTGCAAGACAACTTCCTCACTACAGATGTGCTCAATGAGATGGTATGATAACAACTAGCATGTTATATTTATGCAACAACATCAGAAATGTTATTCTCTTCTAAAGTTCAGTGTGCCTCAGAAATTGTCTTTTTGAAGTGAATCACTCACTGGTTGTCTTTTCCTGCAGTTCTAGATAACACCTCACTCTAGATAAGATTAAACCAACGTCTAAACAACATCCTGTAGATAGAATTAATTAGTATGGTGTAGAAAGTCTATAATCTGTTGGGTTCTTATTTTTATATCTTTCTGTGTAGATGCTGTTGGTGGAGTTTTATCGGTCTGCTCCTGACCTGGTGCAGTTCAGTCAGATGTGGAGCCCTAATACCTCAATACTCGACAAAATCAAGGTCTGCCATAATTTCTCTCCCTCATACACAAACAAATAAAATACAATTAATTTCATGATTTACAATTACATAATTAAGATTATTCTCAAATGTGAAGTGTGTAATTCTAATGCCGCTAGTGTCAGGATTGCATTTAAACGGGTTCACGGAACACTCATTAGCACTGTGTCTTCCATTACTCAAAATATAGATGCAAACTCACATTATTGAGTCAGAGTCATGCTTTAAAGGATTAGTTCACTTCAAAATGAAAATTTTACTCACCCCCATCTCATCCAAGATGTTGATGTCTTTCTTTCTTCAGTCGAAAAGAAATTACGTTTTTTGAGGAAAGCATTCCAGGATTTTTCTTCACATAATGGTTTTCAATGGCAACCAAAATGTTGAAGGTCCAAATCAATGCAGTTTCAAAGCGCTTTGAAGGGCCTCAGAGGTTCTGCGTAATCCCAGACGAGGAAAAGGGTCTTATCTAGTGAAACGATCTAATAAAATAAAATCAAAATGAATATACTTTTTAACCTAAATTTTAACCCTATGCGGCCGCCAGTGATTGCGCAATCACGTCGAAAACGTCACACTAGATGTTGTCAGAAGTACCGCCCCCCCCCCTTATTTACAAAGCGCACATGCCAAGATTAATACAAACGCCCTTAAACAAAAACGGTAAAACACCGATGTCGGACGATTTTGAAGTTGAAGATGGAGTGTTTTTTGGTAGAGGGCGTTTGTATTAGTCCTCGCACGTTTGGTTGGGGCGGTACTTTCGCCTACGTCTAGTGTGACGTCTCAACGTGATTGCACAATCACTGGCGGCCGCATAGCAGCACAAGATGAGCACTTTAGATTAAAAAGTATATTAATTTGTATTTTTTTTTTTTTTAAATGACCGATTGTTTCGCTAGATAAGACCCTATTCCTCGTCTGGGATTACGCAGAGCCTCTGAAGCCCTTCAAAGCGCTTTGAAACTGCATTGATTTGGACCTTCAACATTTTGGTTGCAATTGAAAACCATTATGTGAAGAAAAATCCTGGAATGTTTTCCTCAAAAAACGTATTTTCTTTTCGACTGAAGAAAGAAGTCAGGAAATTTTCATTTTGATGTGAACTAATCCTTTAAAAGCACAGAAATCAAACTGGTATGATATCAGTCGGACTAAAGTTGACATTTTAAAAATAAATTGCTCAAGTCTGACTGAAATCAAACTTTTAAAGTGCATTTACACAGACTTAATGGTGTACACTTTCTAAAGAAATCAACATATGAATGTCTTAAAGTTGTCTCTGCAAATTATGCGAGAATGGAAGGCAATTTTAACAATCCAAAAATGTACCTTTAAAAAATTATATATTATTATATATTATTATATATTATAGAGAGGGGTCTAGTGGGTTAAACCACTGAACTGATACACAGAAGGTTGCTGGTTCGATCCCAGTCGCCACCACCAGTGTGTCCTTGAGCAAGGCACTTTACTCCATGTTGCTCCAGGGGGATTGTCCCTGTAATAAGTGCCAAATGCATAAGTGTAAATGTAGTTAACAATAATCTCACAGCAAAGCATAATTATATGTCTGACTGGCAAGATTGAAAGAAACGCTTGTTTTCTCTCATTCTCAGGCTTCTCTGAGTGGCCACGCACCCAAAGACCAGGCGTACGCACAGATCCTGGAGCACGTGTACAACCAACTGCGCAACACTCAGTGACCAGAGCAGTTTATGTGTGTGCATTTGTGTTAAGCTGTAGAATTGTTGACCTGGGACCTCCTGCCCTGTGCATTACCGTCTGTGCACTGTTATACTGTATATGAAATGCCTTCGTGGAGGATATATCATATATGCTTCCGTCCAAACTGTTGCCTTTAGGACTATTAGGTCTGTATCACTGGCTGTGGTTTATGCGATTCTGCCATATCTGTGCTGTGAAACTTGTCTTCCTGTGTGGTAGGAACGTCTGGTGGGTTAGTTAGGAAAGAGAAGACGGGTAATCGAGTTCTTTTTCTCTCTCTTTTGACTAGTATTTATCTGTTTGTGTGGTTAGATTTGTGTCATGTTGACTACGCAATATGGGAACAATGCCTTTTACCTGCTGAATACCTTAAAATATACACTGGAACAAATGAAACGTGCCGATTCCATTTCCTTTTGTCTTACCGTATAATTAAACCACCAGTTCATACTCATACAAGTGAAACAGATTGAGTACTTTCTTGAATTTATTTACTTAAAGACGAGTGGACACAATAAGATACAAATATTTAGAGTTCGGGATACTCAAGAATAACAATATAATGCAGTTAAATCTGAGACATACAAGAGAAGACTTTAAAACTACAACATACATCAGCCTGCTATTAAGCTAACATGCAAAAATCATTAATAAAAAAGGTTGAATGGTTTTGTATGTATATAAAAAAAACAATATAATACTTAAAAGAGTAGAACCAGAATGGTTTATTATCATAAAATCATTCTGGTACCCTCATTCCATTAGACAGAAATAACCCATCTGCTGTTCTCTTAAACGTGTAGTGTTGCAAAGGCACATTTGTACACATGCTTGTACATCTGGTCACAGTTCATGCCAAATACTGAAACCAACAAGCCCTTCGTAAATAATGAAAGGACAGACATAGAAACTACACATTAGATCGAAAATCATAGTTAACATTTTGTTTGGTGTTCTAGATTGATTCTTGCCATCGAAAAGGCACTAAAACCCTTTTTTTTCACATTGAAACGGTGACCGTAGCCTGTCTGAGTCAGCACATCTACAATGGTCTGTTATGGTGAGCAAAACAAACTGTGGACAATACATGTAAACAGACACTTGGAGGAAAAGGTCACAGAGGGGTGGAGGGACAGATGTTGGTGTGTTCAGAACCACCGAGATGGTGTGTAGGTCCATGCTTTTACGGAGTGCGATGGTACAGTATTTGAAAAGAAAAACATCCTAAGAACTAGAGAACACTAAGTCAAGTAGTAACTAGATCTTCAACCACTTTTAAAGCCATAAAAATGCTTTAAAAGTGATGGGTGAGAGCAAGAGATGTAGCACCATCCCTTCATTTTCTGAAGATGAGGAGTATTTGTTAATAAAGATATTCTGTGTAAATTAAATTGAATACGGGGCTTATGAGCCAACATCCACCCTAAATACACACACCTGAAATAATGGGACACTGCCAGCAGCATCAGATGTATAGACTACCGTAAACTGACATCAAAAGAGGAGAAAGAGAGAGGAAGACTATAATTCAGGCTGCCAGAAGAAGACGTCTCCATTTAAAGAACTATTTGGCTGTGTTTCCTTCAGAAAACGGTGCGCGAATTGCTTATTTGCCGCCCTCTGGGGTAAAAGTTGTAAAAGGGGAAGCAAAGTGTTTCATACTTTATAAACGGTTGTAGTGCAGTAAAACCCTCTCCACCTGACTAAACACATCCATTGAGTGTTTTAGCTCACATTTACGACATGATCCAAGGTGCAATTCAGCGTCAAATTTCTTTTATCTTGTAAGAAATATACATGGAAAATATTAGATGACGAAAAGCTATAGAAAAAAAGCATAATTATGGAGCGTACAAAAGGACTAATTCCTCTCAACAGGTCTGTGGCTCAGGATTGCTGCACATTGGGACATTTCACACACAGCCCCACAGTGCTAATGTGTCCGTCACAGATACAAGGCGGTTTCTCCTTAATCTGAGGCAGGTCAATGTCGCAGCCTGACCAGCAGGGGGCGTTAAGGGGACCAGTCGAGTCAAAATGGAACTTTTCACAATCCAACAGTTGAGAATTTGTACTAAGTAGATAAAGACTTAGCCTGTCTGCTCTTTAAAAAATGAGAATTGTATCACAGGGATATCATAATCTGTATTCATTTCTTTTCAGTTCATGCAGCATAAACAGTATGAGACATTATTAAAAGACGATGAAGCGAGTTAGTGTGTCTGAAATTGTAGCTTAAGGACCAAGTTATACCATCCGTACGTCAGTCAACCGGTCGGTCAGTCAGTCAGTCCTGGAATGTGAAAGGTCGTCATTTCCCAAAGTTCCCTCCTTCAAAAATAAATCAATGTGTAAAAGTGCCAGAGTACAGGTACATTTGGATCAACGGCAACAATGTGGTGAGGATGAAGACCAAGATGATTTCAACTGGCTCCTTTCTCCCTACCTCACTTCCCTCCTGCTTTCTCCCTTTCACTTTTTATTGCTCTTTCTCTCTCTCCCCCCTTTTCTGTGACGGAGGTCACTTAGTGTGTCAGAGGAACGATCACCTCCACGTAGTTGAGAGGGAAGAATCCGGATTGGCCACGCAGCATGCCTTCATACCAGTTTTCATCGATCTGATTGGTCAGAGTGATGATGTCACCCTCGCGGAAGCCCAACTCGCCTTCGTTCTCCGGATCAAAATCGTAGAGTGCTTTACAGCACGGCTGCTCCGATGCTGAGAGGATAGATGGAGAGATTTAATGACAATGGGATATTAAGGAGGGATTTGGGGACTGAGGGATATCAGTATATGGCAGTAATAGCAATAAAATATCATCAAACCAATCTCTAAAATTCTAGACAAAAGAATACACTAAAATGTCTCGTTGAGGTTGTGTATACACACCCAAAGATAATTTTAAAGTAATATTTTTTATTTCTATTTTGAAAAACTTTACTTTATAAAGCATTAAAGAACAAATGAAATGTTTAAACACTAAACATTTTAAACACTTTCATATTTCATAGCAGGGTTGGTTTTGGTAATTGAAATAATGCTGCAATAATGATACAATATAAATATTAGATTAATGAAAACTTGAAATGAAAACAGTTTTGTACCAACAGTAAGTTAGCCTTGAAGTACTAAAAATATTAAAACTAAAACGCAAAAGCAAAAACTAATAAAAATGACAAAAGCACAAAACAACATTATTAAAACAAACTAAAATGAAAATAAATACTGACCAGCAAATACCAGCTAATTAAAAACATGAATAAATACTACAAAAATAACACTGCTTTTCATAGCAGCACGTTTTTCAGTTTCCTGCCAAAGAAACATTTCACAGTCCAGTCTGTCAAACCAAAGTCATGCCCTCAGTGAGCAGTGCCATTTATGTGTTAGTGGTTATCACACAGTTTTAATCCCACTACAACCGTCTGGGTTAGGACAAGGTGCTCTGTGTTAGAGAGGGTTAGGGTGGCAAAGCCTGGGTCTGTGGTCATGTGACAGGAGACCTCCAGTTTCAGTCTGTAGCAGGGGTTCACGCTGTTAAGTGGAGCAGCACTCTGTGCTTGAGGCCAACACACATGCGCACATTTACACACACACAAACACAGAGATACTTGTACAGTCTTCTTCACTTACACACCTCTTTCCTCTCAGGCACACATCCCCCAACAAGACACTATATGTAACCTGTGGTTTGCTGTATGTCAGTGCAATAAACTATCAACTAATGGAGAGCTGAACCTTGCATGTTTCAGACAAATCCTTCCCTTCATAAAATCATATTTTCACAGGTATGGGAACATCTACCCGATAGTGGTATAACTGAAGAAAACTTTATTATGGTCTATTTGCTTACCACTTGTTGTAATGTGCGCCTTTTTTGTAGTTGAGCCAAGTCTTAACTATTAAAATCTTAACTTCATCCCAACATTTCTATTCTGTTCTGCTTCATATAGTAGATGAAGGAAATCTAAATGCGCAATTAAATTAGGGAAGCACCGAATCCAGATTTTTTGGTCCACAGCAGTGTAGGGATGCTCATATTGCAAAATATGCTATGCGGTATTAAAATACACCAGTAGTACAATCTCTAGACTGGTGGTAAGCAAATGAAAGGCGCTTCCCGAGGCTGGCCACTCTAGCGAGGCGTTATCTCTGTATTCCCGGAACATCAGTGCCATCTGAAGCCTTGTTTAAAGAGCACCTATCATGGAATTTTGAAATTTACCTTTCATGTAGTGTGTAACATAGATCTAAGTGAACAAAAACATCCTGCAAAGTTTTGAAATATGACAGTGCACCGTATATATAGTTATTTTCTTTCAAAAGTAAGAGGCGACTCTGAGTCATTTTTAAGAATCGTTAGAAGACCGAAGCTTTTTCTCTGACTAGATGACGTCAACTTGTCAAGTTATTTGAATACGATACGCCCACTTATTGCGCTCCAAGACGCCAGTGAAAACTAGAAAACATCATGGCGACGAGACGCTGTGTTCTGAAGTGTGACTCAAAAGCAAACTTTTTTCATCTGCCCAAGGATGAGCATTTGAAGACTAAGTGGCTTGAAGACAAACCATACATTGTCGCGATTGCGTGTTTATTTAATCGTCAAATGTCTCTATTTGCATGTCTCGCGATCTCAGGAAGCTTTTAATATGGACTTTTATTATGGCACATGGTATCTTCTTCGTCTGTCTGTACCATATATGGACTACATATGCACAGAGCGCCCTCCGGCTGCCAGGATGAATTGAAAACAACACAAAAGAGACTCCATCGCTCGTGATTAGGCTACATCTGCGCATTTTGAGGAAGTATTGAATAAAAAATACTCCTCTGTTTAGAAATTTGACACAGACATATGAGAATCTATCAATATGTCTCCTCATCTGCACACTTTTGAACTAAAAGCCCTGAGGGATGTTGATTTGTCGCGAGTCTTCGTGAGGAGAATAGAGGAGTTTTTTATGAATGAGATCAGCTGAGGCTCATATTACAATCAAACGGTTCCGATGCGGTTTTCATATTCATAACTCCTGACACATATTAACAAATTACTGTCACTATAAGACTTTGATGGGCGTTCCGTTTCCGAAAATATCTGCACAGACTATACCAATCACAACTGACTGGGTCATCGGACCAATCACCGCAGATTAGCGTCACGTAAAGGCAGGGTTTTGAAAAGTGAATCACTAAAGGAATCATTTGAGAATCGCTTTCAAAACAAGTAAAAATAAATGCATATTATAAGAAAACTAAAGTCTTTTTTGTCATTGCATGCATGCAGAACTGTTGTTGGGGACTTCTAAAACAATATTTGGAACATTTTAAATGCCATGATAGGTGCTCTTTAAGGCTTTTCGTAGTGTGGTTTTGGTCAAGTTTACTAAAGTAAACATTGTCACTTATGTTCTTCTCGCCAATGTTTCCTGATGGTGTATGGAACAATTACCCCGAGTCGCCCTTTGTTGTTTCAAAGAACAACACAACGGAGAGCGCAGAAGGCGCGCGCGCAGTCAGCAGAGGCTCGCGCTGCGGAGACAGACGAAAGTATAAGCGAGGCTTGAGAGGGTGTTTTCTGTCAACAGCCTGTGCTCCAGACTAACCCACATCACTTAGACATGTTACTTTTAAAAAATAAAATTAAAATAAAAACCATACAAGGTGAGGGTTGAGGTAGGCCTGCTATTTTTATTTGACAAAAAAACTATTTCGGTTCTTCAAGGCTTCAAACGGATTCAGTGTATTTTCGTTTTGTCATCTTAATTTGGTAATTATTTAAGTGAAAAATATTTAGTGTAAGCCTATTTATTTTATTATTTTTATTTATATTTGATCTGATCTGTATGCTGCTGTTTGCACAGTAAAATTCAATTCAATTCAAATTTATTTGTATAGCACTTTTCACAATACACATGGTTTCAAAGCAGCTTTACAGAAAGTGCATTTCATAAATGTACATTGAAAAATGTTAGAAAGAGAATGTTAAAGCAAAATCTTAGAAAAAGTTAATCAAAAATAAACCCGTGAACAAAAGTGTCTCGTCAATCGTATTTTTATTCAATGCCAATTCAATATAATAATCTTATCAGTTAACGGTTAATAATCAGATAATGAGCAGCGGTTGTCGGTTGGGAAAATTAACCGAATAGGCATCCCTACAGCAGTGTATTTTTTATTTAATTCAATTTTAATAAAGAATAGGCAACATGATGCCAGGATGACTGTCCTTCCTTTGCTGTAGGCTACCAGAAGTTACTGCATTTTGGCTGCTGTCTGTAGATTCCTTCATGCACAACTCGTATTCTTTCGGATGTTTAATACGCAAATGTTTTAACAGGGGCTATTGTTTAGGGTCCTTGCCACCACGAGACAAATCGGCATTGCAAATTGAACATGTAGCTCGACTTGAATCGCCTTCTTTTGACTGAGAGTACTGCCAAACAACAAGTTTTCTGTCCACAAGTTGCATTTTCACTTTCTCACAGCCTACTGGATTCGAATGGTCCACCTAGTAAACACCTTCCCATAAACAACAGCGGCGTCATTACGTTCGACCAGCGGAGCGTGCGTAGTGCAAGCCTATAGGGTTCGGTGGAAAAAAAATATACGGTTCGGCAGAAACCGAACCCCATCAAAAAGCCCAATATTCGGCTGATTCCGAAACCGAATCCTGGATTCAGTACATCCCTAAATTAAGTACATTTCATGTTAAATATATCCTATATCTTTTGATTCTGATTAATTAGAAGACTCACTAGAAAATGTGCAGTTTTGCACATTTCTACTTCCTATTTCCTCCTTTTTTTTCTCCACCCCCAACACACATAAACACGTCCACTTTCCCATGCAAACACATACAGAATCACACACTCTCTGACTCACGCAATCTGGGTTTCCATGTGGATATTCTGCCAAACTGGTGGTATGGCTCTGATGACGCAATGGGAAGAGAACACAGAAGAGGGTCACTGGCTGACGAAGAGAGCAGCTGACAGCTGTCCATTCGGCCTGCCTATCCCGACACACGCACAGGCGGTGTCATCACACCCTGCCACCGGGCCGCAACCGCACAAAGCACAATGTGCCTTTCTCTCACTAGTCCAAGGCATTTCCTCAATGTAATGAAGATTATCTATCCTCAATTCCTTATACTGGCTACATAATAGGGAAAATGGGCATTTTAATGACTTTGTTCAGTAGTAAAATGTCTGGTCTTACCTGTATTACGCATGGGTGGAGCAGATGTAGGGGCGAAGCCACCGTTCGACTGTTCGCTGGGGTCTCCAAAGTCAATTACAGGCTTGGGCTTGGGCAAATACTCTTTACGAGGACGTGACTGAGCATCTGTCATCCTGGTCGGTTAAACAGGAGTCATTTATTGCTTCTTTTGACAGAATCCAGAACAAACACACATGCTGTGTAAGGGCACACATGCTCACATACACACCTGTCTCTGAGTTTGTCAGAAAGCTCGTCCAGGATCTGAACAGCCTGTCTGTGGTACTGCAGCTGAGACTCAACCAGTGACGACAGCTGGCTCACCTGCTCAATCTGCACAGGAGATGCACACACACATTAAATATATAAAGATATAGTTATTTGTCACTTATGCACATCCACGCTTATGGTCACACTGGGCAGCCACAACCACCTTCATTGACAAATAGTCAGAAATAGTTAATGAGTAATTCCTGAGGACTTGAGTTCACACGGGTCTCACTAAACTGCTGAATTTAGACTGGGAGCTCTGCTATAGGTCCACACTAAATGTTAACTATCACTTAAAACTGTACCATACACGTATCTTCAGTGTATTACTTTACATCTAGAGCCTGATGAGTTTAAAATAGTCTTTCCGTAGACTCCACTTGCCAATGTTTATTCCCTCATCAAGTTATTGTCATTTGAACCAACAGATGGCGCTCTGACATCTCCATAAAACATTAGAGGCTGCAGCCAAGAAGCAAGAGGATTTTTAGCGTTTTGGCTGCTTTATTGGATTACCTGTCTTGACCCCACTGATGGGCTGGAGTCAAAAAAGGACAGGAAACTTTTATCTTCAATACTGCTATTTCTAAAGTGTCAGTCTTTGCCAACATTTCTTAAAAGAGAGACAGTTGAGTTGGTATAAAATCAGTAAGGCAAGGTGTTACAGAAAAACACTGAATTATTCAGTGCTGCTAATAGGATTAGAACAATCCCCAGGACACACAAAAGCACAAAAACACACTGAATGAAGCATCAAGCTGTCAGATGGTAAATCCTTACATCAGTTTCCAGAAGGTTGTACATGCTGATCTCAGCCACCTCCTTAGATTCATGAAACTTCTCCAGCGCCTGCCTGACCTCTTCATCTGGAATTTTCCCCTGACGTTTCTTCTTATAGTCAAAATCCAGCCTGCGTCCTTCAAGTTTTTTCAAATGGTGCTGAGAATGAGGAAAACTCTTTCAATATAAGACCAACATCAAAACATTGCAAAGGCAATTAACTCTAAATATAAAATGTATTCCTCAAAAAGCAAAAGGAGTACTTTATTTTACAAAGGAGATTACAATCTTCATAAATACATTAATGTGCAGATCTTCACTTTTTGTAAAGAGTCTAGAACATTTTGGGCCCTATCATACACTTGCCGCAATGCAACGCCAGATGCGACGTTTTTGCTAGTTTCAGCCCGACGCAGTTATCATTTTCACGTCCACGTTGCTTAAATAGCAAATGCATTCGTGCCCATCTGTTTGCCCATGGTCTGAAAACAAGGTGTGTTAAGGCGCATTGCTATTTTGAGGCAACTGAAATCGACTGTGCCATTGACCAACAACAACCTGGTCTAAGTCAATAGCGCAGTGTTTTTTGTTATTTAAATGGGGACATTAGTAATATGGGCCTATAGGCGGATGCACAACACGCGTACACTCTGCTTATTACTCACACAGGGAGTTGTTTATTCAGCAGCACATAAACATTTTTAAAAATAAAAGGATTCCTCTTTGGAGAAGCGTTCAGTCTTTCCGCTCGCAAATTCCGCCATGTAAATAGCGAATCCCCCATGGTGCAAGCGTAACTGGCTTTTAAAGGGAACGGGAGATGAGAGGTTTATAGCACTTTACGCCTAAAACACACCCATGACTCATTAAGAGACTAGGTACAACCCTTTTGGACCATGCGCTGACCCTTTTTTCTATTGTTAAACTAGCAAAAGTGGATTCGGACACGTCCTAAGTGCACCTGCGCTTCAGACCATGCATTCAGATCGTTAAAATAGGGCCCTTAATCTGCAAAGACAAAAAAAACTGTAGGGGTACAACAGCTTGTCACTGGGGCAGGGACAAAGTTGTACCTTATCTATCTCTAAAAGGTGCATATTATTACCTTAGAGTATATGCACCCTTAAGGTACAACTATGAACCTTTCAGGGGTAATGCTCCATTGAATGTGCAACATTATTGCAATTTATTTTCTGACAGTGTGGGTATCAACAAACAAAAAAATAAAATAGGTATCTCTATATGCGTGTGTGAGACAGAGAGAGAAAGCCAACCTGTATCTCTCTTAGGTCCTTGTCACACAAGCCTTGTAAAGGGTCAATGAAATTCTGTTTGACATCAATGTCCAAAGAATCCTTCACCTCTGCTAGCCTCTTCATACTTTCACCAGCATCAACTAAAGCACCACCTACAAACAAAAATGTGGTTGTTTTGTACATTTGGTTAGCAGAAAATTGCAAACAAAACTTGTGAGGTTTTAACAGCTGCTCTCATTTTGTAAACCCACCGAAGTTTGTTTCCTCTCCGAGTTCTCTGCCATACTTTCCCATGCATTCTCCCAGCAGCCCCTCGGCCTGTGGATAACCTGGACTCTTCACCTGCCCTCTGATCTTAGACATAGTGTTTAACATAGAGAGCTTTGCACGAGATGCTGTGTGAGACAGACAGACAGAAACAGAGGCAACAATGGAGAATGGAAAAGAATGTTTTACAGTAATGATCAATTGTGTGCGTCTGTTTTGACAGAAAAAAAAATGTGTACAAATTTTCTACAAAGCTCCAGGGATGTCTTTGGTCTTACCTGGATTGGGCTGCAGGTACTCTGATGTTTTAGAGATGACTTCTACTACAGCTTTATTTGTCACATCTACTTTCTAAAGAAACACAGAGGGGAGGTCAATACACAGAGAACACACGTACACGCACCGCTACAGGCAAGACACAATAACCAACACAGAATAAAAAGACAAAATGGCTTTTTAATAACATGTGACAATAGGAACAGTCTAATTAATCAACGTCTAAAACTAAAATCACTCTGGAATGTTTCCAATTCTTGATTCGGATTCCGCAGTCCAATATTTTTGTATAACAATGCTAAACAGTACATTTGACAGTTATCTAAAGCCGGGGACACGACTAGCTGAAACATTCTAAGACTGAACTGATTTTAAATGCTGACTGTAAACAACTGGCACAGACCCGGCACGTTTGGGCATGATCAGTGGTAAGTATCAAATTACATTCATAATCGGCCTTACAGTCGTTAAGTGTGTCCCCGGCTTAAGACCACTACAGTCACGACGGGACATTCTGCTGAACTCAACTGTGTGAGATCTTGTAGCGAAACTAACATAGATGTCAACAGACAGCTGCCGCTACATATTTGCAGCGCAATTTGTGCAGAAAAAACGGTAAAAACCCTGCAGACAATCACATTATCACCTATAGACACATTTCATTATGTATTTCCTGATTAATTTAGCTAACTACAACACTTCTAGTGCTGTTTTTTAAAACTTATAATCAAGCAATAATGTAGGCTGTTATTCTCAAATCAGGAAGTAAAAACAAACTGGTTCATTCTGAGCAAAAACGCTGGGCTATTTATTTATTTTTTATTCCGGTTCCAGAGTTACCAGTTAGAACATAATATAAAATGCTGCTTTATTTATTTAGAAACAGAAATAATTTAAAATGTTATTTGTATATTTTATTTTTCATTTTATCAGTCTACAGTAAATGTCCAACACTCCCAATACTATTTAACAGAAGCTTGACTGCATTTGACAAAAGAGCTGCAGAGATATTCAAGGAACTGTATTTCCTCACCATATTTCCACAAATATATTATATATAATTAAAGGGTATATATTAAAATATTATGTGATTTTGTTTTATTATTTAGTCTATTTAAATGAATATATATTCAGAAACAAGTGCAGTTATAAAGCCTACATAAGCTACCATTGAATTTTTTCTGTTTAACTTTTATTAGACTCCAGGTCAAAATTTGAACAGAATGCAGTTTCACTTTTCCAACTGCAGAACAAAATGAATAGCATAAAAACAATTAACTTGCAATATTAACTTATAATTAACATAACATAAAAGAAGATGTGTTTGACAAAATGACAAAAATAAGGATGAATGATACTTGACAGGGAATGTATCTCTTGCAGAATAGTCGACGGCGCCAGTCGCAAATATTACAATGTTTTAATAACATCTTTAAGGACGACTGGCAACAGCTGGTTCTTAAATTCTAGTCTAGTCTTTAGAATTTTGTTTCAATTAGGACAGGTTTTGTATTTTTTTTTTTTTTGACTGATCGTAGGCCTCATTTATCTGAGCTTATATTGGTCATAAATGACCATACTTTGAAAATGAATGAGGGAGATTGAAAATAAGAGAAACATTTGAAAGAATACCAGTTGACAAAAAGACTGAATTCAATATTTCGTGATAATATAGCATAAGAAACGTTTACAAGCAGTTTTTAAAAGGCCATCATTTTTGACCCAGGAACACAAAAGGTGTTATGGTTTTTCAACACTGCATAAGGGTTAAATGGCTTACATCTCACATAATAAGACCATTTCAACAAATCAATATTTCATGTTAATTTATTTATTTAGTAAGTAGCTGTGAAAAGCAGGATCATATAGAGTCAGCTGGTCAATATTTGACATGTCATCAGGCTTATTTTGCAATGTTGGCCAGCAGACTGTACTTTAGTTTTTGTATTGAATTTCCCTACATAAGATTTATCAGACTACTGTTCAAGTAATTATTTGCTTGTATTATATTAAACCATTTACTAAAATATGTAATATGTAAATGAATGAAGAGGCATCTGTAAAATATGCGAGGCCACACAGAGTTTAGTGTTAGAACAAAGTTTAACATATATCATTGATCATTGTTTTCAGGAGACCTGATGACATCACTCGTGTTTAGAGGATAGGACTATTAAAATCAGATTTCAGCCTAAGACACTGCAGTGAAAAAACATTTCAGATCATTATAAAAACATACAATCCTCCTGGATCACTCCTGGATCCGCACCACTTTTACTTTGTAAGTGAAAGAAACTTTCCAGAAAAACACAGGTGGTGTTGAAAATCTCATTGATGGATGTGTGGGACAGAGGTCATGCCTTTGAATCACTTGATGTGTTTAAATCAATGTTTTTAGAAAGACTGTTGGCTGCGGTGTGGGAAAATACTCTCCACTTACTCTCTCCAGGTCCTTGAACTCCTCGTCCAGTTTAGTTCCCTCAGCACCACCAACCTTCTCACTCACCATCTGACAAACAGAGAGAGAAGCCCTTTTTAAACCAGTATGACTATATTCAAATTAGAGCTTGAATTATTCTGTATAAATTGAGAATCACATTTCTTTTTCAAATAGAGATCATGATTTTTTTTCGAACTAAAAAAAGAAGAAGAAAAAAAAAGATTTGGAATTAATTTTTTTTTTTAAATGGATGAATGAATAATTAAATTACTCATTTATAAATACTTCATACTTCACTGGGGAGTCTGCTTTATTAGTGTTTCTGAAAGCATCTTGAATGAATGATTCAATGACGAGTAAATGTTTACACCTGGTGTCGTGAATGTAATTGATATAATTGTTATTTGAAGTACCACGTTACTTTCAAAAGTTGATTTGCTCTATGATCTCGATTTATATTGCACATGCTCAGTTAGCCCCTCCTCCTACCTGGAAGAAAGCAGGCACATGTAACCTTTTCTGTAAAAAATACTTTTCAAGGTAAAAAATTTTTTTTTTTATGATCAGAGTTTTTGTCACACTGTTTAAACTCTTTGCGTGAAGCATTGTAAAGTCATAATTTTAAAATGAGTTTTTTCTTAGCTTGTAACAGGCAAAGCTAGCATGTGTCAAAGCTTTGTGTCAAGATAGATAGCATAGCAATGTAGTGACAGTTGCAACATGACATTCTGACAAAATCTGCAGGACAGTGGCCCTCCTTGTCTGGCTATCATCAGACCAAGCTCAATTTAAGATTGAACATTGGTCTGGGGAGTCTGCTATGTATTTTCTACTGCACAAGAGGCGTGATAAACGAGCATAAATTAAATGACTCTGTACGCAATTGGATAGTCCATCAACCAATCAGACCACTAGAGGCGTGATCAACGAGCATAATTCAAATGACTCTGTATGCAAATGGATAGTCCTTCAACCAATCAGACCACATCAGGCGTGATCAACGGGCAACGACCCATCGCTTCTCTAGCCATCATAGTGTTAAACCCACCAATAGGGCGCCAGGTGGATAAGCCAGTCTGTGATTGGTTCCCGCAAAGTGTAACAGAAGCAGTAAAAATGAATGTACAGGTTTCCAGACTGAGTTGCAGGGCGGAAGCAAATCGGCTGGGTTTACCCAGTCTATGGCCCTCCAGGAGTAGGACTAGACACACACACACACAACACACGACACACAACACACAAACATTCTTACCCTAAACGCTTAACCTAATTATAACGTATCCCTAAAACCAAGTCTTGACCCTCAAACAGGCCTTTATGGGGTCTAGACCGGCCAAAATGTCCTCACTTTTATCTCTTTGTCCTCACTCAGGTGGTATAGAACTCAAACTGAATAGAGTTTAAATAGAGATTGTAATCTTTCAATGATTAAACGTGCAGCTCTAATTAAAATGCAAGACATTTACGAAATGTAACTAACTGGAAAAGCTTGTATTATTTAATTCTACAAAATCAAACCAGGACACAACACACAGCGACCAGTTTAATCCAAATCATGAACTTTTCCTGTCAATTTACACTTCCCCCTCACCTCTGTATTCCTCACAATATATAAACTGCAGAAAATGGCTAACTTTCATGAGGAACTCATTTTAGCACTGTACACATGTAAATCCAATTAACCCTCCCTGCAACTCATTTCTCTTGCGCTCACTTGGGAGGGATACTTTTTCCCTCTGCACTTCCATAGTTTTCACACTTAATGCTTTAAAGGGCTCCAATACTACTATTATTCTCAGGAAACCATTGTAAATATTATACAGCATATCTTGCATTGCTTGCCTACATCAAAACACCAGTGGTATTAAACAAAAAACAAAAAAAAAGCTGTGTGAACCTGCGTCTGCCACAACAGTTGTTATTCTCAGGACTTGGTAACACATGCTCATCCCACTCAGTCTTTATGTCCTGAATGTGCAACAAAGAACCAAAGACAGTGATCGTGCAACTGTTGAAACAAGGCCACGTGTTAAATTGCTGTCCTCACTAACATATGTTGCTCGTTTTATTGCTTTTCTTGACCCTAACTGGAGGAAGCATACATTTCAACATGGAAAGCGCTGGATGTTTGTCATATCACGTCATATGAACATTAATCACAAACACATGTCATTTTATGGTGGTAACTTGCCATGCTGAGAAGTTAATGTTGTGTTTTTGCTATTTCTATGGCTGTGTTAAAGATTATTTATCTATAACAACCACCAACCTTGGTATGTTTCCTTGTGTTTTACTCTAGCATTTTCTACGGTCTAAACATGCACGTCTAGTTTGTGAACAACACACTTCAAATGGTCTTTTAAGTCCGATCAAAGTTTCAAAACCATTAAAAATGCACTATGGGACATTCTTGCAACATCTGCTGTATAGATTACAGCAGACATCTCTTGCTGGTTAAAACACCGAAAACATTTGCAATACAATTTAAAAATATATATACTAGGGCAGTTTATTGAATTAATAACATTGGTCATTTGAATGTAATTATCACAATTATGTGCAAAATATTAGCTGACTAAAGCCACCAAATGAAGGTAATTCACAGACATGTCATTACTGTGGCAGACAAAAGCATTGAATAGATATAACACACAGTGTGCCATTAGAAGTCAATAAATTGTTTCTTTCACATCATTTAACGTAAGCCTATTAAGCCTGCAATCTTTTTTAATTGTTAGTACATATGCAAATTGATGTCTTATAAAAAAGAAAATCCCAAAAAATGAATGTGTTAACACCGCCACCATGCACAAGAACAATCATGAACAACTTGATACAATTGTGTCATGATAAATAACACAGTTATTTTAAGCCAAAGACGTCAGCACAAGAACACTCCATCACAACCGTAGCTGTTTGACATGGAGGTGTCTGCTTGCAGTGACCTTTTCACTCCATATCCTCCAAGCATGTTTGCATATTTGTGCAATTCAGTTTGTTTGGCAGAGGAGGGCACAAAGGAAACTAATTAATAATTAACCAGTGTTTTGTGGCAAGTCCATGGGTGCGTCCAAATGTCTCCAATATGTTGAGATGACGAAAGACACTGGATAGAGTTAACGCCATAGACTAGCTGGAAAACATGATACGGCTTAGATTAAGGCAACAGATAAAGACTGACGTGTTCAAATTCCCATCAATTTAACATTTAACTGAAGGGAATATTATCAGTAACACCTTTCTATTTAAAAACTACTTCAAATCAAATTTTGTAAACAATCTTGCTGTTAGAATAAGGGAATTAATATACAGAACTACATTTACTATTTGGATACTTTGGTTACATTTTATTTTAAGTGTCATTGTTACAGTGTAATTATATATTTTAGTACTGATTGATAATAATTTACTACATGTACTATAGGGTTAGGGTAGGATTAGGGTTTGGTTGAGGGTTAGTTGCATGTAATTATGCATCATTTAATGTTATCACTGCTAAGTACATGTAACAAGGGTACATGTACATACAATATATTGCCAAAAGTTTTGGGACGTCTGCCTTTACATGCACATTCCTTTACATCCCATTCTTTATCTGTAGGGTTTAATATGGAGTTGGCCCACCCTTTGCAGCTATAACAGCTTCAACTCTTCTGTGAAGGCTTTCCACAAGGTTTAGGAGTGTGTTTATGGGAATTTTGGACCATTCTTCTAGCAGCGCATTTATGAGGTCAGACAGGCACTGATGTTGGACGAGAAGGCCCTCACAGTCTCCGCTCTAATTCATCCCAAAAGTGTTCTATCGGGTTGAGGTCAGGACTCGTCAGTCAGGCCAGTCAAATTCCTCCAATCCAAACCTGCTCATCCATGTCTTTATGGACCTTGCTTTGTGCAGTCATGTTGAAACAGGAAGGGGCCATCCCCAAACTGTTCCCACAAAGTTGGGAGCATGAAATTGTCCAAAATGGTATGCTTGGTATGCTGAAGCATTAAGAGTTCCTTTCACTGGAACTAAGGGGCCAATCCCAACCCCTGAAAAACAACCATAATCCCCACTACACCAAACTTTACACTTGGCACAATGCAGTCAGGCAAGTACCGTTCTCCTGGCAAAAGCCAAACCCAGACTCGTCCATCGGATTGCCAGACAGGGAAGAGTGATTTGTCACTCCAGAGAACACGTCTCCACTGCTCGAGTCCAGTGGCGGCGTGCTTTACACCACTGCATCCGACACTTTGCATAGCACTTAGTGATGTAAGGCTTGGATGCAGCTGTTCGGCCATGGAAACCCATGCCATGAAGCTCTCTACGATTTGTTCTTGAGCTAATCTGAAGGCCACACAAAGTTTTGAGTTCTGTAGCTATTGACTCTGCAGAAAGTTCCTATCTTCTGTGCACTGTGCGCCTCAGTATGCGCTGACCCGCTCTGTGATTTTACGTGGCCTACCACTTCGTGGCTGAGTTGCTGTTGTTCCCAATTGCTTCCACTTTGTTATAATACCACTAACAGTTGACCATGGAATATTTAGTAGTGAGGACTTATTGCACACGTGTCAACCTATCACGGTACCACGCTTGAGCTCCTGAGAGCGTCCCATTCTTTCACAAATGTTTGTGGAAGCGTCTGCATGCTTAGGTGCTTGATTTTATACACCTGTGGCCATGGAAGTGATTGGAACACCTGAATTCAATGATTTGGAGGGGTGTCCCAATACTTTTGGCAATACAGTGTATGTTACAAGGACACTGTAAAATAAAGTGTTACTGATACTTTTAATTAGTTACAGCATTAACATATGCGATTAATTCAAACGTGTTTAATATTTTACTTTCAATTTATTTTCAGTAAGAAATTACTGAAGCATGTAAAACTGCATCATTAACGTAATTTACATCACGCAGTTAGATGATCTTGGGAGTAGGGAGTTTATTACAGAGCGTCTACTACAATGGTGCAAGCCCTTTTAACCTATTCCTGTTAGGTGGAAATTTCTATTCTAAACCTTTAACCCGATTTCACTTCTCAGTTTGCAGACAGATCATTTTAATGCGCTAAACTCTGGGAAAGTTTTCAGTCCAATGATACAGTAAGCAAATTCTTTCAAACAATGCAGTCCAAAATGGAGCTAATGTAAAGACAACCAGGTGGATTACATCAGATATGGCAGAGAGAATAGAGACTTGCGTTGCGTTTTCATTGAATTATTCATTCCAATGTGTGTTTGGCTTTAAAACACGAGCTCTGTCATATTTTGTCATTGTTTCTGAAGAGCTCAAGCCCTCACTCACCACACTGTGTGACATACAGACTGAACAGAACGTCAAACCATCCCACTGCTATATGGCCAGATTATACGGAAAATATGATTTTCAGCTGCATAAAGAAAACCAGACTCCCTCGCTAGTAAAGTTTTGATGGATAAGGATTGCAATTAAGATTACGGTTAAGTGTGCAAACATTAATATGGACTCCTTATATCATTTGGTTATTTGGTAGTCTTTTACCTTGAAAAAAGCTTGCAGAAAATATAGTTTTGTGAGAATCACCCTTCGATCTGATGGTTAACTTTGCTGGATATGGCAAATGATGACAAAATGAACGTGTTGAACAAGATAAATGCTGTAAGCCCAACATTTAATGTTTTTGAAAGATGTCTCTTATGCTCACCAAGACTGCATTTATTTGATCAAAATTACAGTGAAATTGTATTACAATTTAAAAGAACTATTTTCTATTTTTTTTTTATTAAATGTAATTTATTCCAAAGTTGAATTTTCAATAAACTATTTAATTCAGCAGTCAATACTCCAGTCTTCAGTCACATGATCCTTCAAAACAATCATTCTAATATGCTGATTTGCTGCTCAAGAAATATTTCTCATTTTTATCAATGTTGAAAACAGTTGTGCTGCTTACTGTTTTTGTAGAAACCATGATACATTTTTTCAAGATTTGTGATGAATAGAAAGTTCAAAAGAACAGTATTTATTTGAAATAATACATTTTTATAACAATGTAAAAGTCACTTTGATCAATTTAATGAACCCTTATTAAAGTAAAAATGCCTAACCAACAAGCCTTATCTGATGCAGGCACGTGCAGAGGGGGGGGGGGCTTTGGGTGCTCGAGCCCCTGCCCTTTTTCAAAATGAATCAAAAGTGCCCCTCTCAGACAGATATCAATGATAATATTGTGGTTAATAAAACTAAATAAATGTGATTATTATAACATGACAATGAATACAATAGTAATGAACGGCTCAAAAGTCGGACAATTTCTGTTGAGGCGTTGTCATAACGCGTTGCTATGGGTCGCGTGCGTTTTGATTGACTAATGAGTTTCCACTGTTCGGAAACGGCTCTCGAGCCAAATATGGTCCTTTCAGAGAGTGTGTGGCCTTACGGGAAAAAAGTAAACCAATATTTTTTTTATATCGATAATCAGAGCTAATGTGTTGATTTAATTACAAAGCTATATATTAGCTATATATTTTAAAGTATTACACAATTCACCAATGCCCGTTTGTCATGTATATACACCAACCAATCGTGATCTGGCAAAGCAAGTTCAAATTCCATTGGGCGATGTGAAGCGGTAATTTTCTGTTCTTATTCATAAATCGGTTGAAAAATACATGGACAGACGAACTAACGTTTGTGGAACAATTTCCTGCGGTTTGGCTCATTTTATAAATTGCATCACTGACAAAATGGATTTTAACAAACAACAAACAAATCCCTGCACAAAACCACAGCAGCAAAAGTCGCATTAATGGTAAGTAGTGTTAAATTCACTTTTATGTATATTGATACACTGTTTACTATTTCATGAAACTATCAAAGTTAAGAAAACCCAAGTGACTGGCGAAATGGTTACGTGAAAGGACTTTATTATACTATTTTTGAATATATGCAGCATTATGAAATAAGTCTCTTATGTTCATCAAGCCTACATTTATTTGATAAAAAACAGCAATATTGCGAAATATATTAAAATAATGGTTTTCTATTTTAAAATAATTTAAAATATAATTTATTCCTGTGATCACAGCTGTATTTTCAGCATCATTACTCCACTCTTCAGTGTCACATGATCATTCAGAAATCATTCTAATATGAGGATTTAATGTCAATGATGGAAACTGATACTCTTTTCAAGATTCTTTGATTAATAAAAAGTTAAAAAGAACACAATGTAATAATATTTCACAATATTAGGCTACTGTTTTTTCTGTATTTTTGATTAAATAAATGCAGGCTATATATACACACATGTATATATATATATATATATATATATATATATATATATATATATATATATATATATATATATATATATATATATATATATATATATATATATATATATATATATATATATATATTTACATATTGCCCCTTTTTTACATTTGAGCCCCTGCCCCTGACGAACTCTCTGCACGGCCCTGATCTGATGCATATTCCAGAAAATGTGTCCAAAACATACAGAGAGACACCAGAAGACCATTTGTTCTGTAATGATTGCAATCGGACACTCCCGCAATGAAACTGTACAGCTCAGTCCGCTGGCAACATGATTATGTATATTTACGAGTGAAAGAGGCCTTATCAGCAGGTAAAGAGATAATACAGAGGCTCAGCTCTGTCACACACTGTTAATAAAGAATACAAAGTACTGCTAACTTTGACACAAATATGCATACACACAAACAGCCGGCCACATAGCTGAAGCAGACCCAGCAGGCGAAGACTGAAACCAAGACCACACTCCATAATGCAGTGCTTGTGAGTCTAATGAAGAGAAGAATGCATGACTGTGTCAACTGCTACAGACAACGCAGGAATTTCAGTACAATCCCTCTTACGCAATCCTCACACAAAACAAATGTCAAGTAAATGTCTTACTAGGTAGACATTGACACCTGCTTAAAGGTGATGGATCTACTTTTTCTGTTAAAAAAATACTTTCTCCTATCCACCCTAACTATGCCCAGACAACTAGAAGGCATCATTTCTCACAGAAGTGTAAACAATGTCTCAATTAAAACATTGCTGTTTGTAGTAGCATCTCAACAAGCCTGACTTAGCAACACTGGCACAACCAATGGCATCTGTTTGTCTGACCAGAGGAAGGGTTCAGGAAACCTGTTTGAAAACATTTCACTGTTTATTTTTACTGCAGTGGTGCCAAAATGATATTTAATAAAAAAACAAGAAAGTGTCGATTTTGGTTACATGCCGAATTTAAAGATTACAAGGGCACATGAATTAAAAAAAAAGATATGCACAGATGATAATTTAGAATAAAATTGTCAATTATAAAAACTAAGAAAAAAATTTTTTTTTAGTCCATGTGAATTTCGTAATGACTATTTCAAAGGGAAAGAAAAAAAATCACTTGAAAATATTGTATTGCTCCAAGTAAAGCATTTTTCAAGTTTTAGAAATGTATGATGTCCCCAATGTTCACTGCAGCAAGCACATCAGATTCTATACCGGAAAGGCTATGCTGTGATAAGATGTCTTATCTATCACATCAGTCATTCTTATTCTTACAATTTTATTGTGTTTTAGTTAGGGATGCACCGGAATTTCGGGCGCCAGAAATTACAGGCCAAAAAAGGCATTTTCGTTTTTTGTCCGAAAGAGAAAAAAAAGCCAAAAATATGAACTGAAAGTAGGGCTGTGCGATATTGAAGAAAAATGCGATATGCGATATCCTTGTTAAATAATGCGATAATCTATTTCTTTCCCCAACTGACATGGGCGTGGTAGTGGGGGGAAAAGTGGACCTGACTACCCAGGGCCCCGTCTAGGGAGAGGGCCCTTTGAAAAGTCTGGAATATATTTTAACATGGAACATGGGGGCCCATCAGGACTGCCAATGCATAGGGCCCAGGATTTTGTGCTACACCCCTGCCAACTGATATCTTTCACTTAAAGCCTAACCGACTGTGTTTACATGAATACTCATCAAGACAGCCATTTCGACACAACTGTGTGTATTTGACAGTTTGAGTGTGTAACAAGACACGGAAAAAAGAACAGCTTGTGCGTACGTTTCGGTGTGTGTCTCAGACAGCAGACAGCGCGAGACTGCAAGGAGTTGGTTTTTGCAAGTTATTGCGTTTAATAACTCTTTTTGACATCAAGCAAGTCACATAAGTAACAGTCATGTGCCCAGTCTATTCTCTGCTATATGCGTCGACCTAAACCGTACACTTTTCACAATGTTGAAGTAGCCTTTTAAAATCATTCAGATATTGCGTACCCTTGCGATATGTACATTTGCGATATTTCGATATATTGCGCAGCCCTAGCCGAAAGTATAGGTCGCACCGCACCGCACCGCACCACCCCGTCCCGACCCTTAGTGTTCAGCAGTCAGGTTTCACTCTCATGGGCAGCTTTTTTTTGTAACTTTGCCAGCGGCACAGCTTCCGAAAATGCACAAAAAAAACTCCACAGTAAGTGATGGTCAAGCAGTCTGACACACAGATTGCTAACGGCGGGTCCTTGTGGTAATTACAGTATGTCGGGCAGGAAATCCAAATGTTCACTATTATTTGGCGCATATCCAAGTGTTTTTACGGAGTGTGGAAGCTAAAGTATAGCGCACTTATGGTTCATTTCCACCGAGTGGTGCGGTGAGGTGCAGTATGGTTCAGTTCAGTATTGTACGATTCAGGACCGTAAACCCTGATCCGGGGTTTCCGCCGCCAACAGTATTCTTATGATAGGCGTCATTCTCGCACGAAGACATGTAAACAACAATGGACGACATACAGCAGATCTTGTTCTTGTTTCTCGGCATGTGGCTGTTTGTCACAAGAAGTAGACACGCTTCGTTTGAGCCAAGGCTGCAAGGAAAAACACAGCCGAAAAAGCACGCGCAAGTGATGATTCTCTGTCAACCATTCAATGTTTTGCAATGAGTCTAGCTCCACCCGTTAGTACCAGATCCCTGTGCTAGGTACCCCAACGGAAGGGTACAAAAAAGGGGTACGGTACAGTTTGGAATTTGGAATGCCATTAACATCTTAACTTCTTAACTTCTGACAATGGAAACGGCAAAAATTGCGTATCGCACTGAACTGAACCGTGCCGCTCGGTGAAAACAATCCATTACTGCATGACATGGAAGCGCCAGCGCAATCACTTGCATTTTTTCAACTTAAAATACTTCATTTTTGGCCACCCTTCCAACATCATTTCTTCATTCCAAACTGTAAAGGGTCTACTTTACTTTGTGTAAACTCACAATAACAACAAAACATGCTTTTGTAAAATAAAGAAAACAAACAGGATGCGCTTTCTGTCGTCTTGATCTCCCCGAACTGCAAGGATAATTGCCTCACAGACATGTATAGAAAACTTGAAATGTCTACATTAAACAAACCAATTTGAATCGAAAAGAAATACTCTGATTATGAAAGGTGCATTTCTCTCTATAGGCACGTCCACTGTGCAGACTGTCAGCATCGTCACCTTGATCTTTGCAGCCGACACTGACTGAGAAAACACTAGTTTATTAATAAACAATTCAAAATGTCTCCTTGCTATTTTTTTCCCAGACACATTCATAATTATTACTTTTGCCAGTGCTTTGAGGCAAGGAATAGGCATATATTCCGTCCGACTAATAGGCATATATTCTGTGATTAGTTGACTCATGGCTTAAATTAATAACTACTAGTCGACTAGAAAAATCTTTAGTCGGGGACAACACTGGTTAAATTTGATTCTGTTGCCTAAAAAAGAAAGAAGAATAATATAGGCTATTGATATTTAATTTTTTTATTATTATTCTTTCAAATTTTAGCGTGTTACTGAAAGTGTGGTTATTTTATTGGCATGTATTTTTTTTAAATTCAGATTTCATCAAGTTATTGAATTTAATTGAAAAGTATAATAATAAAAAATGAACATAGTGTGTGATATATATATATATAGAGTTGTCAAAAGATTAATCGCGATTAATCTCATCCAAATGCATGGCTCGACATTAACGCTTGTCCGCTTGTCCGGGACAAGTGGATTTTTTGAAGGGACGGACAAGTAGCCTGATAAAACGTCATTAAAGGTCCCATGGCATGAAATTTTCATTTTATGAGGTTTTTCAACATTAATATGAGTTCCCCTAGCCTGAATATTGTCCCCAAGTGGATAGAAATATTGATCGGTGTAAACCCGAGTTCTGGCTGTCTCTCTCTGCCTTTGAGAAAATGACAGGCCAGACGAGCCAATCCTGAAGTCTCCTGGTTTGACGTCCAAGCAGGAACGGTTACCTCCCTTTCCTCCACCCAGAGAATCTGGCACGCCCATGCAAACGCTCGAGAGATCATGGGTTGTGAACAAGTGAATGCTGGCAGTTTCTCAGTGTTTGGATGTACAAATGAAAACAGAAGTCTTTTTTCAGTTCCTTCTGATCTGTGATCAGTAATTTCTGATGTGTAGCTAATTATTTATTATTCGTGCACACAATGCGGCTTCTCTCTCTCCAGACAGAACGGTGTTTTCGTGTTTTCTATCTTGTGAGTCAGTGTTTTTGTACGTCCTCGTCGCGTCTATCGGTTCTAAAATGTGCATACAGTCATGAGTTTCTGCTCAACATCGGCCTCACACACGCCGAAGCTCGGGCTGCACTGGCCGTTGGCCTTCAACATCCCCGACCCCCAGTACTGCATCTGGCCCACAGCGGAGGCACCAAACGCGGCGTGAGATTAAGCAGAAGGGGGGTAAGCGTGAGCATATTCGGGCTAGCCAGCCTAGCCCCACAATAAACTGGATTACATTCGATTACTGCTGTTGTGTCTTTGTTTGCGCTGTGTACTCAACGCAGTGTACCCACTGACGCTTTTATTTTATTTTAAAAATAATGCTATTATCAACACTTACTTTTAACTCGTTCATCTCGACAGCTGTAATGGTACTTTGCATGTGTTACAAAGTTGGTAATAATGATGAAGACGGACTCGGTGTGACTGGGACTCGTGTTTATTCAGAACTCTCAGATACAAACACAATAAACTCGCGCTGACTGACAGCGCTCTCACAACTCAGTAGTTACTATAAATAACTTTGTTAGCAATCGCTGATCTCCGTCTCTGGTACGTTAGTGATGTCCGGTTCGCGAACAATCTTTCGTTTGAACCGGTTCTTTTTAGTGAACCGAATCAGTTCACCAAGTCGGACTGAATCGTTCTAAACGGTTCGCGTCTCCAGTCAGCGCTGATCCATAATTTACTAAAGTTACTAACTTTCTGACATGAGTGACAGTCCCTCCGACTAGAAATAGACTAATAACCTGAAGTATATGCTGTAACTACAACAGTTCAGACATGCTGAGAACTGATGTGAAGTGAACTCAGGTCCATCCATCTCTCTGGCAGCAGCTCGTGCCTGCTCGTGCCTCATAGACCAAGTTAAACCACGCCCCCTCCGCTCATTTAAAATACAAAGATGTCAGCCAATCACAACAGTGGGCGTTTTTACTGAAGTCTCACAGTAGACACGCCTCTTGAAGCAGGGCATTCAGCCACAGGGCAAACAGTAATATTGAAAAAATGCCTTTTATTTCTAAATTATGACATTTTATGATGTAAAAGTCATACTAACAATATAAGTACACCTCAGGAAACATTATAAAATAATAGAAAAATGCCATGCCATGGGACCTTTAACAAAAATAACTTGGGAATCACCCAAATGCAAAAATGATTCTGCATTCATTACTGTAAGTGGCGATTGACAGTGAATGATAATAATGTAGGGTAGGCTATGAACTGAAGGTAACTAACGTTGTACTGTTTACGCTCGCGCAGCCTCGAAATCGAAACATATGTGCACCGCTCACACAGAGAAACTCAGTTAACAACACACTGCCGTAAAAATGTGGGGTTTATTTATATTTATAGCATGATACAGTTGCAATGTCACATTACCAAGAGTGCTGTTTTCCTGAATAACATCACGACTGGAAATGACAATGATTTCATATGACAGCTCCATAAACAATTATTAACATTAAGTCACTTACATTTTGATGCAATATTGAATGTTTTTGTTCTATTTAAGCAGCGAAAATAGTTCCAAAAGATCACAGCAGAACGAGTGTAACCGCAACAGCGTGTTAGTGAATGATTCATTGTTTTGAATGAATCGATAGAATCAAAAATTCAATTACCTATTCGTAAAAGACCGCCTCATTCTTGAATGAATCAGCGTTTGAACAAATCGACTCAATGACTCACTCATTCAGACGGTCACCTGCTGCCACCTACTGGTGGTTTAGTTTCATCTTTCCAACATTTCTTATTTGTATATTCAAAAAATATTTAAAACAATCTCATAACATTATTTAATGCAGTTATAATTTTTCAATGTAAATTATTTAATTTGACTGATAACAGCCAGTGTCGTCTTCTAATTAAATTTATTGATCCAATTTAAGAATGTAAAAGGAAATCTGAATCATAGCCTATATTTAATAAGATTAGGGGATATGCCCTTTATAAAAGGTAAAAATATCACAAATATGCATATGTCAAAGCTGATTGAACACTGGTGAGAATATTGCTTCAGAATAAATTTCATTTACAACACACACAAAAATTTTGTTTTTTTTTCCGGACAAGCACATTTTTTACTCGGACAAGTGGATGACAGATTTACTTGTCCGAAGGATTTACATGCTTAAAGGGTTAGTTCACCCAAAAATGAAAATTCTGTCATTAATTACTCACTCTCATGTCGTTGGACACCCGTAAGTCCTCCGTTCATATTCGGAACACAAATGGAGATATTTTAGTTGAAAGCTGATGGCTGAGAAAGGCTTCAATCAGGCCTCCATTGGCATTCAGTACATTGACACTTCCAAGATCCATGAAAGGCACTTAAAACGTCGTTACAAAGTCTATCTCACCACAGTGGCTCTACAATAATCTTACGATGCGACGACAATAGTTTTTGTGCGCAAAAAAAAATCAAAATAACACCTTTATCCAACTTGTTCTCGACTTCCGTGTATGCCTCCACGACGCATGCGCGAGAATATGACGCAGATCCGGCGTTCGGACATATGACCCAGAAGCGATTTGTTTACGAGCAGAGGAAGACGCGCGTGTCTAAGCTGTTGGATTCTACATTGATCGTGCTTTAGGTCTCGGCGTAGAGCTCAAAATGGGGCTTAAGTGTGTATTTCATGGATAGCCGAACACCGGCGCTACGTCATATTCTCGCGCATGCGTCGTGGAGGCACACACGGAAGTCGAGAACAAGTTGGATAAAGGTGTTATTTTGATTTTTTTTTGCGCACAAAAACTATTGTCATCGCATTGTATGATTATTGTAGAGCCACTGTGGTGAGATAGACTTTGTAACGACGTTTTAAGTGCCTTTCATGGATCTTGGAAGTGTCAATGTACTGAATGCCAATGGAGGCCTGTATGAAGCCTTTCTCAGCCATCAGCTTTCAACTAAAATATCTTCATTTGTGTTCCGAATATGAACGGAGGTCTTACGGGTGTCGAACGACATGAGGGTGAGTAATTAATGACAGAATTTTCATTTTTGGGTGAACTAACCCTTTAATGTCGAGCCCTGATATATATATATATATATATATATATATATATATATATATATTTCTTAAATATTTACATGAATGTGTTTGTATTTATATATACATAATAATTATACACAGTACACACACATATATTATGTAAACACAAACTTTTATTTTGGATGTGATTAATCGCGATTAATCTTTTGACAGCCCTAATATATATACAA
This sequence comes from Gobio gobio, assembly GCF_949357685.1. Lineage (NCBI taxonomy): Eukaryota > Metazoa > Chordata > Actinopteri > Cypriniformes > Gobionidae > Gobio > Gobio gobio. The sequence continues at coordinate 45,343,193 of NC_137116.1, read as the reverse complement.
AAAATGTATTGATATATATATATATATATATATATATATATATATATATATATATATATATATATATATATATATATATATATATATATATATATATATATATATATATATATATATATATATATATATATATATTTCTTTTTTTTTTTTTTTTTTTTTTTTTTAAGAAGTTTAAAAAAGTTTTCAGCCAAGTGCATCCAGAATTTTCGGTTTCAGTTTCGGCCCAGAATTTTCATTTTGGTGCTTCTAGTCGGTTCTAGTCATCACCATTTGGACTCAAGGCTGCAGCATATCGTTTCTGCTCAGAAATAAAAGCAAAAAGCATAATATTTCCTGGTGTGTACTGTACATTAAAAAAGACAATCTCAAAGTAGCTCAAACAGTTCTACGGACAGCACACCGAGAGGAAGGCTGGACTGAGGGTGTGACTGGTGTCAGAGTTTGTCTTTTGGCAGGGTGTCCAGCCTATGTCAAGTATTGATTACTGTGGAATGCTGGCATGAGTTCTCTGCAGCACTGCAGTCCAATAAAAAGAGCCCAGCAGAGCAAGCGAGAGCACCCCATCCCCCTTAGTGTTGCATGATTCATACTCCTCTTCTCAGGCCCAAACACTGGCCATTTTCCTCTGCCCTGCTGTACTCCTCCACTCATGTAGACCCCCCACTGGGGATCTGAGCATGTTCCTGACAGGAAATTGGGCAACCGATTGTCTTTTCCTGCTGAGATCAGCGAACAGGGACAGAGATGCACTGCTTCCCCTACATCTGTGACCATGTGCCCTAAGGAAAACACTGGCAACTTACAAACTTACAAACTGACAAAAACACATTAAACTGTTGAGTTGAGTTAATTACACCATAAACCACAGAAAAAGAATCTCCTCAAAACACCAACAGAATGCAAGAGCAGCCAAAATCAAAGAGAGGTTTTCCCGATAACACTTTTGATTGTCTTCTTCACAGGGTCCAAGTGAGACTTTTGGCACATTTAAAGCCAACACACTGCCTGCTGCGAGCCCACGCTCAGGTTCTGTTTCACTTTTGCCATTTCCAACATAACAACAAAACAATATTTAGCCAAACTGGATGGACAAGCTTTAATAAAGCTTTTCTGGCCAGTTATATCGAAACCAAAGGATATATTTTCTCCAAAGATCTGCTGAAACTGTTTTCGAGTTTTTGCTGTAATGCAGCACACTTTCATGCTCCCATCGTATGTATTAATATATTAGATGAAAACCATATTAGTCAGTTTTTCCTTTATCATATCACATTTACATTAAAATAGGGGTGAATTTTAAGTAATTTCTCTACTTTGATAGAAAAATGTATTCTTAAAAGTTTCTTCATTCTTTCCTTGCTATAATCAAATTGTTCCAAAAAAAAGGGTTCTCAAACTTCTCATTTTCACTTTTCATCCAGTTAGAATTTTGTAATATATAATTATTTAAAAAACACAATTTCCTTAAATGACATCACTCACCAGGTAAAGACAAGTGCAAACTAAAGGAAAAACATCAGCACAAATATGAACAAATATGCAAACTGACTAATTCTAAGATGTTTTGTAGTCCTGCTTTGTCTCACCTATAAAAACATTCAATCCTGTTTGACAAAATTACTGAGACTAATCGTATGATAGTATCTGAACTTTCAATTCCTCGCTGAGCAATGATAAATTATTGCTTGTTATTCCCATCCTGTCAGGAATTCTCATAATTTCTCATAAATTCTCAAGATTTTCCATTCTGCTCATTGTCTTGCCATTGTGGGAATAACAGGTAATAACTTGTAATAACATATTTATGAAAAATTGCCATACACTTCTATAGAAATACTTTCAGCGCATATTAAAATGTGCAATATATTATATATGCATATTACATTAAAAGAGCTTAAAAGCGACTGCATAGCAGGAATGACCCAAATCGTGCTTGTTTAATCACATGCAGGTTTCTTTAACCCACTGACAAGTTACATGGCTGAATTTTGCTCATTTGTAAGAGGAAAGCCACTTTGACAGTGTCAGATTTTCCAGTTGCATATTGCCAGCATAAAGTTTAAACCATAGAAACAAGAGAGATACAAACACAATATCCATATTGGACGTGATTGTCCAACAGATGCCAATAAAGAGAACTGCGGTAATGGTAAACCTGATGCTGCAGTATATTCTTGGTGTATTTCTATGCAGAATTTGCATATACTTGTACATATTTTAAATAACACTGTATCATTCGTAGATCATAAACATGTGCTCAGTGCAAAATCGTTCATTTTACTGCAGTAAACGTGGCAAATGGAGTGATGGTAAGGACGGGGGCGTTGTATTGCAATACCAATCTAAAAGAAAACAGACACTCTTCTGCATATTTTAACACATTGTAACCTCTAATTAGGTCTGAATGAGCCCATAAAGTGACGCTTACTATTTATGAAAGCTGTCAAAAAATATTAAATATGGCAATGACTAAGTTAGGACAAGACCGACAATAAAAACACATAGCAAGCAGTTTCTAACTCTACAAAGGTATGACATTAAACAATAGCACGATTTATCTTTGTAAATATTTAAAAAAGGTTAAATACAGCGAGGAGAAAAACACACAAAATACTTTTAAAATGCAGAATAGCGGGTGAAGTTTAGCGCAGCGTTAGCAGGCTAAGCTAGCTGGCACAACACTGCGGCTCAATGGAAGAAAACAACAGAAAAAAGTAACTCGCAAACCTGGCTGGCTTTGTAAAACTGCTTCTTTAAGCCCGCCACGGACATCTTCAAGGCGTAATCCCTTTTTCTCGACGAAAAAAGACTTGTAAAGTATGTTTAATACTGACACAACAGTGTGACAAAAGTCAACGGTCGCTAAGTGAAATATAAAACCAAGTCCTCAGATAAACGGTAAACGACACCCACTCCACAAAAAAAAATATTCCAGGTGGCTGTTGGGAAAGGTTTGATCAAGTTATGATATTAAATGTTCTTCTGGTGTCCTTCTACTAAAATGTGACTTTAATACGGTTAATAATCCATCCACCGCATTTGTATGTCTTGAGAAACTAGCGGTTTCCTGCGCAACGCAAGCACATTCCTAGCGCGAGCGGAGAAGGGACTGGAAAAGGGACCGCTGCGCCTCCTACCACTCAGGACATGTACTGCACCCACAACTCAACTGCTTCTATTGACCAGATGATGGAGCCAGATGTCTATTTTAGGAGTTCTACAAAAAGGCTTATAGTTTATTATTAAATACTATGCTGAGACCATCTTGGTAGCTTGTGCTTTCTAAGAACGGCATTTTGCTTTTAGCAGAATGTTATTAGATTAACAGCTAACAGCAATAATTTATTGCTGTTATTTATTGATTTAAAAAAAGTATTAATATATAAAATATATATACTATTGCCAAAAGTTTTGGGACGCCTGCCTTTACATGCACATGAACTTTAATGACATCCCATTCTTAATCTGCAGGGTTTAATATGGAGTCGGCCCCCCATTTGCAGCTATAACAGCTTCAACTCTTCTAGGAAGGCTTTCCACAAGGTTTAGGAGTGTTTATGGGAATTTTTGACCATTCTTCTAGAAGCGTAGTTGTGAGGTTAGGCACTGATGTTGGACGAGAAGACCTGGATCGCAGTCTCCACTCTAATTCATCCCAAAAGTGTTCTATTGGGTTGAGGTCAGGACTCTGTGCAGGGCAGTCAAGTTACTCACTCATCCATGTCTTTATGGACCTTGCTTTGTGCAGTCATGTTGGAACAGGAAGGGGCCATCCCCAAACTGTTCCCACAAAGTTGGGAGCATGAAATTGTCCAAAATGGTATGCTTGGTATGCTGAAGCATTAAGAGTTCATTTCACTGGAACTAAGGGGCCAATTCCAACCCCTGAAAAACAAAACAGCACCATAATCCCCCCTCCACCAAACTTTACACTTGGCACAATGCAGTCAGGTAAGTACCGTTCTCCTGGCAACCGCCAAACCCAGACTCGTCCATCAGATTGCCAGACAGAGAAGCGTGATTCGTCACTCTAGAGAACACGTCTCCATGTCTATAGAGTCCAGTGGCTGCCTGCTTTCCACTGCATCCCATGCTTTGCATTGCACTTGGTGATGTAAGGCTTGGATGCAGCTGTTCGGCATTGGAAACACATTCCATAAAACTCTCTACGAACTGTTCTTGAGCTAATCTGAAGGCCACATGAAGTGTGACCATGGAAGTGATTGGATCTATATTAAATTAATGTAATTGCTGATTTGGTGCTCAAGAATTTTTTTTATTTTTATTACCGTTGAAAAAGGCTGTGCTGCTTAATATTTTTGTGGGAACTGTCAAGTTCCAAAAACATCATCTCCTAACAGTCACTTTTGATCACTGTAATGCATTCTGGCTGGTTTTATATATATATATACGATATAAGATATTGAAAGTTTTGAGATTTTTGTTATATGTCTTTAATTTTATGTCTAAAGTGCAAAAATTAACTTTTACGGGATTGTTCCTTTAGGAGTTTTTAAAGCAACAAAACACTCAAGTGTAAAGTAAAAATACCTTTATTACATTCTGTAATCCATGTGTTTAATCCTCATTGTACAATAATAACTCTTTAATGTGTTTGTTTTATTCTCTGTATCCATAATATACCATAAAATTATATTCCTTAAAATCTATATGACTTATTTACTTAAAAATAAACAACCACAGAAGGATCATGGCCAAGAATGAGGACTCTTTTAGGGGATTTTCTGCTTAAAAATGCTCTTTAAAAAAATAGGATTTTAATTCATCAAGACAAAGGATGACACTAGACGGGTGAGAAAATATGTTACAGAAAATGACCAAAATGAAGAAAGAAATATCACAAAAAAACAAAACCAAAAAAAAATACAAAAACCCACAACACTAGATTCAAAGATTATATTCATCCTTAATATAGTTTTGATCCTATTCTTTTTTTAACCAAGTCAAACTGAAAAAGATCTCCAATAGCGCTGATATAAGACAGGGGTAAAAATCTTTGATACTTCTGCAATAAACATTCACAAGAAAAGTTACCGTACACAGTGATCAAGGTTTAAGGTCTTCTATTTGGTGCAAGGTGTCTTGCTAGGCTAACTGAAGAAGACATTTTAGGACAGAGAACCCAGCTATCTCCCTGAGTGACTGAGTGTAGATATAAACGCACACTTCCTGAACTACCCTCAAGGATGGCGCGAACGGCTGTGGCAGTTTGTAGGGCTGCAATTACACTCCACAAAAATCTAAATGGTTTTTACAAAGTATTTGCACTTTTTTACCATCTTTATCCGCCTTCACACATCAATTGAAGTCAGTTAATACTAGAAAAGCGTAAAAAAATAAAGAAAACTTTGAGTGTACTGTAGACAGAATTTAGCGAGGAGGTGTTAAATGATCTGAGCTGGAGTGCTTATGAAATCCAAGGAGATCCTTGGCTTGTGAGGGCCGTCAATACTAAAAATGGAAAGACTTATTATTGCACGGGCAGACATTATGATACTGTATTAAGCACCCAGAAAATGTGTATTACACCAACTATATAAAGTCTAACAAGAAAATATACAGCTAGGCACTGTTCCAGCAGTGCAAAAATAAAACATTAGACTTGTTAAGTTTAACTGACAGGAAACTAGAGGTTGATACTTATCAATCATTCGAAACATCTTTCATACCCTGTAATCTCACAAAGCTAGAACTGGACACTGAGGGGTTTTCCTTAAAGTTTTGGCTGGTTTTCTGCTTTCTGGACCACTCCTAAATCTTGACTTCCTGGCTCAGAAGAATGGAGGCTGCTATTACACTGCGGACAGATAGCAGCATTTTTTTTCTTCTTCTTCTTCGTATTGAACTGCAAAGTTTGGGAACACAAACTAACCATAGTATTCCCTAACTCAGGGGGGTAGCTGATGGCTCTGTCAACCAATAGTTGTGCTATATGTGAACACAAAGGATAAAGGGATGACAAGAAGAAGGAAAAAAAAAACATCACACAACACAACACTGATCCTCACATCAGACACAATGTAAAGCATGAGGCCTGTGAATCCATTTATCCTCACAGCTGAGACAGAAAAAGTCCGAATTGTGACATTTCCGCAGTGTCCTGGCGATTGACGCGAGCTCAGGTTGTCCGTTGTCTCTAAAAATATATGGTTCCTTCCAGCCGCTTACTTCCGTGTTCTTTCCGTTCTCCGTTTGAGTGGTTTGCTTCGCGCTCACATGGAGGATCTGACTTCAGAAAGCCTCCCTCATAGTGCCATTGTCTTTCTGCCATCTATTGTGTAGCAACAGCAAAGTCCTGCTCCTGCATAGTCCTTTTAAGTGCTGTCCGCCTGTTTCAAAATCAGCATGTCGTGCCAAATCCAACTCCAGCCCCATGTCAGCCCAGAATTCCACAGCTATGGTTGGAAAGTCTTTGAAGGGGCTTGAGAACATTCACTCTAAGGTGCAACTTTCGTTTTAGTTAGTCCTCTGCCTACATATACGCTATCTACAGGCTCTGTTTATAAATATATTCTCAAATACATCTATCGTTCTACATACATGTGGTTTCTGATCAAATGAGGATATCAAAATATCAACTAATATTTTTATCCAAGTGGCATTTGTGTGGGAAAGGGTAATAAGGATGAGGTTTTTGTTAGTTTAGTTGCATATTTGAAATTTATATGCAAAAATAAAGAGATCAAAAGACAACACACCACGTGCACGTGTGGTGTGTGCAGTGCACTGTACGTTAGTGTTGAGTCTGTGAACGCGAAGGTGCTCACGTGGCGTTTACGACCTCAGGCGTGTATGCATTGGTCCCATAAACAGTTTCTTATGGATTCAAAACTGTTTCTCTACAGAAACCAAGTCTCAAGAGCTTGTTTTACATATGGGGCAGGAATACATAATACATTCTGTCTTAATCCTGAGGCTTTGCCACATGTCAGTTGGGTTACATTCATAGTTCTCTTCCTAAGAGTACTTGGAAAATGGAACAGGGAAATATCCACTTTTCAAGTACTCAATTTAAGGGAGATCTGAGGTCCAGGTTTAATCGAGTACACTTTTCAATCAAAAATACATTGTGTACTCTGCTTGAGTCACTATATGTAGGTAGCATGAGTAATGGTAACCAGCACCTTAAATGACTGCTGTCATTTAACAGTGTCTCGTAAGAAATCTGGGTCCTGTTCAAATAGAGGAGTGAATCACTCCGTCAGGAGGGAGGTTACAGATGGAGTTCTAAAGTGTAACGTGCAAGATTGTCAGTGTGTTGCTGGTTTTCTCAAACACATATCCATCTACCTCCTATTTTCCATTCCCTGTCTTTCTTGAACTTTCTCAACCTCTCTCTCTCTCTTTCTCTCTCGTCAGAGCCAATATGACACTTCAATGAATGTTAGCCCTCAGTGGAGTCTGGGAAGGTGATCTCGCTGCAGAAAACCTCTCTGTAGAGAGCAGGGAAGTTGTAGGCCGTTTCTGGGTGAAGGAGGCGGAAAAACTCCAGCTTATCAATATGGAGGTTGCTAATAGACTTCATCATGGGCAACTTGGACACCATCTATTGAGGCAATAGAAAAAGAAAAGACAGTTAGAAAATTTCCCTACATAACTTATAAAATAATGATAAAGGGCTTTCAAATACATTTATTTTTTTGACATATATTTTTGACATATTTAATATTGTAATGTAAATGTATTTGTGGTGATAATCATTTGGGACCTTTTTAATGAATTTTAAGGATAGTAATAAAAAACGCTTCGGGTCGGTAAGATTTTTTTTCAAAAATCTAAAATAAACAGTAATATTGTGTAATATATACAAATTCGTTTTGATTCATATTTTAAAATGTAGTAAGTTGCTGTAATGAAAAAGCAGAATTTTTTGCAGTCATTACTCTAGTCTTCAGCGTCACATGATCCTTCAGAAATAATTTCTTATTATCAATGTTAAAACATTTTAATTTTATTTGTAAACCATGATCATTTTTTTCAGGATTCTTTCTCTGAATATAAAGCTAAAACGAACAGCGTTTACTTAAAATGGAACACTTTTGTATCATTATAATGTCTTTACTGTCACTTTTGATCAATTTCATGCACCCTTGTTGAATAATTTGTTTAAATCTTTTTGTAAAAAATCTTACGGACCTCAAAATTTTGACCGGTAGTGTATGTGTATAGCAAGTTATTGGGCAATTTGCTTGGCTCACACTCTCATTTGTACAAAATGTAATTTTCACCATAAAAGAATGCAACTGACTTTAGTTAAATGTCCCGTCTTGGTTTGATTTATAAAGTATTCCAAACAAGACGATTGCGAGGGTGAACTCTTGTAGTTCAAATCTTCTGCAGTCAATTCAGAAGGTTTTGATCAGTTTTCAGAATTCACACAGAATATAAACCAGTTAGAATGTCAAATTGAACAAGCGTGTTAACAGCATGAATATTTTTATTAATCGCATATGTTTATTTTGAAAGTCCTGATTTTCCCACATTTAACAGCTGTGAGAGTATGAACTCGTGTTTCCATTCATTCTTTGGATTTTTTTTCCAAATACCTTTGCCAGTTTCTCTTCATGGGCCCCACTTTTATGAAGACAGTGTTGCAACGCAACATAGACCTTCTCCTGAAGTTTCTTCACCTTTTGGGCATCTGTCAGCCAAGGTCGGTCTGTGAAATAAATCAGTGGAAGAGTAAACTCAAATGTCTGTCTATGTATTCTTTGGAAAGACTGTAAGAGTTAAAGATTACTTTAAATGAATGTTATAGTAAAACTACCTGGAGACAGAAGCACAGTGGCGGTAAACAGAGCCATCTCCTCTTCAGACAGCTGTAGCCGGCTCAGAGTTTTAGCCATCTCAAACACAGCACTCACCAGATCATCACAACCTACGGACAGAAAAAAAACACAGAAAATACACATGAAATATAGAGCAAAAAGTAATAACATTGTAATTTGCCCTACAAAAAAGGGAAAGGTAAACAGACCAACCAACCAACTTTAGCAATCATTCAATTGACCTGGAAAATGTTTTATTGACTTATGGTGAAGCCATGGTTACTCTTTACATAGACCTAAACAAATGATTTTACAGCACTTGTTGTACCATTGCTCTGGTTAATTGCACACAAGTACCCAACATGCCCTTTGAAATGCTACAGGGTGCTAAATTATGTGAAAGGTCTAGGGAGGAGACTCACCGAGCGCTTTAAAGAGCTGCGGGCTTGTGAACTTTCCATCAAACAACAGTGTGTTGTTGATTGGGTTGTAGGCCCGACACATTCGGATCAATAGCACGTCCAAGCATCCTGGATGGTCAGCGCCACATAGAAGATGGACAAAGGAAAGGCAGGAAAGAGGGAGGCAGAAAGGAGAGACAGGCGAAAGAATGCTCCACACGTACACAGAGGAAAACAAAAAACAATTGGGATTTAATTTCACAAATTACAAAATGTTTTCAAATTGAGGATTCATTAAAACAGTCATCATTTTCACAGACAAATTGTGATGTCAACATTCAATCGAATGGCATGATGGTTGTTTTAAAGAGAGAGAGAGATAAAAAAAAGTTTTTTGTTTTCATTTAACAAATGGGGTAAAACGCACACCACACAATGCACAAAGGGAGGACACAAACGGGAAGAAAGAGTGAGAGAAAACGACAAAGAGCCATTGTCAGAACACAGATGAGAAACGAAGAATACATACATATTCTGAACTCAAATATACAACTATTATACCGTAAATATACTGTATTAGAAGGTTTAACTAGAGATATAAACTGGCCACTTAAGAGTATTTACAGCAGGTAATCACTAATGTGGAAAACAATATATGTTTTGGTTGCGGCCTTGCACAGAGTTGATGCTGACCTGCTTTCAGAAGGATAATCTGGTCATTTTGACACAAGTCCATGAATCCAGAGATCCGCTTTGCAAACTCCACCACATACTGGATGGCGTTCGTGATGTGCACAGCACACTGCTGCCACAACATCTCTGTGGACTTAGATAAAGAAATATATGTTAGACTCTTCCACCCACATTCTGATCGCAATAATAATGTGCATTTTTCGTACTTTTTAATCTACTTTTAATTAGGCTGCTAAAAAATTAGAACTAGGAGTTATTGTATTCATTTGGGATTCATTTGCGTGGAATGCAAGGTTGGGTAATTGCTAGGTTCACAATGTACACATCATAAAACATGCCGTTACACCCCATGGTATTAGAAAGTGTGATGCATCTCATTAGCAGTTGACAGATACCTTGTTTTGGTAGACGCGTATCTCCTCAGGTGTATAGAGGGTCCAAGCCAATCTCTTCAATTCTTCAGAGCTGTACTGACTTGTCTCGATGTGGGATTTTACCACATTCTGTGTAATCCGTTCTAAAGGAAACATACATTTATACAATTTAGCCATGCACAACATCTTCACACAGTTTGTGAACTATGGAAGCAAAATATTAGTAATTTTATAACTGAATTTATCAGTATCAGTAGATATTGGATATTTAATTGTACACGCTCAAAGTTAATATTTAAAAATTATTATATATCTACATACATTTAAATAGATAAAACTATTAAATATTTAAAACATTTATAACACTGTTAAATGTAATGTTTAGTATTTAAAACAAATTTTTATCCATTGTTTTTTAAATGTATTGGTTTTACAAGCAAATAGTATTAGAATTTCAATTTCTGCCATTTATTATATATAAGCCATTATAAGGTTGTATAAGCCATTATAATTATATATAAGGTTATAAGCCATTACGTAAAAATAATTGTGAGTTTTTCAAAATAAGATACATATACAATAATATTCATTACAGCATTTAAAAGTTTGGGGTCCGTATGATCAAAAAATCCTGAAACAAAATGTATAATGGTTACTAGAAAAATATTATGCAGCACAAATGTTTTCAATATTGATCATAATGCATATTAGAATAATTTCTGAAGGATCATGTGACACTGAAAGAGTAATGGCTGCTGAAAATTCAGCTTTGCAATACATTTTAATAAAACTTCCCAGTATTGCTGTTTTTACTGTATTTATGATAACAAAGGCAGCCTTTTTGACTTCTTTCAAATTATATTTTTTTTTTAAATATCCTCAAATTTTGAACAGTAGCTAATAAAATAAAAAAATAAATTCCTAATATCATAGGGTACTAACCAATTTCCATCAAGGAACAGCCTTCAGATGGGTTAAGTAATGAGCGAGTGAAGAGTCCCGACTCATGCAGGGTCTGGTACTCGTGTTTGATGTGCGTCACATCACTAAATTCATGTCTGTTGGCCTCAGGAGAACTCTGGGAGGACGAACTGCTCCCACCGCTTCCCCCTAGGAGTTCTAGGCTGCAGTAGTCGGCAGCTTCCTCGGGTGTGAGCGGCAGATCCAACAAGAGACCGTCTGGTAGCGTGGTTATGTCATCAAGGTCGCTAAGGGTGGTGCTGGAGCCCCGGCTGTAGGCCCGACCATGGCTGCTGCCGTTCTCCCCGACCTCATCACCAGTGTGGCCGGGTCCACCATTGCTCAGACCCCCTGCCCGCTCCTGAGATTGCTGGTGCTTCTGAACCTCGGCATAGAGGCTGTCGCGCTGCTTTTTTGACATGCGGCCAAACTTAACCGCTGCAGAGAAAAAAGGAGTGTGTTGAAAGAAAGACAATGTTAGATTTGATTGTTGATAAGAACTGACAAGCAAGCTAAAAACACAAAACGGGCCAACATTACCACATATAGCCAGTTGCCATTGGCTATACAAAGTCAGCCAATACATTATACATTAGCCATATACATTACATTTACACCACAGCGGTGTTTAATAGGACTCAAGAAAAATCCACTTCCAGCAGAAAATTCCCTCAAATAAGATTAGACTCACCATCGCGGCTCATGCCCAGTGCTAGACACTTCTGCAGGCGGCAGTGCTGGCAGCGGTTGCGATTGGTTCGGTCGATAAGACAGTTCCTCTGCCTCGAGCAGGAGTATATCGCATTGTTCTGCTGACTTCGGCGGAAGAAGCCCTTGATGAATGAAAAGGTTGGGTAAATTCGGGGTAACATTTTAAATTAACTCTAAAACCTCACTGTTTTCAAAGGTTAGAAATCGCAAGGACTATTTGTAGTTTTATAATAATTTATTAATGCCATGTGCCATGGTGGTTCGAAAACATGGGTTGGGTAATATGATTCAATACAAATTTGGCATTTGGCAAAGACTTTCAGGCAGAGAGTCTGAAACCGTAGATCAGCTCTGGCACACACTGTGTGTCCTGTGGTCAAATACAAGTTGACTGAGATTTCTGACTGGTCAGAAAGCCCATCAGATAAAGAGGTTGTATTGTTTACTGTTTCAGGGAACAGTCTGAAGACGTCATTAGGGTGTAACTACAAGGTGCTCTAAATTTCATCAAGTCTTGTATACTTTAACATGGTTTTCTTTTTTTTCATGGGAAACAGATCAACAGAAACCAACTCTAAGAATTTTAGGTCTCCAAAAATATTAATTCTAATTCTATTTACTCACCCTCATGTTGGCATGAGTTGTTTTCTTCCGTGGAACACGATATTTCTAACAATGTCTTTTTTTTATGTCCATATAATGAAAGTCAAAGGGGTTCAATGTTGTTTTGGGTGCCTTTGACTATCACTGTATGGACAAAAATCTTTAAAACATATTAATTAAGTGTTTCGCAGACATTTGAAAGAACACGAGGGTGAGTAAATGATGAAAGACTTGTCATTTGTGCGTGAACTTATTGAGCAAAAGGAAAGATGACTGAAAGGATGCTCACTTACCTTGCAGCCTTCACAAGTGATCACCCCATAGTGGATGCCCGATGACTTGTCCCCGCAAATCTTGCATGGGATTACTTCGATTTGAGCTAAGAAATGGAGAAACGGTTGAAGCATTAGCTAAAGTTACACTTATCCAGCACACAGCCTTTAGAAGAGTCCTGGCTCAAAGTATTGAAAGTCATCCATTATCTACATTACAGTTCTAAAGCGAGCTACAGCAGTGTTCTTTATTTGACCCATTGATTTTTGAGCAATCGTTCAATAACATAAAAGAAATATAGGCCTACACAGAGCCCGAAGGTCTGGTTTGACTCTCACAGGGACGTGGAAACTTTGCTAGTGTCATTCTTTCAAAAGTGATCATGAACAGCTAATGCGCAATGAGCTGGGTCAAGCGCTACAGCTCATATTCAAAGACTCAAGGTTTTGACCCACTCAGGATGACATAATAACACAAGTCCTTGGACCACAAAATCAAAAACAGCTTTATAAACAAAGCTTGCTCTCTGCTTGGCACAGTTGCGCTGGAATTAAGCGGATTGTGATGCTCTGTGTGGGAATTATAAACAGCTGCAGGTTCATGAATAGCGCCTTTGAGTGCAAAGAGTGCCTTAGAACCAAACAAAACTGAGCATATACACCTAAGTGTGCACAAGCAAGTCCTCTATATCCCATTTAAACAAGCTGTTCTTTTCATTATACTGTTTATCCAAGTAGAAGTGCCGTCCCTGAATAGCAGGTCGATAGCGTTTATCTGGAGTGGACAAAGGTTAAGGCAGATGAGTCAAAAAATACAGGATGGCTACCAATAAAGGTTATTTTCTAGGGAACACGGTCCTCTCGGGTGATCTGGACGTAGGAAATGTCATGAATAAATTTTACGCAATGACGCAATATCTTAGGTAATGGCTAATGTGTTGTGACAAAGAGAACCGGCCGTCCAGGGATAATGACATGAGGACTCACACTTCAGGCCGAACGCTCGCTGATGTGTGCGTCACATGGGAGCAATGGAGGTCGAGAGAGGGGAAAAAGAGAGAGAAGGAGAGACACGTCCGCCTGACATTTCCAGAAGCTAGGTTGATAAACACAATCTCCTGAAGCACTTTTCAGACACTGAGGAGGAAAATAAAGTTTATTCCATAATGTAATATGTCAGTGAAATTACTAAATGGAACATATTCATTCTTTTTTGTTCGCTCTCTTTCCTTCTACCCCATTCTGAGCCCCTGGCCCCCACCCTCCCTGTGTTATATAACTGCTGTCTGGCTACATTCCATGAACACACTCATTCAGAGCGGATCACCCTAGCAACGCAGTGACGAGCATTCCACCATCCCGCCCATCCCAGGTTCCCATTGGCTCGGGACAGCATAGCTTTGATTCTGACTTGCTTGCTCACATGCCACTCACCTGCGTAGCACGGTCAGGCTATATGGCTGAGCTGTTCTACTGACACACTTTCCTACTGAGCCGAGGGAGGCGCTTGTGAGGTAGCCTCGCAAGTGCTGTAATCTGATTACATTTTTTTGGTTTTCCTTTTTTCCCCTCTTGTCATGTTTAAGGTGGAACCACAAAATCAACCAGGAAAACCGGTCATTTCAGTTTCAGACAAATCCAAAGACACTATGGCCAACTCTGAATGACCTTTTTATCTGAGAGATAAGATCAAGAGGCGCATTTTATGTAATAGCATGGGCCTGATTTATGACTTTTGCACATTTGAAATATCTACAGTACATTCAATAAGGGCCCTGTAACTTACACTTGCCCTTAACATGTGGCAGCCTGTCAAGAATTTGAGCACAGTCCCAGCTGTCTCGGAACGCTCACATAAAACTATTTTTAAGCTATGGCTTCTGTGCATGGCGGCTGGAGGTTGAATTTATCAAGCCTTGGTTGTACCATGCGTCATGTCAGATATGTTTTTATATACATACATACACACACACACACACACGCACACACACAATCATAATGCAAAGCAAAACCTTTCATATTGCGACTTCACATTGTAAAACGACACTGAACTGACTGCAAGGAAGTATGACCGAATTATGAAGTATTACAGCTTTTTGGCATAATTTCAATTAATTCTGGTCAATATATTAATGAAAAATGAGAATAAATGTATCGTTGACTCAATATTTGAGGTCAACCAAATCACCATTGAGGTCATAAATCACCAAAAAGCTGCCTGACTGTTGTTTTGGTAATACAGTCAGGAACCTTTGACATTTAGGCAGTGTATAAAAAGCAAACATCTCAGTTTGTCATCTAAAAGAAACCATATCATATCAACATATCAAGCCAATCTCCCAGAAACACTTAGTCAGATGAAAAGTATATCAAACAGCTCTTGTTTGTTTAGCACTGCTGTAGAAGCCGGAGGCGAACACAGTCAGATTGTCGAAAAAACTAATTAAGAGGAGATTTATTAGAGTGCTATGTTTATCGGGCAAGCTGGGGTTAGTAATCTAGCTCTTCTTATCTCATCTCTTTCCTCTGTCACTTAGTCAGTATGTCAGTCCATCGTACACCAGTCAGCAGTTTCACTGCATGATGCCGGGAAAAACCCAAGACAAATGCAGAGACTTTGCCCTTTTATCTCACATTATCAAACAACTTTGTTCGGCAACGTTCAAAGGTCCCGTTTACCTTGCATTTGCATAAGAGTGCTTAGCTAACCTAACCTGTGTGAGATTTTTGTGCGCAGTCCATATTAGAGCCAATTTTGGAGCCTGCTCTGCGTCCCTACCAGCAAGTTTGTTTTGATCTCACACAAACAGGGTCCCATTTGCATCCGCTTACTCGTACGTGAGATGTCAAAGCCGATTTGTGGTCAGCAGTTGATTTTTCCTCTCCCACACATCACTTAAAAGTGACCTACCTATACAAAGTAAATTGAGATTGTGGAATGACACCACAGGGCTCTCTTTAAATATGCACAGAGGGATTGAGTAATTCTTTGGTATAAGTAACAACACCAAGTTGAAAAACATGAGCTGAGAGGGAGTGTAAGGTGACTCTTGATGGGCATTAATTATCTTGATGCCTGCTGGGATTAGGAAACAATACAAGTCTCATTCAAAATAAAAAAGGATCTATGAAAATATTAAGATGAAGATTGTTTGGTCATTATTATTATTAATGAACCATGGCAAAAATATGTTTTTATTCAAGATGCATTAGCACCATAAAAATACACCTTAGGCATGTAACTATTATGTTGTTCTTATTGTTAAACCGTTCTCTGAGAAAACTCCTGAAATCTTTTTTTCTTCTTCTTGCAGATTTGAATCCCTCATAGATCAAGTGGCTGGTCACATTCTCCCATTGCCTGGACTTAGGTTGTGGTTTAAATGAATGGAAACTCCATGGGCAGGTGTCAAAGTGCCACTGCATTAAGCTGCTCAGCATTCATTTATAGACGGCTCATTGCCTAAGTCTTCAAAGCCATGGTGGCTTATAAGCTACAGCACTCTGCATATAGAAGAGCGTCTTTCCTCTGGACCATGGATAAAGTCAAAAGAAACATACTGAATATATAACACTCATTTAATAAATGTCGCTGTGCTATGTCTCTGCTTTAGCAGTAAATTCAACTTAGTTTCCATTCAGCACGTTCTGAGAATTGCAGCGATGAAACTCTGTACATTCCAGTGGCAACGCATAAATATAACGAATTACAGAATATAACATTACTAGGATATAAAAATATACTACTACAATGTATTAAAGTTAATTTATGAAATCACATGCAACAAAGCTTGGCTGAGTCCTTGTTGTTACGCCTTCGCACCAAAGCAGGCGCTGTTTCCTTCATACAGCATTTTCGGTTTAACGTCTGTTTCGTTTGCCATCACGCTGTTTGGGATGCCGAGATTCAGCACTGGGTAAAGGGTAAAATAAGATGCCAATAAGGTAAATAATTAGCCCGTCTTAAAACTGACCAATTCGCGCCCTGGTCTCTCTGTATGCTGTGTAATACTCAATGACAGAAGTAGGTCAATGGAGCAGAGAGACTGTCAGACCGGCGGCCATGCTGAGACTGAAAAAACAACAACACGCAGCAGATACACATAACGTTACACCCCCACTCCGTGTGCCCCAACAACAGCTCACACACTGACATGCAGAGAGTCTCCTCTGAACTTATTGATAAGCTTTATCACGATAAAGACACTAACATTGAGCGCAGCTCAAGTTCAACATGGCGGTTGAGAGCTTATCCATACGTGACTAAAGACATGTCAACTTTGCGCACGACCATAATACAGTATTTGAGCTTTCCAAAAAAGTTCAAATGACAGCACCTAGTTATTATTACATTTAAGCATATTCAAACACGTTGTTTGATTCTTACATAATGAGGTTCGCTTAGCGGCAGTTAACAGTAACTACAGTGAGACGAGTTGCCAAATCCAAGCAACCTGGTCGAACCAATGTGCCTTTTTTTACTCAAAATAAGCAAATAATGGAGAAGAGAATTTCTTAATTTGAATAGCTGATGTATTCTAGAAAAATGCATCAATTAGCTACGAAAGTCTACTTGCTGCAAAGTACATCAATAATTATATCCTTTTAATAATAATAATAATCAAAATGTTTCACATACAACTGACCAACTTATTAAATATATCTCGTTCACTGCCAGCCCTTTAGCAAAGGTACGTATTACATATTTACATGCAACTATATCTGCCAACTATATTATAACTGGCCATATTTATGAGACTTTAGGAAAGAAAAAGAAGAAAAACAATCCTAAAGTCGCTTATAAAAGGCGGACATGGCAACACAGATATACTTTCCTACATGACACTCATCGCTTCCCTTTCACGCTTGCAAGTGAAGAAACCAAACAGAGCTATGCAAAGTTTATAATTTCCATGTAATGGTTATATTCGGCATATCTATGAGTGGCAAGAAACCGTCAAAGTAGAGAAGAAACATGGTTACAAACAACCAACGGTTGCAGATTATCTGAGGGATATTTTGCGCACTTGCGCGTGCTTTACTTTGGTTGAGACTTTGCGCAGTTCGTGCAACAACATCAAAGCAAACCCAATCCCGACCACCGCTGTCAAAGTGACATTTTTTCAATATTATTTTGTTTATATAAATGCATTTTTCTTTAACTTACCTCTCATTTTGATGCTATATTATCTGCCAATGATAATATAACTCCAGTACATTTGAACGGCGAAAGTAAAACTCAGGTGAAAATTTGAAAACTCCAAAACAGAGCCGTTGTAAGAAAATAACAACTAAACCTCATATGATATTGCACAGCCTACTTGTTCTTCTCATTCGGTTGTTCAGAGTAAATTCCGCTTCATCATAGGTTTTTTTTCCCCCTGCGTAAATGCGCGCTCTGTCGGCTATGCAATAAAATGATGCCCTCGTCTCTTTCCCTCTCTCTGCGTCTGTGCTTCTCTGTAGCCTAACCTACTTTCGGCGCGTGGACTCTCACATGATCTCGCTCCACTGGCCCGCCTCGTGCCCCCAGGCAGCGGCGCGCGCTCCCGCCCTCGGCCACGCGCTTTAAGGAGGATCCGTGTGCCAGAGCTCGAGCGCCCGTGGGAAAGTGTGGCAGTGTGTCACCATAACAGTATCGTGGGAATCTCTCGCGGGCTCGCGGTTCCTGCGGCTGCGATTGTTTGCGATTACAGCACAGCGTCCGCTGTGAAAAAAAATCAAGGCATTATTTTCCTTCCTCACAGAACCAAATGTGCTTAACTTGACTGCTATGGAGACTTTCAACACTGTTTTACTTAGTGATATAGTCAAATAACAATAAAAAGGTGAAACGGTCAGAGAAAGTGTATTTGTAGATAGGCTTATTTGTATTGGTTTAAAACAGACCAGTCCAAATAGTGTTATTATTTTAGTGACAGTGTATTTATTTGTGTATTTCTTCCTCTCATTCAGTAAGTAAAACAGTTTAAGGCTATAATAAAGGGAGATATCTGTTCAGTATTATTATGCTTTCAGGGGTTTTTGACTCAATTACCTAAGCTGCCATATCAAATTTTCATTAAATGTTTGAATAGAAGCATAAACGTTGAGTAGAGATATACATTTTAAAGTTTTATAGGTCAATTTGTGAGGGTCTTATTCTCTTCAAATGACAATTAATCACTCACTCAAAACATGAAGTGTTTGAAAGAAATATGGACATTATGATGGCAAATATGCTTTTAGGCTACATGCCAACACATTCTCTTATACTGAATATTGGGTCAAAAACTCGATAAATTGTATAAATGCATAAATGTAGCCAAAAGGTTGACATCCATATTGAACATATGGAGCCCTTAGATACACCAGCACTGGATGTGCATCTCAAAGAATACTATCAAAAATAAATAGGCCTACAATTTTTGTGAACATCTTAAGTGTAGGTAAGGGTGAACGAGAGATGTAGCAAATTGTTGAGACTGACTTTATTTCAGGAAGCCATTCTAACAATGACAATAATAATGTGGGGGATGTAATAACAGGACGTGCGAAAGTGTGCAGAAGATAGAAGGGATATGATGTAACCAGGGAGTCTCCATTATGAAATGAGGGGAGAAGAGATTATAGTAAGTAGGTTAGTGGAACAGCGGAAACACACGGAAGCTGAAAGAAAGCTTTGTCACTCCCTCCTGTGCTGCCACTCCTTCTTTTCATCCTCTGCTTTTCGGTCTATAATCTCTGTAATGCGTTTTCTTTTGTTTATGCACCTTTTTATTGAATAATGCTCACCTGTTGTCCCTATCATTATGAACCATGTTTATTCCTCAGACTTTGTCTGGTTTACACCTTTTTTATGCATTCAATCAAAAGCATGAGGAAAATCAATCTTTCTGTCAGTGTTTGTGCAGCGTTGTCAAAACAGACCTCCCTCGGGGTAAATATACGAACGTTTCCGCTCCAGAAGCATTGCTTCCCTTTTCATTATTCTTCTGTTTGGATGTCTCTTCCTGTTTCAGGTCTCTTCCTTACCTTCCTGCTGTCTTGAATTGCATATTTTCATTCAAAAGCAGCCTCTTTTCTGTCTTTTTTCCCCCCTCTATGTGACATACACACACACACACACACAGCTGACCTCCTGACCATCTGCCTTATATAACCACTGTCTCTTAAATTAGAGCTTGCTCGCTCAGAGAAGGGAGGGGGGCTGACATTAGATGGAGGCAAGCGGAGAGACGGTGAATGAAGCACGGTTTATATTAAATGTCTGCTGGAAAACAAGACAAGAGTTTTACTGTAAAGTGAGATTAGAACTGCATTATGATCTAATGGCAAATGAATTTCAAGCAAAGTAACAGAGTGGATGAGGTTATGCAGGAATATATTAACAATCAGCGCTAGTGAAAATGTTGTTTTTTCAGAAGGGATTATTGTAGAATCCTGCTCTCATCTGCGTAATCCCCTCACCACTCCTCTTCGTTATCTGCTTAATCCGCTGACTCCTCTCCTCTTTCAGAGGCTGGATAATCCCTCTCTTTCTCTGCGCGAGGGTGTAATCCAGTTTTACCCTGCCCATCCTCTCCTCCATCATACTCTTCTCCTTTCATCTTCTGTTCCTTTCTCCTCTCTTCCCTTCTGCAGCTCCCCTAGTAATCTTCACCCACACTAAAAATACCCCTTTAAAATCCCTATTACTTCAATGACATTATATAAACTACATTATATTATATTATAGGAAAGAATGTTCCTGAATGAATCCTTCAGTCCTAGGAGACTTTCAGAATTGAGTGTTTATTCCAAACCGGTCGTCTTGGGCCTGTTAAAGTTTCCTTCACATACCATTGCTCATGGTTTCCATGGTCTGCCTCTTCCCAGATGGTCAGAATTGCATCGTCTGGACAATTTGTTTCACAGCTAAACACACAAAGTCTCTGTTGACTCATCTCTAATTATTGAGAATATTACAAAAAGATGATTATCTCGTTGCTCATCTGCCGTATACAATGGCTCATTATCATACATTTGTCTTGAGTGTCTCAAATGAAACTAATGAGCAACAACATATAATCATTTTAATCTCAGGCTGCTCCCACAGGGCATCCTCAGTATCATTAAGAAAATGTCAGATGGCGCTACTTGAAATGAAATTGAAATGAGTGACAGTGTTGCACGGATTATAGTTCTGGACCAAATGAACGTATATTACTCATTCAAGTAAACACAAGCTGCGCAAATTATTTCTTCAGGGACAGACAGCCGTAGATGGAATCCTCTCTGGTTTATATTCAATACGTCAGCAGCTAAAGCGCCACCATAAAGCCAAAATCAAGTTAATGACAGTGAAATGGGATAAAAATGGGTGCAGTACGAGTTAAACAAGTTATAAACAAGTTATACGATGACCCACACGCTACACGAAAATCGGGCCGATTTTGGGCCCAATTCGCCCCTTTTGACAATCCTAAAAAAAGTCAGATTTTCCTGTGGTGTTATGCGTGTTAAAGGGTTAGTTCACCCAAAAATGAAAATTCTGTCATTAATTACTCACCCTCATGTCGTTTCAAACCCATAAGACCTTCGTTCATCTTCGGAACACAAATTAAGACATTTTTTATGAAATCCGAGAGCTCTCTGACCCCTCCATAGACAGCAATATAATTAACCTTTCCAAGGCCCAGAAAGGTTAAAATAGTCCATGTGGTTCAAGCTTAATTTTATAAAGCGACGAGAATACTTTTTGCGTGCAAAAACAAAGAAAAATTGTTCAACAATTTCTTCTAGTCTGCGTCAGACTCTTGTGCTGTTGACGTAGTGTAAACAGTGAAGCGCATCGGAGTTCTACGGCAGAACGGCAGCTCACCATTGGCTAGCCCCTGCATCAGCATCACACACATGTGTCGTGTTGCTCACATGAACAGCATCGGCCAATGGTGAGCCGCTGTTCTGACGTAGAACTCAGAAACTGCACTGTATTTACAACGTAAACTGCGTAAGAGACTGGCACAGACGAGAAGAAATTGTTGAATAAAGTCACTATTTTTGTTAGTTTTTTGCGCACAAAAAGTATTCTCGTTGCTTTATAAAATTAAAGGGTTAGTTCACCCAAAAATGAAAATTCTGTCATTAATTACTTACCCTCATGTCGTTGGACACCCGTCAGACCTCCGTTCATCTTCGGAACACAAATGAAGATATTTTAGTGTTAATCTGATGGCTCTGAAAGGCCTCCATTGGCACAATGGCACTTTACACTCTCAAGACCCTTAAAAGGTACTAAAGACGTCGTTACAAAGTCCATCTCACTACAGTGGTTCTACAATAACTTTATGAATCGGCGAGAATAGCTTTTGTGTGCAAAAAAAACCTAAGTAACGGCTTACATAGTAATGACGATTTCAAAACACGGCCTCATGAAGCTTCGAAGCGTTATGAATCAGTGAGTCGATTCATGATTCGAATCGCGTGTCAAACCGCCAAACTGCTGAAATTTGGCGATTCAAACCGCTGAATCGAGTCACTGATTCATAACGCTTCGAAGCTTCATGATGCCTTGTTTTGAAATCGTCATCACTATGTAAGTCGTTATTTAGGGTTTTTTTGCGCACAAAAACTATTATCGCCGATTCATAAAGTTATTTTAGAACCACTGTAGTGAGATGGACTTTGTAACGACGTCTTTAGTACCTTTTAAGGGTCTTGAGAGTGAACGGTGCCATTGAGCCAATGGAGGCCTTTCAGAGCCATCAGATTTCAACTAAAATATCTTCATTTGTGTCTGAAGATCAACGGAAGTCTGATGGGTGTCCAACGACATGAGGGTAAGTAACTAATGACAGAATTTTCATTTTTGGGTGAACTAACCCTTTAAGCTTGAACCACTGTAGTCACATGGACTATTTTAACAATGTCTACCTTTCTAGACCTTGAAAGTGTTAATTACAGTTTTTCTTGATTGCTTTGACCTGGTTAAAGAAACTAGGATCCACTCAGTTTTCATCATCACTATCTCAGCAGAGCAGAAGACACGTCTTGCAAATGTGTTCACCCTTTCTCATTGGATTGACACATTTTCCCCACCCTTTTGGAAAACAGTTAACACGGATGTCATTCAAGCAGTCCAAACTCCATTGTTTTAGCTATGGTAACCAAACAGAAACCATTTATTCCTAACTATTAGAAACTACCTAGATCAGTATGAAATCACTGAAGCAACTGTTTGACACTCCTTTACACAAATCTTCAATTAGCAATCAGTCTGCAGGCCTTATAAAAAAAAAGGTGCCACGTCTGTGTTGTTCTTTACCAGCATGGATGGAGGAGGTCTAAGGCAGATGAGAGGAAGAGGTAGAAGGGTCCGAGGAAGAGGAGTCTGTGTGCGAGGTGGATGACATATTGCCCATTTTTCAATCCCATAGAGGAGTTCTTCAGTGCTTGGAGGTGGAAGGTTTATGATCACCATCCCTATGAGCAAATGCCCTTGCTGAATGCAATGACTGCTGCCCAAGAAATAGGTGCAGAGGAATGTCAAGGTTGGATAAGGCATGCAAGAAGATTTTTCCTTGGGTGCATTGCAAGAGAGGATATTGAATGTGATGTGGATGAGGCCATGTAGCCCCATCATCACTACAGAAAAGACTGAGTATCAATAGTGGCTATGACTTATACTCCAATAGACTTTACTGTATTTTGGTTTACATGTATTCTCTGTAATATTTACAGTATTTCAGTTTTCAGACACGGTTTGAAAAAAAATGAATGTCATGGAATCAATAAAAAATGCATCAAAGCATTTCTTATTCTTTGCAAAAAGGCAAATTTGACACAGCCTATATAGAAAGACAACAAACGTGACTGGCAATAGGCTACAATGACAAGCAATGGTGCACTGAGTTCTGTATTTTGTATTTTGTAGTCAATTGTGTAATGATTGACTGAAAGAGTTCATATACTTGTGTGCAAGTTGTGTTGTTTGAAGGCAAAATTTGCTTTTGTTGCATATTTTAAATGTTTTGGTGCGGTTACAGCCTTTTGCAAACAAAATGTGTCATTTTGACCATGAGTGCCACTGTTTAGGCCTGTGTGTTAACTAATTTGAAAATGTGGAGTTTGAGCTGACGGCTGCATCAAAGCAATCAAGAAAAACTGTAAATCACTATCTATGGAGAGGTCAGAGAGCTCTCCGATTTCATCAAAAATATCCTAATTTGTGTTCCGAAAATGAACGAAGGTCTCACGGGTTTGGAACGACATGAGGCTGAGTAATTACAGAATTTTCATTTTTGGGTGAACTAACACTTTAAGAGTGACTGAATTTGCTCGGAAGAACGTCGGTGCCGCACCGATCTCAAATCGTTAATATCCAACATGTTGAATATTTCATGCGCGCACGCTCTGTACACTCTAAAAAGAAAGGCGCGTAATCATAGGGGAACCTTTTTTAGTGCTATATAGCACCAATTTTGGTGCTTCAGTGGTTCTTCAGCGGTTCTTCAGAGGTGCTATATAGCACCTTAGTCAAAGAACCGCTGAAGAACCTCTGAAGAACCGCTGAAGAACCTCTGAAGAACCGCTGAAGAACCACTGAAGCACCAAAATTGGTGCTATATAGCACTAAAAAAGGTTCCCCTATGATTACGAGCCAAGAATATAGCGGAATATATGCAATATAGAACCTTTTTTTTTTTAGAGTGTAGATTGTCACTTGGAACGAAATGATTCCCATTCAGAAAGTGAGCTGAAGGAAGAAAGAAGCGTAACACGACTTCATCCAAACCTTTTTTTTTTTTTTCCCACCACAAATTTTTTGTAAAAAGCAGTCGTAATATCCGAAATCGCATACTTTCCTATATAGTTCAGAAATACTGAATTCACAGACAGTACTCATAAAAGAGTAGGCAAGAAGTACCTGGATGACCTACTGCTTCCGGTGAACTTCTGAAGTGTGCATAAGGCCACGGGAGAGGATTTGTGAATGGCAGTGAAGCGACGCAACTGACGCTGGTAAGTCATGTGATAATGACAACATGGCGAATGTAGTACATCCAGATTACATTCATGCAACACACATTCATACTATATATAACATACTTTTTAATGGTCACAGAGTAATTACAAAATAAGTACCTGGGACTTCGGACACAACCAGTATTATCGCCATTTCTTCTTACCCGTTCTGCCATGTTTGTTTACACTAAAATCACGTTAGACCGCAAGAGATTTTCCGAGATTTCCTGTGTTCACAGTCAGGACTCTGGTTGTTTGTGGATCTCTCAAAAGCTGATAAGATTTTTCAGTGTGGGACAGCCTTAATGGGTCTCTACTTTCTATTCACCAAGTCATTCAAAAAATTATAATGGTTTTAATTAAAATATTAGGCTGCACAACTGTTTTCAAAATTGATAATAATAAGAAATGTTTCTTGAGCACCAAGTCAGCATATTAGAATGATTTCTGAAGGATTATGTGACTCTGAAGAGGAATTAATTACATTTTAAAATACATTAACCCGCTGGCAACTGTTGTTGCCGCAGTGTATAGTTGTCATTTTCCTTTTGTAAGTATTTTTCTAGATATTATCCATGTTTTATATCTCTATGACATGCAAGCAAACAACCAAATAAAGGATTTCAAGGGGGAAAAAAAAGCTATTAACTTCCTTCCTGTCACATGAGGCTGCCAACTTCCTACCCCTACTTCCAGGAAGCATAGCGAAGGCAAACCCTCCCAAAGACAGGCTATTTTCATGTTACTAAGTATTTTTTGTTGACATATATATATATCTACATAACCGTGAAGGTCTCCAGAATCATTCAAACAAAACACATCTTACAACAGATCTATAATTTTTTGTATACTTAGTCAAAAGTCCAAGTTGCCGGTGGGCAAATGACTTGTAAGTACATATAATGGGGAAATGGACTGCATTTTTTTGGTAAATGGACTGCATTTATATAGCGCTTTTAACAGACCTACGGCCATCCAAAGCGCTTTACATTTTGCCTCACATTCACCCATTCACACACTCATTCACACACCAACGGCGGGAAATGGGGTATACTGGCACTGCACTCTGTGCTCACCCATCTGGACCATAAGAACACTTATGCACGCATGCTGTTTGTTGACTTCAGCTCCGCATTCAACACTGTCATCCCATCCAAGTTAATAGCCAAACTTGGAGACCTGGGCATCAACACTTCAATGTGTAACTGGATTTTGGACTTCCTAACTGACAGACCCCAGAATGTTCGTTCAGGATTCACCTGCTCCACATCCATCACTCTTAACACTGGTGTACCACAGGGCTGTGTGCTAAGCCCGTTTCTCTACTCCCTCTTCACCGCCGACTGCAAGCCTGTGTATGGATCTAATTCTATCGTCAAGTTTGCGGACGACACTACGGTGATCGGGCTCATCAGCAACAACGATGAGACTGCCTACAGGGAGGAGATCCAGCACATGGTGCGCTGATAATAACCTGCTCCTCAACACCACCAAAACGAAGGAGCTCATCGTGGACTTCAGGAAGGAGTCAAGAGGCACACACGACACCATCCACATCAATGGAATGGCTGTTGAGCGTGTCTCCAGTTTCAAGTTCCTGGGGATCCACATCTCGGCGGACATGTCGTGGACGACCAATACCTCCAGCCTGGTCAAGAAGGCTCACCAGCGCCTCTTCTTCCTGAGGACACTGAGGAAGAATCAACTCTCCTCGGCTATCCTGGTGAACTTCTATCGCTGCGCAATAGAAAGCATCCTGACCAACTGTGTGGCAGTGTGGTATGGGAGCTGCTCTGTTGCGGAGCGCAAGGCACTGCAGCGGGTGGTGAAAACTGCCCAGCGCATCACAGGGACTCCACTACCTGCCATCGAGCACATCCAGAGGAAACGCTGCCTGCATCGAGCTCGCAGCATCCTCAAGGACTCCTCTCACCCAGCCCAGAGACTGTTTTCTCTCCTGCCCTCCGGCAGGCGTTTCAGGATCCACCGGACCAGGACCAGCAGACTAAAGAACAGTTTTTTCCCCAGAGCTGTCTCTTTATTGAACTCAAACCCCCGTTGATCCATTTCCCTCATAAACTGATAACTCTCCTACCTCACATCTTCCTTCACTTTGTTATTTGCACTACCGACTGTTTATCACAGTAACAACTGTTTACATATGCATCTTACACTGCCATATCTTAACTGGATTATGCTCATTTGCACTGCCGACTGTATCTATAGTACCAATGTTTACATTTGCATTTTTGCACTGTACTTCTAAATGTAATATGCAACCACTTTCCACTGCACTTTACACTTTTTTTTTTCCGGATAGCTCTGTCCATAATTTATTGCACTACCCTAATCCACTGCTATTCCTCATATTAGCCTAACATATTATTGTATACCTCTATCTGTAAAATTCTGTTTATAGTAATAGCCATCTGTATATTGTATTCATAGTACATATTCACCTGTAAATTCTGTTTATAGTAATAGCCATCTGTATATTTATTCACTGTACATATTCACCTGTAAATTCAGTTCTGTTTATAGTAATAACGTCTCTCTATTTATACATATTTATACATATTCAGTACATATCCATGTCCTGCACTTACGCATCCATTGTATATCCTGCACTTGCTGCTATTGCACTTCTGGTTAGACCTAAACTGCATTTCGTTGCCTTGTACTTGTACTTGTGTAATGACAATAAAGTTGAATCTAATCTAATCTAATCTAATACTGTGTTAACAGGTTAATAAATCAAGGTTTTTGGTCTTGTTTAGTGCTTTTTGCTTTCATAATATCCCACCTAAAATATAACTTAACCCTTTATCTGACATCTCTACTGTACAGTAGACCTTAATTTGATAGGGAAAAATATCATATTTTATGATATTATGTCTTGTAAGGGCCAAAATATTGAGGACTCTTTATCCAGTTTGGAATGGATGCATTTCATTCTAATCAGTCAAGGACCCTCATTCTTTTTATGACTAGTTAAGATTCCATAATGTGAAAATTCAGACAAGTAATGAGTTAACATTTACATTATTATATGAAATCACCTACTACAGTCAGCCTTTGAATACTATGGGGCAATTTTGTTATTTGTTTTTTTGTTATATAGATGTCATTTTTTTCATCATTCGTCTATTTATTTATTTTCATTTAACTTTTTGATACACAATGCCCTGTTGGGGCAACTTAATGGTTGCACTTTGTTCCACCACTTTAAGACAAATGTATTTGTTGTTTGTTGTGTTTTCATATTCAAAAGATTATAAGATAGATGCAGCTTTTTTGAGTTTCCATCGAATGTTTTATACATAATACATTTGTTTATGAATAAAGATTGATCCGTTGAAAGCGATTATTTTGAGTTGGATGGCAAATATTCTCCTCCTATTCAAATTTGACATTGAAGGGGTGCAACAACATATTTGTCCACCGGCAACTATAGTTGCCGCACATTCAAATCTGATTTTCAAAAACCTGGGGAAAATAAATGCAGAACATGTTCACATGGGACACTATTAACATGAAACCATTCAGAAAAATTTGGGCACAAATGGGTTAAAATTGAAAAAGGTAATAATATTTGTATTATTATTATTATTTTAAATCATAGAGACCCCAAATTTGCTAATGGTAGTTTTTTTGAGAAATTGTTTGTGAGAAAAATAAGAGGCGGTTTTGCTTTCTTAGAAGGGGATATGAAGGTAGATGACAGTCTTTCATCTTTGTCACTCTGCTGTCATGACAACACGTGGTATGGCATGACTATCCCCACTATAATGAATGGCCATTGGACACTACTGAAGGTCAGGTCTCTTACTCACTTGTTCTCCTCTCAAATGGTACCACATCTCTTCTCCTGTCCTTTTCCTTGCATGCCCTGGTTCTAACAAACACCAGCTCAGATACCAAGTTAGCCTACTTCCTCCAACGACACCCCTAAATTAATAGAGCTGTTTTATAGTTTATAGCTCTCTTGACAGCTGATATCTGTTATCACCTGCTATCTGATATGTAAAGAAAATTATATTGTTGTTGCTGGGAAACAGCAGTTCCCGTAAATGCAGCCGGGAAAACGTCTTTGAAATTGTCAGCGATATCAAGCACACAGATGCTACTAAGCCTGGCCGCTTCTAGAGAGCCACGCCCTTAATATGACGTTTATCTCTGAACAATGCCAATCGAACAAAGGGCGAACATAATACTGACAAATACACGCACGCAAAGAATGCCAGCCCAACACACTCCAAATGCCAACTCAGGGTATAAAGATAGTTCATGAAAATGCAATGCAGAAGTCATTACATTATTGGTTCATTTTGCATTGTAACCTTTTGTAAAATGTGAAAGGATCAATTATATCTCCGTATAATCAAAGTAGAACACGTCGATATCAAAGTTCATGTTGTTCCGCTTTAACAAGCCACACGGGTTTCAACAGCTTGTTAGTTCAACAATCATATGTGGGCATACGGGCGCTTGTTAACAAGATGATTAATTTTGTTGATATATTTTGAATCAGCATGGCACTATGTCCACTATAACTGACCTGCTTTTGAAAATCACACTGACACAAACGCCACGCCACCAAATGCTACACACACTTCCAATGACTCACACGTCTTCCAGCCATTTGTTGACTTCAGTGCTGGACAGATAGGCTACACAGATGCGTTACAGTTCAATGTAAAATATATTTATATAGGCTATATTAATATTTATACTATAAAAATCTACACTTTTTTCTTTTTGAAAAGACAAAATAACAGACTTTACACAAATTCAAACAACTTACAGATTCTGCAAAGGTTATAAGCTCAAATCATTAATTCCAGGTTTTATTTTGGCTCATCATTTCTCTTTCAGAGAAGATCAAACTAAAGGACAGCAATATTGCAAGAATATTTTACAGATAGAAGTGGAAATAGAATTTAATATCATCACTTTGAACACCCTCACTATCCGTTCCCTCCCAAGTCCCTTCTTTTTGTATCCTTCTCTTATGTTGTCCCCTGTGTCCTAGTTCCACTATCTTTCTATTTCCCTTGTTGCCTGAAGGAAGTGTGGGACACACTGTCTGTCCATCTCTGTCTTTTCATGTCTCACTCCCTCCCTCCTTTCAACCCTTATCACAAAGCAATAAACTTGTGCAGTCATTTATTTTTCCTCCATCCTCTGAGGACACTTTGCTCGGCTCTCGATCCAAAGAAAACTGTTAATTACATTGCACCATTTTCAGTGGTCATATGCTGGTCATCTTCTTTCACAATAATCATTTTTCACCCAACTCATCCGTCATTTGTTTGAAATGATGAATGTACATCATAATCTTCTTAGGTAAGCTGAATAGATAATGGTCTCAGTCATGTAATTCTGTTAGCTATTATTTGCACTCAGGCTTTTAAATCACCCAGTTCCAATCATTTCCGTATTATTTACAATATAATAGTTGTTTGGGTGAATGGGAAGATTACAGTAGAAGAATAATCACAATGACCAAAAAGGGGAGAGAGAAAAGTAAATAATTAAATATAAATATTAAAGAAAGGCACTGGAAAATTCAACAATTCTTCAAAAACGACTACATACTCTGAAGAAAAATTATTATTGTGTTTTTGTATTTACGTTTGAATGAATGATGGGGAATTAGAGACCTCTGGTGGTGACTTTGGGTACTTCATATTTTGGCTTACATAACAGACGCTTATCCACTCTCTGCATAGTCAGCTTAGTGGTTAAGCTAAGCTCTGTAAACATTATTATTATTATTCATCTACCAGTTGCATTAAACATTGTTGCAAACTTTTAAGCAGACAGATAGATAGATAGATAGATAGATAGATAGATAGATAGATAGATAGATAGATAGATAGATAGATAGATAGATAGATAGATAGATAGATAGATAGATAGATAGATAGATAGATAGATAGATAGATAGATAGATAGATAGATAGATAGATAGATAGATAGATAGATAGATAGATAGATAGATAGATCATGAACTGTAGTGATTGTTGATTTATTCAGCTGTAGATAGTTTCCATAACACAGACTATAACTCAAAATCACGTTCATTATTAATTTCAGTCAAAACTCCTGGACACTTTCAATTTCCATTGAAGGGGAACAGCAAAAGCAGACAGTAAATGAGAGACTGAGCAAAGAGTGGTTTACATTACAAACAAATATCTGTGGCGAATGGAATAATTTTTCAGTGCATTGGTTGTTTTTTCCCCATCTCATCTGGAAAGTGAAGGTTTGGTACCTTGTGGCTGGAAAGATTATGGAGGCTAAGCACTTTACAGACATGACAGAAACATAAAGAGTGAGGAGGGATGGAGGTCCAGGAAAATGGGGAAGGAGGGAGAAGTGGCTATATGACCTACTTAGTGGAGAAAAAGGAAAACACACCCCGGGAATGGTGTAGACACACACACACACACACACACACACACACACACACACACACACACACACACACACACACACACACACACACACACACACACACACACACACACACACACACACACACACACACACACACACACACACACACACACACACACACACACACACACACACACACACACACACACACACACACACACACACACACACACAATCATATAGCTACACTAAGATGCATGCAAGGACATCGCAAAAAGCGATGTGCAAATAAACAGTCAAGCGCAGTCACACAAACTCAAGTGGCACATCTTGGAAGTAGGTCACAAAATCCTATTTACTGCTGACAATTATCTATACGAGCGGTTCAAGGCCGTGCGGCTCTGACGGCTTGGCAACTGTAGGCCTATCTATTCCATTTTCCACTGCAGTGGCCGCTCCAAGGCAGCTGTGTGTCATTTACGAATGCGCCCGATCGATTAACACATTTGCTACATCAAAGCATAACCACAAAGTTTAGTTAATTTACCTGCATTACACCAGCTAAAACATTTTGAAACACAGCCATGTGTGCTTAAGCAACCACAAATTAAATTCCGGGGCAATATGTAATTTCCTGGGAGCAAATCCCATCTGTGCGTCAGTAATTTCCCTTAGAGGACTAAAAATAATCTGCACAGTGAGATTTAATTAGGTGCAGCATCATCTATGGGCTTTATAAACATGAGTTTATCTGGTTTCTGAGCCATATGGGGGAAGAATCAGACACATTGAGATGACAAGGCAATGTTTGTCTCCATAGAGGTCAGTGTGTAATGCAAATGTGAAATTAATCATGATGTAAACAAAGTAGGGTATTTTGTAGTCATAAAATATACAGAGTCTACAACTTATCTGTCATAATTTACTCACCTTTATGTCATTCCATCCAAACCCATCTGATTTTCTGTCTTCCTTAAAGGGATAGTTCACCCAAAAATGACAATTCTGTCATCATTTACTCACCCTCAAGTTCTTCCAAACCAGTATGAGTTTCTTTGTTCTGCTGAACACAAAAATATATATTTTGAAGAATGTTTGTAACCAAGCAGATAGAGCAACCATTGACCATAGTAGGGAAAAAATACTATGGCAGTCAATGGTTGCTCTATCTGCTTGGTTACAAACATTCTTCAAAATATCTTCTTTTCTGTTCAGCAGAACAAAGAAATTCATACAGGTTTGGAACAACTTGAGGGTGAGTAAATGATGACAGAATTGTCATTTTTGGGTGAACTATCCCTTTAAAGTCGACATGAAATGGGCCCTGTCCCAAATGCCACACTTCATATGCACTTTTGGTCTTGTGGACTTAATGGATGCCGCGTGCACGTCTGTTAGGACATGAGGCCGTTGGGTGTTCCATTTGTCATTTTAGGTCTTAGAAGAGTGCTCGCAAGCCGTTTGGGACAGGGCCATGGAAGTTGTGGTAGTCTTTCCTTCCCTATTGTGAAGTATCTGAATGAAACGGCTTTTCGAACAAGAAAAAATGTAGGACGGGACTATATTTTGTCCATTGGAAAATTGATTGGATCGTCGGGGTTCGCTATTGCTGTGATCCCATGTGAGTGATAGGTTGTCCCGCCCTCGCGAGCGCTTGTGAATTAAAAAATAATGATGATGTGCATGGATAAATCATTTATAATAAACACTGCAATATTCCATAAAAATGAGAATTGTCTATTTTGATTTTATGGTGACTTTAAAGCCACAATATATTTTTCGCTGCTAGAGGTCGCTTATTCAAAACAAAGGCGTAGTTTGATGTCGCCTGGATTTCGCAGCACTTTTATATGTAACAGACGAGCACTTCCGCTTTTTTCGGTCATGTTGGGTAAATGCAGCGCTGTTTTATCATATTAGATACATTATTTGAGTGTGTTGAAAGTTGTTATAATGCTACTCTGTGCGTTTTCTCTGTGGCTATCTATGAGACACTTGTTGCACACTTGCAGTAAGCTAGATATTTGGCATGGTAAAACATGGTAGGCTACTCGCGGTAAATCATGAAAACGAGATTTAAACAATAAGACTAACTGTGTTGAGCCGTATAACAATGATTAGTTTTCTGTCAATTAATGTATCCAACCAGTTGCTCGTCTGTCTAATAAAACACATAATATATTAAAGCATCTTTGGTGTTTCCATGTTTCCATAAAACCGGAAAAATCGAGGGTAACTCGGGAATAATGATAGGCGACGCACGGACACGGACCATGTCTTGGTTAAAATAGCTTATTTCTCTGGATTTAAACATTCTTGGAAACATTAGGGATAATCTAAGTACAAAGTCAACATAATATATAGCATTGTTCTAGTGGTTTTTGAATATTTGAATCGTACATATTGTGCCTTTAAAACAAAAAAGAGATGTTAACTCTTACCCTGCCATTGACAGAATTTTCCGGCTTTCAATGTTTTCACTGTTGTATGGTAGGGGGCGCTATTACACAACTTCTGAAAGAGTACAGAACCTCGGGATCAAAACACATGCAAAAACTATAAAGCATTGCTTATGCACGTTGTAGTCTTTGGATACATTTTTTTTTAAATGAAACTTACCCAAATTGATTAAATTTGATTTAAAAAAATGAATGCATGAAGCTAGAATAAAACAGGGTTTTTTTGTTTAAAAGAAGAGGCTCTGTTCTTTCTTTTTGATATATTGCATGTCAGATATTCATACAACAAAATATTCTGGGGGCCATTACATTTTTTATGAAAATGATCAAACTGGCAGTGGCTGGTGGGGAAAGAGTTAATCAGGTTGAGGTTGCACATTAACCCCTATTGACATTTACTGGAAAAGAGCAGTGTCAACATTCTGCTAAACATTTTATTGTGTTACACAGAAGAAAGAAAATCACATGGGTTTGAAATGAAAGGATGAGCAATGATGCAACTAAACAAGTATTGCTCTTTAGGACTGTAATAAGGCTACAGAAGATCCCTGGTAAACACACAAATCATATTCTCATGTGC
This sequence comes from Gobio gobio, assembly GCF_949357685.1. Taxonomy (NCBI): domain Eukaryota; kingdom Metazoa; phylum Chordata; class Actinopteri; order Cypriniformes; family Gobionidae; genus Gobio; species Gobio gobio. The sequence goes on along the minus strand of NC_137116.1, from coordinate 45,308,964 downwards.
ATGATCTTTGACTTGAAAAATGTGTTTGTTTTAAGAAAGAGAATACTTGCTGATAAATGTTCCAGTCAAACCTGGAGACTCTTAAAATGAGGGCAGCAGAGATAACAAAGCAAGCTCTGTTTTCTCAGAAAAAAACTTGTGATTGCAGACTGTCTTGTGATCAGGACTTGTGATCAGAAATACACTGACTGTTCACATCTCTGTGACTGAAGATCAGATCTGATAGGAGCGATGGAGAAGTTAATACTCAAATATTACATAAAAAAATAAAAATAAAAATGCTTGGTTATTGCAAACCAAGAAATATAAAAGAGCAACCCAAGAAATATATAAGAGAAAACATTCTTGGAACATTCCATCTCATTTTGCAAACATTATTGCAACATTGCTTTTTGGAACATTATTGGAACGTTACATGCCCAGCGGGTGCCATGATGCCCACTCGCGCAAGTCAATATCAGAAATGAGAGACTCAGGCTTGGGTCAGAGAAGATTGTCTGTCTCCCTTCAGGTTGTACGTGAGCAGAAGTCACACCTTGTTTTGCATGTAACATAATGCAGTAAACAAGATCACAGATGCAAACAATATGTTTATAGTCTAACTCTTTTTCATGATCAAATTGATATCCAAACAAAAGCTTTCGTGTCCATGCTCTTGCTTTTTATGCGATCGTATTAATTTGCTAGAGGGCACTGGGTTCGCTTTTCAATTCAAAGTTGCGGATAGAATTTTCTGAAATGATTAATATGTTTGGCAATATTTCCTCTCACTGTGTAATGACTTTCATATAGCTACACGAGCCATTTTACCAAGCCAGTAAATTCGCATTTTTATTAATTCATCAGGCATTGGTTTACAATGCAACTTGCAAGCAATCATACATTTGATTATAATAGGTGTTCCCTGGGAATTGATCCCATGGGCCATGACCCTGATGTTGGTTGTGTAATGTGCTACCTGATGAGCTACAAAGAGTTTGACAATACATGTCAATCACCAAACGCAGACGATACATTGCGGTTGTGTATTTACACTACAGGTGGAACCTGATGCTGATGATCTGACTTTTTATGTAACTACAGCCAAAACAGCAAATCCTGAAAGTCGTCTGGCCCAGATCTGGCAGAACCTGATCTATCGAATAAAATAAGGAGGATAGTGTGACCCCAATTGTAACCTCAACAACATCTGAGAGTGAACCTTTTGGCTCCTGTTTCTGCTGTCAGAGAGGGAGTCTCAATAATTCATTAGCTGTGACATTTCATAATACCATATATTAAATACTTCAGGGGGGAAAAAAACATTATTTTTTTTTGTAGTAATGTGTTGAAATCTTTTAAGCTGGTGATATGATAGTGGGAGATTTAAATGATTAGTGTTAAATTAAGTGAAATCGAGACAATCTCACAACTCACCAGAGGTTCACTGATTACATGAAGTCCATCTCCATTTGTCTTGTTAGTGTTTAAGAGTGTTTTTAGAGCCCGGCGAGTAATGGATATCACCCTTATATAAAAAATACGGACACAAATAAAGAGCTTGACTTAAATTAAACAGTAAATCGTAACATAGCATATCAAAACACAACATATAATACAACACATAACACAACAGGCAACATAACAAACATAACATATAACATATAAGCACATCACATAATAGCACATCACAACACAACACAACACATAATACAACACACAACACAACAGACAACATAACAAATAACATATAAGCGCATCACATAATAGCACATCACAACACAACACAACACACAACATAACATAACAAACATATAATATATAACATATAAGCACTTCACATAATAGCACATCACAACACAACACACAACACAACATAACAAACATATAATATATAACATATAAGCACTTCACATAATAGCACATCACAACACAACACACAACATAACATAACAAACATATAACATATAAGCACTTCACATAATAGCACAACACAACACCTAACACACAACAACACAACAGACAACATAACAAATAACATATAAACACATCACATAATAGCACATCACAACACAACACACAACATAACATAACAAACATATAACATATAAGCACTTCACATAATAGCACATCACAACACAACACAACAGACAACATAACATAACAAACATATAACATATAAGTCAAGTCAAGTCAAGTCAACTTTATTTATATAGCGCTTTTAACAATGTAGATTGTTTCAAAGCAGCTTTACAGTGTTTAACAGGAAAATAATGCAGCATAATTTTATTCAGCTGTATAGCCATTCTGGAAAAAACGCTGATTTCATCAGTTCATTTTAATTATCATACAGTGACAGTGTGGGCTTTGGATCAATAATTAGATCAGTAATTTAGTTTAAATGGTTAATTTAGTTTATTAATTAGATTTATTTCGATGTTTATTTGAAAAATTTAGTTTTATAAGCACTTCACATAATAGCACATCACAACACATCACAACACAACACATACTACAACACACAACATAACAAATAACATATAAGCACATCACATAATAGCACAACACAACACCTAACACACAACAACACAACAGACAACATAACAAATAACATATAAACACATCACATAATAGCACATCACAACACAACACATACTACAACACACAACACCACAACATAACAAATAACATATAAGCGCATCACATAATAGCACATCACAGCACAACACAACAGACAACATAACAAACATATAAGCACTTCACATAATAGCACATCACAACACATCACAACACAACACAACACATCCTACAACACACAACATAACAAATAACATATAAGCGCATCACATAATAGCACATCACAACACAACACAACACATCCTACAACACACAACATAACAAATAACATATAAGCACTTCACATAATAGCACATCACAACACAACAAACAACACAACAGACAACATAACATAACAAACATATAACATATAAGCACTTCACATAATAGCACATCACAACACAACACAACACAACACAACAGACAACATAACATAACAAACATATAACATATAAGCACTTCACATAATAGCACATCACAACACATCACAACACAACACATCCTACAACATAACAAATAACATCTAAGCACATCACATAATAGCACAACACAACACACAACAGACAACATAACATATAACATATAAGCACATCACAACACAACACAACAGACAACATAACATATAACATATAAGCACATCACATAATAGCACATCACAACACAACAGACAACATAACAAATAACATATAAACACATCACATAATAGCACATCACAACACACAACAGACAACATAACATATAACATATAAGCACATCACATAATAGCACATCACAACACACAACAGACAACATAACAAATAACATATAAGCACATCACATAATAGCACAACACAACACACAACAGACAACATAACATATAACATATAAGCACATCACAACACAACACAACAGACAACATAACAAATAACATATAAGCACATCACATAATAGCACAACACAACACACAACAGACAACATAACATATAACATATAAGCACATCACAACACAACACACAACAGACAACATAACATATAACATATAAGCACATCACAACACAACACAACAGACAACATAACATATAACATATAAGCACATCACATAATAGCACATCACAACACAACAGACAACATAACATAACAAACATATAACATATAAGCACTTCACATAATAGCACATCACAACACAACACATACTACAACACACAACACAACACACAACATAACAAATAACATATAAACACATCACATAATAGCACATCACAACACAACACAACACAACACAACACAACACAACACAACACAACAGACAACATAACATAACAAACATATAACATATAAGCACTTCACATAATAGCACATCACAACACAACACAACACAACACAACACAACACAACAGACAACATAACATAACAAACATATAACATATAAGCACTTCACATAATAGCACATCACAACACAACACAACACAACACAACACAACACAACACATCCTACAAGACACAACATAACAAATAACATATAAGCACATCACATAATAACACAACACAACACATAACACACAACACACAACACACAACAACACAACACACAACAACACAACATACAAATATATAATATATTATTAATATAATATAATATAATACAATACAATATAATATAATATAATATAATATAATATAATATAATATAATATAATATAATATAATATAATATAATATAATATAATATAATATAATATAATATAATATAATATAATATAATATAATATAATATAAAGGGTTTACCTGTGTAGTTCTGATGAGGTAACATTTATTTTGGTAAAAGATAAATCAACCAGTCAGAATGCTTTGTGTGACCTCCTATTGAAGCGCCACACTAGCCAATCAGCTACTGACACAATGAATGCTTGTTTAAACAAGTGTGCTTGATCATTTCAAGTATGCTTCTTGGACAAAGAGATAACTTTTCAAATAAATTAGCTCCATGTTTTATGTGAAGAGTGCATGTGTAAATATACTATCACAATTCACTCTCATCTCTGTAAGAGACTGCCCCTTGACCTCTGTATCCATGACAACACACTGCCTTCAGTGACCATCTAATATGTTCAACACACAAAAGTGGGCGTCCTCCAGTCTAACATGTTATTATCTGACAATGGCTGTGTGTCAATCAGAAGTCATTGAATGTTTTTGATTTTGGGTTTTAAAGTAGTAAATACGCTCTTTATAGCACATTAAAATGTCAACGAGATCATATATCTATCATATTTAGGTAGATATAGTCCATAATGACATACAAATCAAATCACGTGTAGACTAGAGGGAGTCCCACTTCAGGAGCTCAAAACACAAATAATATGTGTATTTGTGCAAGGCATTTATTTGCTTTCGTTTGATTACAGATTATTGCCCTCAGACTGCACTGCACTGAATTAGTTGAAATCCTCATGGGGCTGTGTTTCTTAATAATGTGAACACAGTGTTCTTCTCTACTGTCTAACTCAATGAGCTATATGAAGTAATGAGCTCTCCTGTTTACAAATCAACATGTGCCTGAACAGAATGTTAGCAAACTGTTGTTATAGCAACACAAATTTGAAACTGAGAACATGCCCATATTTATGCTTTGACCATTAGTTATCAAAATATATAGGCTATACAAATTTAGTTAATACATACTATTTTTTTTTCTTTAGCCATACCGTGTAATCAGAGGTGGGTAGTAACGAATTACATTTACTTCGTTACATTTACTTGAGTAAATTTTTTGGGTAACTTGTACTTTTAGAGTAGATTTAAAGATGGGTACTTTTACTCTTACTCAAGTAAATTTCTTGTGAAAAAACTGTACTTTTACTTAGTTACATTCGGTGGCGTTCCTCCGTTACTGTCAAATGGTAATAATTATATATATTAAAATAAGTGAATATGACTTTCGCAAGTCTCGCGAAACGTTGGAGAGGCTGCTTCGCGAGAGGTTGCTACGCATCACCCGCTTATAATTAGCGCGCGTTTAGTCGGAAGATGTGTGTGAGCTACGGGAGGCAGATTGCCCGTGGCCTCAAGTTCAGTCTATGTTTTCACTCCCAAGATGTCAAAAAGAATAGTTTCATAATGCGATGCATGTTGTGTGCGCCAAAACGAACTGACATCTCTCAGCATACAAGAATTCCACCCTGAAAAGAACATGTAGCGGTAAGTGTCACAATGATGCCTATATTTGAACACTATTAACGGTCATTTGGTAACTATGGGAAATTTTTCCCTTATTATAATACTATTTCACACACTGTCCGAGTGTTTTCCTCATATGCGCTCTTGTGCAAGCAATGAATCGTTTGAATCCTCCAAACACACGTCCACGAACAAACGTTCTCATCTTCACATTTACATATCCTTTTCAAACAAATTGAATAGCCTAATGTGACGTCTTGCATTTATACACAAATCCGGACAGACACCTGTCTGAAGTGTAGAAAATACATACAAATAAAAAAGGTATTGTATTTTATTCCTACTTAAAGAATAGCCTATATACTTATACAAATATAAGAACAAAGTATGTTTTAAGAAGAGCTCTAGTTAGCCCAGCACACCATTAATTTACACTGTTTAACCATTAATCACTCACACACACACACACACACACACACACACACACACACACACACACACACACACACACACACACACACACACACACACACACACACACACACACACACACACACACACACACACACACACACACACGTGTGTATATTAATGTATATATATTAATATATATAAGGTTCATTAGCTTACATTAGTTAACATGAACTAATAATGAACTGCACTTATAAAGCACTTATTTATCTTTATGTTAATTTAAACATTTACTAATGCATTATTAAAATATTGTTAACATTAGTCAATGCACTGTGAACTAACATGAATAAACCATGAACAGCTGGATTTTTATGAACTAACATTGACAAAGATTAACTAATGCTGAACAGAGGTGTTGTTCATGGTTAGTTCATGTTAACTAATACATTAACTAATGTTAACTAATACAACCTTATTGTAAAGTGTTACAGAGAGGTGTGTGAAAGCTCTCCAAGTAGCCTGCAATTCAGGGTTTTCGCTTATCAATCAGATCAAAAGTAACTAGTAACTAACTACTTGAGTAGTTTTTTCATCGAATACTTTTTTACTCTTACTCAAGTAAATATTACGATTGTTACTTTTACTTTTACTTGAGTAAATATTTCAGTAAGTACTTGTACTTTTACTTGAGTACAGATTTTGGCTACTCTACCCACCTCTGCGTGTAATTAAAGTTACCATGTTCATAATCCCTGCTTAGCTAGCAAAATATGATTTATACATTAAGACGTTAATAACATTTTACTAACATTCCCAATAAGTTTTAAAAATGATATTTATGAATGTTTAAAACTTCCAAAGATTTTTCTTGGTTACACAAACGTTAAGGGAACATTACATTTGATCATTTTGCAAACATTTTGTACGTTCACTGAACATTCTGAAACAGGTAGTAACATTTAAAAAACATCCAACTAAATGTTTCAGGTACAAACATTCCGTGATCGATGTATACAGTAAATAATGTTTTGTGATAGGCCTATACAGTTTGAGAACAGTATTAAAGACCAGGCAACTTTGAACTAATGTTTTATTGATGTTACTGGAAGAACATGTTTATACATTTGAGTGAACCTTGCCAGAACATTAGCCATTCCGTTAGCTGGGATGACAGATAGTAATCTTTTGTTATAACTATGTGTCATTACATATTTTCTTTGTTTTCCCACAGCTATTCATAAGCATTAGATCATCCAAAATACAACCGTTTGAACTACTGGAGAACGGAAAGGATGGATGCAAGAGAGAACACTGCTCTAAACTAGGTTAGCTTCACCAGCTATCAACATTTAACCCAGTTTACAACTATCATCTATTATTCACTGGGTATAATCAAGGCTGGATCGATTTGAATGAGGCGGATCGTCTCTGCCTACCATTTAAGTGGCACATACACCGATCAGGCCTAATATTGTGTTGGTCCCCCTTTTTCTGCCAAAATAGGCCTAACCCGTCAAGGCAAGGGCTCCACTTGACCCCTGAAGGTGTGCTGTGGTATCTGGCACCAAGATGTCAGCAGCAGATCCTTTAAGTCCTGTAAGTTGCGAGGTGTTGCCTCCATCGGACTTGTTTATTCAGCACATCCCACAGATGGGATTGAGATCTGGGGAATTTGGAGGCCATAGTACACACTTCAAACTTGTTGTGCTCCTCAAACCATTCCTGAACCATTTTTTGCTTTGTGGCAGGGCACATTATCTGCTGAAAGAGCCACAGCCACCAGGGAATACTGTTTCCATGAAAGGGTGTACATGATCTGCAATAATGCTTAGGTAGGTGGTACGTGTCAAAGTAACATCCACATGGATCAACATCCCCAAAGCATCACACTGCCTCCTCCGGCTTGCCTTCTTCCCGTAGCGCATCCTGGTGCCATGTGTTCCCCAAGTAAGCGACATACACACCCCTGCCATCCACGTGATGTAAAAGAAAACGTGATTCATGAGACCAGGCCACCTTTTTCCATTGGTCCAGTTCTGATGCTCACGTCTTGGTTCACTGTTGGTTCTTTTGGTGGTGGACAGGGGTCAGTATGGGTATACCCTGACTGGTCTGCGGCTATGCAGCTCCATACGCAACAAACTGCAATGCACTGTGTATTCTGACACCTTTCTATCAGAACCAGCATTAACTCCTTGCTCTGACCCAGTCATCTAGCCATCACAATTTGGCCCTTCTCAAACTGGCTCAAATCCTTACGATCGCCCATTTTGTCCTGCTTCTAACACATCAACTTTGAGGACAAAATGTTCACTCACTGCCTAATATATCCCACCCACTAACAGGTGCCGTGATGAAGAGAAAATCAGTTCTCACTTCACCTCATAATGTTATGCCTGATCGGTGTATGTTGTGATTGACGAGAAGCATTTAAATACACAATAACATTAGCAGCAATTCTGTAAGATTTATTAAAAGCACCTCAACTCTTTGTTTCATGTTTGAATTAGAATTTGAATTCAGATAATGTGGTCTCAGACTGCTGGGCTATTATAGCTGTGAGATGGATAACACTGCCCCCGTGTGGATATCTGTTGTACATGCAGCAAGAAAACGGGATACACAAGATATAGCTACAGTAAATTTAAATCATCAATTGACATAATGCATGTAATATGAGCACTTTTCATATTAAATGTGTAATATAAATATATTTATTCTACATCAACATCAATTTGATTTTTGATCGGAATTTTTGCTATTCAATGCTATTTTAAAATGACCATGATCTGTAGCTAAAGCTTGTGTGAGTCTGATACGTGAGCAGCGGTTTAATCCCAAACACATTGCCTTGTTATAAATCCTTTTGTTGGTGTTGTTTACTGACCTTCTTTTTTTTTTACTCGAGGCTCCAGGTAAGCTTGTTAAAATTCCACTGTCAAACATGGATGAGCGTACATGAATTTGTCTGGCAATAAATAGGCAGAAATAAATATTCAGAGACCTTCAGGGCTGGAAAACAAAGTTAGTAACAAAGTGAGAAGTTGTGGCTCAGATTCATTACAAGATCTGTTGGCATTTCTTCAAGCTCATGTCTTCAATCATGCTCATCTGTAGACCATAAATTATCCTGCGTTTGAGACCACAAGCTGCTATAAAGAACCACTGAGGTGAGGTGTATGGATCACAGAACACACTGTGTTTTATAATACAAATTAATATAATAATATGAACAACTGAAATCTCAAAAACTGGAGGCAACCAGCTTCAGGATGACTGAGTATACTCAATTTATGGAGAATCTTTTTTTTTATCTACTTAATTCAAGTTTGTCAAATATAAGTTCTGTAAGCTCAAAAATAAGTGTAACGTTTTTTTTTTACTTGTGGACCTGTTCAGACGAATAAAATCTGAGTCATATTAAAAAAGTCCTGGCTAATCCAAGCTTTATAATTGCAGTAATTGTTGCTCTGTTTTTGAAGTCCATTAAAATGCATCTGTCCGTCAAATAACGTGGTCCACACGGGTTAATAAAGGCCTTCTGAAGCGAATCAATGTGTTTGTGTAAGAAAAATATCCATATTTAAAACTTTCACGGAAAAGTGTTGAAAGTGCCTCTCGCAGTTAAAATGCATACGCTACGTCTGACGAGCGTAACTGGTAAGCATTTTGAACTGCAGAGGCACTTTCAACACTTTTTCCATAACATGAATACGGAAGGCGATCGGCCAAAACTTTACTTTATAAAGTTTTAAATATGGACATCGATCCCCCCAGAGCCGTGTGGAGCACGTTATTCATAGTAAATCATAGGTTAATACAATTTTTTGGGTGAACTAACCCTTTAAAAGGTACAATGCGTGATTGCTAAATAACACTGTGTAAAAGCAGTAAGCGATTTCTGAGAAACGCTGTTGAAAGTGGATCTGACAGAGCACCACAACACTCTATAGCCAATCAGCTGTAAGGGGCGTGTCCACTCATGATGGGGTAGGAGAGAGGGAGATTTCAGAGGGAGAGGGAGATTTCAGGAAAGATTGTAGAAAGAGAGATGGCTGAGAGATGTTACAAAAGAGAAAAGGACAGAGGATTAGTTCTCTTACGAGAGGTTCTCTCGTATTGCGTAAGTTCCTTACGCTACGGGAAAGTATTCTTTCTTCGAGATTTCTGAAAAACCCAAAATTATCCTTAATTTTGTAACATTGTCAACGCAGTGCGGCAGCCTGGCAGACCATAGCAGGCTATTCCAGCGTGCTATTGGCTGCTCTGCTGGCAACTGCAGCAGCCTATCGGTGAGCCCGCGTGACGTGGCGACCAATGAGGGCGCTTCGCGCCCACCTGGCTTCATTTGCCTACAGGTGGGGCGTGGCCACGTGTATATAAGCAGGGCTCACGGGCTGCATATTCGATTTTCTTTTCTTCAGCGAAGCCCTTCGCATCGCTGGATCTGGAACCCGCCGCCGTGACCGCGCAGACAAGCAAGCAGAGGACAGCGCCTGAGGAAGCCGGCAGCATCGCGCCACCTTCAGCCTTCCGTGCCTGCTCTGCTATCCGGCAGCCCCATATCCTTTTACGCTCAAAGTGTTGTCGCCGCTGCGTCACACTTTTCACAAAAAGAGCCGAGCGTTGATACAAATGTCTCGTTCCACCTGCGGCTCGTGTCACGCGCAGCTCAGCTCCGGGGACCGCCATGTGATCTGCGCTCTCTGCCTGGGCCGTGATCACGCCGCCGCCGCACTCCACGCTGGCGGATGCCAAGAGTGCGAAGAACTGACGATGTCGACCCTGCGGGCTCGACTCGTCCTGTTCGAAGATGATATCCCTCCAGTCCCTGCCACGCCGCGCAAGAAGAAGCGCCGCTCGCAGCGGACTCCGGAGCTCGCAGAGAGAAGCTCGCCGGAACCTTTCCCGCCCGCTTCACTCTCGCCTTCCCCGCCCCCACCCCAGGCCGCCATTTCTGTTGCCGCCTCCGGGGATGAGGCGGATGCGGCCGCGGAACGCGCCGACAGCTGCTCCATCATGGCTTCCGACAGCGAGGACTGGTCTTCCGCGTCCTCTTCAGTCCGGGGCTCCGGACGCTCTCGAGCGGGTGAGGACGCCGAACTCTTGCGCCTTCTCACCCGGGCTGTCGAGCAGCTAGGTCTCGAATGGGCCCCGCCCAAGGTGGCAGCGCCGAACCGACTTGACGGATGCTTCCTAAACAGTCGCCGCCGTGCGCCCACCTCCAGGACTGCACCCTTTTTGCCGGAGCTTCACGAGGAGCTCGCAAAGTCCTGGAATGCGCCATTCTCCGCGAGGGTCTCGTCTCAGGCTTCTTCGACGCTCTCACAAGTTGACGGCGCGGCCGAGAAAGGCTACAACGCTATCCCTCCGGTGGAAGAGGCGGTCGCAGCGCACCTTTGCCCGCCTTCTGGTTGGCGCTCAAAGGCTGCCCTCCCGTCTAAGGCCTGCAGAGTGACGTCATCGCTGATCGGCCGCGCTTTCGCTGCCTCCGGTCAAGCTGCGTCCGCTCTGCACTCTATGGTCGTGCTGCAAATCCTCCAAGCTAATCTCCTCCGCGACATGGACGAGAAATGCTGTGACGCTGAGTTAATCACGGATTTGCGAAGCGCGACGGATCTCTCCCTTCGCGCCACCAAGACCGCAGCACAGGCCCTCGGACGCTCTATGGCCTCCCTCACGGTAGCTGAGCGCCACCTCTGGCTCACGCTCGCGGACATGCGAGAAACAGAGCGCGCGGCCTTCCTAAACGCCCCGCTCTCTCCGTCTGGGCTTTTCGGACCAGCGGTCAAGGGGATCGTCGACCGTTTCTCCGAAGTGCAGAAAACGACGCAGGCCATGAACCTTTTCCTGCCTCGACGCCCCGGCGCTAGCAATAGCTCCGCTGCTCGCCGTCCTCGTGACCAGCCAGCAACGAGCTCCGCGCAGCGCCCAGCGCCGCCCCCTTCGTCTCAGAGAAGACCGAGCGGCCGCCCCAGATCGCGCTCTTCCAGCCGTGGTAAGCCGCCTCCACCTCGGGGCCCCCGGCCTAGGATCACGCTGAAGCCCGAGCCTCCAAAGTCCTCCTAGCAAGAGGCGAGAAACGACGGTTAAGTCCCGCCGCGGCCGGACCACCGTCAAAACTCTTTTTCCTGTCAGCCCCCACCACTGTGGCTGCTGCAGATGGATTTCACGCAGCCAACGAGCCGGCAAAAATGCCTTCTCGCCTGTCAACAACCGCCGTTTTTACGGCGAACCAGAGAAATCACAAAAGTTGCATTATTTCTGGTCGCACGGCTCGCGCCGTATGTGTTTCAAATGCAGTAAATGTGCCCACTTTTCTGTGTTCACCCCTGCACACAAGCACTATAAACCCTGTGTCCCCCACTCACATAAAGCGGCCACCGGCCGCTCGAGTGCTAGAGTTAGGTCACGTGTCCGCTTGTTTGCGTCCACGACTAACCACCACACGCGCTGTCACACAGCCACTCTTAACCGGTCATGTTCCACGCGTAAGAGTTGTGCCCGCTCAAACGCGCTCACACATTTTCGCGAACATTATGCCTCAGGCGCCACGCGCCACGCCACACACCATTTATTTTCCGCCCAGGGTGGCCGGAGCGATGAGTGTAGGGCCGCACACAAGCCACTCCCCGCTCGAAGCGGCAGAGATGCAGTGTGTAGGGCGGCCAGCCATCGCGAGCGATCGGCTGGCCTACAGCACAGAGAGCGCGCGCACTGCGCCCGCCCCTCCTATACGGGCCGTCAAACCCGCGAAGCGCGGCGTTTCGAGCCCGGAGGCCGTTCTATCCCGTGTGGCGCACGCGAGAGCGTGGGAAGCCATTCCAGGTGTATCAGAATGGGTGCTGAAAACAGTGAAGCACGGCTACACTCTGCAGTTCGCTCGCCGCCCTCCGCGCTTCTGTGCGCGTACAGAGACGAGAGTGAGCGAGGAAGTAGCACATCTACTTCGAGCAGAAATAGCCACGCTGCTGTGCAAAGGGGCTATAGAACCGGTTCCCCACTCTATGAGCGAGTCAGGCTTTTACAGCCGGTATTTTCTCGTGCCAAAAAGGGATGGGTCGCTCAGACCGATTCTGGATCTGAGGCGTCTGAACAAAGCTCTTATGAAAAGATCGTTCAAGATGCTCACGACCAAGCAGATCCTCGCGCATATTCGCCCGAGAGACTGGCTAATCTCCCTAGATTTGAAAGATGCATATTTTCAAATCAAGATAACGCCGCGTCACAGGCCATTCTTACGATTCGCCTTCGACGGCCAGGCTTATCAATACACCGTCCTTCCGTTCGGCCTGTCACTAGCACCCCGTACATTTACGAAGTGCATGGACGCGGCCCTCGCTCCTCTGAGAAATCAAGGGATGCGAGTATTGAACTATCTGGACGATTGGCTCATCCTGGCGCAGTCGGAGGCCGAGCTCCTCGCCCACAGGGCAATGCTGCTCAGCCATCTGGACAGCCTAGGGCTCACGGTCAATTGGACCAAGAGCTCATTAGTGCCCACGCAATCAACCTCATTTCTGGGTTTGAATCTGGACACTGTGGCAATGTCAGCCCGCCTGTCACCCCATCGCGCGCGCCAAGTTCGGCGCATGGCTGCGTACTTTCGGCCAGGCAAAATCGCACCTCTCAAGCTGTTTCAGAGGATGCTGGGACGTATGGCCTCAGCTGCAGCTGTGCTCCAGCTGGGCTTAATGCGCATGCGCCCGCTGCAATGCTGGTTAAACGCCCGAGTGCCTCACAGGGCCTGGGCGTCCGGTGGCTTCAGGATCAGAGTGACTCAGGGCTGCGTGTCAGCCCTAGAGCCCTGGTTAGTAGCCGACTGGTACCAGAGGGGAGTGACGATGGGAGCCATCTCACACCGCAAGGTCATCTCGACGGACGCCTCCACCACGGGTTGGGGCGCCGTTTTCGAGGGCAGATCAGCCTCGGGCCTTTGGTCGAGCGAGGAAAAACTCCTACACATAAACTGTTTGGAGATGATAGCGGTAGAGAACGCGCTCAAGCAGTTTCTCCCGCTTATACGAGGACACCATGTGTTAGTCCGGTCGGACAACACCACAGTGGTGTCCTACGTGAACCGGCAGGGCGGTGTCAGGTCCAGAGGTCTGGGCAATCTGACAGAACGCCTGCTCGTGTGGGCACACAGCTCGCTGCGCTCGTTGAGAGCTGCGCACGTGCCGGGCCACCTCAATGTGGGCCCGGACAAGCTGTCCAGGGGCCTCATTCTCCCAGGAGAATGGTCCCTGCACCCCCAGACAGTCCAGCTGGTATGGCGCCTGTTCGGCAGAGCGGAGCTCGACCTCTTTGCAACAAAAGAGAACGCCCGCTGCCCGACGTTTCTGTCCAAAAGCGAGGATGCGCTGTCCCAAACTTGGCCCAGCCTCCCGCTGTATGCTTTCCCGCCGATCTCCCTATTGCCCCAGGTCATAGCGAAAATCAGGGAAACGCGCCATCCGGTGCTCCTTATAGCACCGCGCTGGGAGAACCAGATTTGGTACCCAGAGCTGGTGAAGCTGTCGCACTCACCCCCCTGGCCAGTTCCGCTGAGAGCAGACCTTCTCTCTCAAGCAGGAGGCTCAGTTTGGCATCCCCATCCAGAGCGATGGTCTCTGCATGTATGGGTGACCAACGGATACCCGTTGACCTGCCCGAAGGGGTTATGAACACGATTTCACACTCTAGAGCCCCCTCGACGAGGCGGTTATATAGTTCTAAGTGGTCGGTGTTCACTGAGTGGTGTGTTTCCAAGGGATTGGACCCACAGCAATGTGGGGTCCAGCGGGTGCTCTCCTTCCTCCAAGAGCTTTTGGAATTGGGCAGGTCCCCTTCCACGCTCAAAGTGTATGTGGCGGCTATAGCAGCGTTCGCTCAGACGACGCTAGGTAGCACGCTAGGAAGGAATGAGCTCATCGTCCGTTTCCTCAGAGGAGCCAGACGGATGAATCCCCCGCGGCCCCCGTCGGTTCCTATATGGGATCTGGCCTTGGTCCTAGAGGCCCTGAAGGCTCATCCCTTTGAACCGCTCGAGACTGTGGAACCAAGGTTCCTTTCGCTGAAAACCACGTTTCTGATAGCTCTGGCTTCAGTGAAACGCGTGGGGGATCTACACGCGCTCTCAGTGAGCCCGACGTGTATGGAGTTCGGTCCTAATGACTCTAAGGTCATTCTCAGACCGAGGCATGGTTATGTCCCCAAAGCGATCGGCACTCCCTTCAGGGCGCAGATTATCTCCCTCTCGGCTCTGCCAGCATCCGATGAGGGGGACGGTGGCAATTTCCTCTGCCCTGTCAGGGCATTGAGGGTTTATGTCACACGCTCCGCCGCCTTCAGGCGTTCTGAGCAGCTATTTGTTTCGTTTGGTGGGCGCACTAAAGGTCTCGCCTCCTCGAAACAGACCCTGTCCAGGTGGATAGTGGACGCGATTGCAACTGCATACGCTTCCAAACACCTGCAGTGCCCGCTAGGTGTCAGAGCACACTCCACCAGAGGCATGGCCTCTTCGTGGGCTTGGGCCAGAGGGATTTCCATCCACGATATCTGTATGGCGGCAGGCTGGGCCTCCCCGTCTACGTTCGTGAGATTTTACAATCTGGAAGTTCCTGCCTTACAGGCGAAAGTGTTATCAGTTCAATAGGGCCGTTGGTTCTGCCCAGTGATTCTGCGCAGACATAGCTCACATACTGGTAGTAAGTTCGGTACTAGGCTCATGTGAATTTGAAGGAGACCGGCGGTGCCGTTCCCTCATTTACGAGACGAGCTGTTGTGAGTTTGAAGGTGACCGGCGGTGCCGTTACCTCACTCATATAACAAGATATTGTGAATTTGAAGGCGACCGGCGTTGCCGCTCCCTCATTCATGAGACAAGGTGTGGTGAATTTGAAGGAGACCGGCAGGTGCCGTTCCCTCATTCATGGGACAGGGTGTTGTAACCACCCGTCGTAAACCACCCGTCAGTTCGAATGAAGTGTCTGTATATGTGGTGGCCCGTTTTTTCTTTACCGGCCACCCTGCCCGAGCAGTGTTATGGTCCCCGGTTCCCTGGGATACATATGCTGTATGCGAGGCGCGCACGGCGTTGACAATATGTTCCCGTAGCGTAAGGAACTTACGCAATACGAGAGAACCTCTCGTAAGAGAACGATACTCGGTTACTTAACGTAACCTCGGTTCTCTCTAGAAGAGGGAACGAGTATTGCGTTCCTTGCCGTGCGCCCCGCTGGCTTTTACGCTTCAGAACTAAGAAAACCGAATATGCAGCCCGTGAGCCCTGCTTATATACACGTGGCCACGCCCCACCTGTAGGCAAATGAAGCCAGGTGGGCGCGGAGCGCCCTCATTGGTCGCCACGTCACGCGGGCTCACCGATAGGCTGCTGCAGTTGCCAGCAGAGCAGCCAATAGCACGCTGGAATAGCCTGCTATGGTCTGCCAGGCTGCCGCACTGCGTTGACAATGTTACAAAATTAAGGATAATTTTGGGTTTTTCAGAAATCTCGAAGAAAGAATACTTTCCCGTAGCGTAAGGAACTTACGCAATACTCGTTCCCTCTTCTAGAGAGAACCGAGGTTACGTTAAGTAACCGAGTATCGTTATTAGTTATGCCGCGTTAATATTAGAAAATTTTTCCAGCTTTCCTGTACTGTATCTTCCTTGTTGTTAGTTTGTAATCTTCGCTTTACGCTTCATTTCTGCAATGATAAAAGGTTTGTTCAACATTGGCTGTGGCTGCATGTAACCAATCAGCAAGAGTTGCCGCTTGCAGGCGGGGAGGAGCTGCAAACGGAGACATGAGGTCGGACACTTTCTGCTTCTAGTAGTGACGCTTGCGCTGTTTGCATACTTAATCACAGCTGAAGAATAATAAATGCAATACTTCATTCAATACTTTATGTACAGTGTCTGTTTGTATAAGAATAAAGTTCAACACAAGCCTATCAATTAAGTGGGGTCTACGGTTTTATTTTGATAAACATGACATAATATAACTTCGTGAAATCATGAAAATAGGTTTTACTGTTAAAAAACCTGAAGGTTTTAGAATAAAACACACGTGATCGCTGTCATGCGGTGAATCCAGCTGTGTCGTCATGTGTGTACTTGTACTTTGCTGCCATTCGTCACAGTCACTTGGGATCTGCACTGCTTCAAGTAAGCCGCCGATCGGTCTGCTCAGCGCTTTATGAAGTCGGACAAGCCTAAAGAGACATTGTGCATTTTGTGGGCAGAGCAATAAAGGAAGGGGTGTGTTTGTTTGGGTTGATTTCAAATATCAACAGTGTTCAACATTGATTCTCGATAATTGCATTTTGCACCTTTAAGGACAACCAAACAGCTTTGGTTTTGAGCTGCAAACAAACCCCACAGTACCTGCTTCCTGAGTTTTCCAGTGATCTTTGTCTTTTAGAGAATTTTCTTAATAAAATGGGCTATATATATATATTTGACAAAAAGGCTTATTTTAAGACGTCAGACGGACTTTTGTATCACAAAAGTCCGTCTGACGTCTTAAAATAAGCATTTTTGTCAGGCTCCTATGTAGTACTTCTGAATGGGCAGACGCTGGGATTTAGTGGGTTTGAAGTCAAAGTATTTTATGAACTTATACTATATGCGGAGACCATTCACTCAGGATCGTTATCTCATTTTTGACCGAAGTGGCTTTTAGAGGCTTTTGCATCTGAACTCTTCATATATATACTGTGTGTGTGTGTGTGTGTGTGTGTGTGTGTGTGTGTGTGTGTGTGTGTGTGTATATATATATATATAGCAACACTGGTGGCGTTTAGTGAACTGCAGCCTGCAACTTATTGCTTGTGCTCACACTCGTGCACACGTAATATACAAGAGAATGGACGTGACTCAATAGACCTTTGTTTTCGTTCTTTGCTTAAAAAGAAGTTAGAAATACCTTTGTAGCGATAATGTTAACGAACATCCTGACACACGCGTCCATGCTGCTGAGAGCGATGTTTAGATGAAAATGTAAAGTGATGCATGCTTTCCTCTTAATAACAAAATAAACATTGGTGAGAAAGCAGCAGTTAAGAAAGCATCTGATCATAGTGATGGGGATATGTTTGCACCAGTTCTGCAATTCACCAGCATTGTGTCGACAGATGAGGTAATTAAAATTACTTTTATTTTAAAGCAGGTCTATATTTGAGACTACAGACCACCAGGGGCTCCCAACTCTTGTTCAGTACCCACAACAGTATATATTTTGGAAATCTCTTATCTGACACAACCATTTCAGGGTTTTGAGGTTTTTAACTAATGTTGCTTATGAGTAGTTTGAATATAGTTTGAATGAATCCCTTATTTTCTTTGCATGACTCGTTGACATTACAATGCAGAATAGCTACTTCGGCATTATCCTGAACATTGTAAGCATTTGTTTCCCGTGTTGAAGAATGGAAGAGAGCGCGTGTACACTTTACATCCTTTTGAATTTCCCAGGAAAAACATCCAAAGTGCTTGATATAAAAGTCAGTCTACACTACAGGCTTTCATAGACAACCTAGGAAATCGGAGGTCGTCTCGTTTTTTTTGTTTTGTTTTAAACACATTGGTTCATCTAATGTCATATTTTTAAATTTTATTTCATCCAAGTTCCCCAGTAAAAAATGCTTAAGTACATGTAATAATACATTTAAAAAATAAAGAAAAATACAGTGCACCAGAAATGTACGAAAAAAAAAAAAAGAGGAAACACCGGTTAGGTTCTTGATGGTTTATTAGAACAGGAAATGATAACAGAGCACAGTCTCCATGCTCAATGACAGCCAGAACTGAGGACAATGAGTTTTCAAATGAAGAAATGTGTGTATGTATGTGTGTTTAAGAACAGCGGAGTCCAAAAGTCTGAGACCACATTGAAAATTTGTTCTTTGGAAAGTCTTGAATCATGCTGGAGAGAGCTGCTGTCATTAAAGCAAAAGAGGGACAAAATAAATACTAAGACATTCTGAAATTCATGTCAATTTCTCTATTCGTCTTTTCACTTAAATTATTATGCTGCTGATTTAATTTGTAATTAAAAAAAAAAACATTCTATTAAATAAGACTTCTGAGCCCCACTGTCCATGTGTTTGTGTGAGTGGTCTTGTGTGTGTGTGTGTGTGTGCATTTTTTGCTGTTTTTGATTTGGAAAGCATGCATGTGACTGTCTGATTGGTGGACAATATTAGGGCACACAGTAGTGTGTCATGTTGAAGTACACACTACCTCTGTGCACCCCAGACCGAGGCTGTGTTCATGCAGATAGTTCACTTAAATTACATTTAAGCACTGAAATCATTATGTACACTGAATGGGACACGACTTGTCATTTAATGACAATGGACCCAGTAACACGAACAGCCTCCGGTGCGAGACAAATCAGAAGTCCATCACAGTTAACAGAAGACTTGGCTCTTTTGCAAAAGTGTTTTTCTTCTTCTCTTTCTTTCAGGAAAAACATCTCCCGTCCATTTTTTTTTTTTTGTTGTTGAGAAAAGGCTTTGCACAGTTCATGAACCAGGATCAAACACTGAAATTCAGGTCACAGTCGCAGAATAATCATTGTCATTGTTGAAAAAATTCACACACCAGAATGCAAATCAAATCACTTTCATGAACTCAATAAACCAACCTAAAACATTACCACAAAACAAACAAATAAACAAATATAAAAATGAAGGTATCAGTACTGGCTAATATATTCTCTACAACTTTACAAAAAAATTCAAACTCTGTTTGTGCTTGTCAGATGTCAGGTTCTGCAAACTCAAAGCATGTCATTTCTAAACGAACCATTTCTTTCTTTGTGTTTGCACATTTCGTCGGGTGGCCCATTAGCTGTGGCAGTTTGTGGCTGGGGGGCTGTCAAAAAAAAAAAACGAAATTTCTGGGCTTTAAAAAACAAAGCGGAGAAAAAAACAGCCCAGACAACGAGAAAGCCTGGAGCGCACTGTCTTCCACTGTTCATAGGCAGCATTTTAATTGGAAAATTGAGAGTAGGGAGCTTTCTAAAACATGGCTAGATATATTTCTGTCCAAGCAAAACCATAGAGTATTTACGGCCGACTCCATTTCTTGCTTGAGAGAATTACGACATAGGAAACAGTGAAACAACCCTCGTTTATTTTCTTTTCCCGGGAACGCATTTTATAGAGCTCCACAGCAAATTAACTCCATTTCACCGCCTCAGAATCTTGTGCGAATTAACCCAGACGGTGTTTAGCAATTTCGTACAGGGTTACACTATAAGTTTGACCTGCGCTTGCTGCTAGTTTCTGGTTTGTTCCCGGGGAGTGTTACTTGATATGGGATGCGGTCGGGAAGATGATTCGCTGCTTGAGTTTTGCTGCCCACATCTCAGGCGATTGCTTTGTAAAATCTGGCTGTGAGTAAGCAAGTGGGTGCCTGCATTTCTGCACGTCTCTCACAATCCTTTTTAGGCCTTATCGAGCCAAGATAGACTCAGCGTAATCATGCATGTTTCGCCTAATGGTGCAACAGAGTGAAAAAGCGGGGTGAGAGCATGCATGGGTGGGCAGACCTTTTTTTTCCCAGCATGTAGTCTGCGCGAGGGTAGAACAGTTTGAAAACGAACAGAGCTGGGTGACAGCATCAATTAAAAAAAACGCATCAATAATGTTGATTGTGTAAAATAATTATACAGTTCTGAACTCAGTCATGCATTGGCACTTAAAACCCATAAATTATACACTTCATTAATGGCTTTAATGTTCAGCTTCAGCGGTTTCATCCATCCACATTTGAAAGAATGCACTCCTACCCTGTGCCTTTAAATTCTCTCTCTATCATCACCTCGCCAGACTTTTCATTTGGAACAAAGCCTGTTCTTAAACCTACATACACTTAGTGCTGAAGAATTGTTGATTACAGGACCATCAAACATTTCATGTCAAACTCACTTATGGACCATTTTCACATTTTGGGGGTTGGAACGTAAACAATAGCAGGGTAGGCTTCTAGAGAAGTACACGTGAGACCATAGCAAATGTTATTTTTGCATTACCATGTTTCAACAGTTTAGGGAATCGATATTACATTTACACGACTTTCTAAAAGAAAAGAAAAGAAAAGAAAAAGGGATGGATAACAGCAGTTAGAAAGATGCCAGGTGAATAACACAAAGTATAGTTTAATACATTGCTGGTTTTTAATTATTTAAAATTAAGAAAAAGTATCTTAGGCTTAATTTATCTGATAAAAATACAGTAAAAACAATAATATTGTGAAATATTATTAGCATTTAAAATAAGTTTGTTCTATTTTAATACATTTAAAAATGTCATTTATTCCTGTGATGGCACAGCTGAATTTTCAGCATCTTTACTCGGTGCTCAAGAAACATTTCTTATCCTTATCAATATTTAAAACAGTTGTGGTAGTTGATATTTTTGTGGAAACCATGATCAAGTTTTTAATCAGGATTCTTTGGTTAATAGAACGTTCAAAAGAACAGCATTTTTTTGTAACACAAATGTCTTTTCTGCCACTTTTGACCAATTTAATGTCTGAAACAAAAATTTTTTTTATAAAATTTTGGTTTACGATGTTAAATGTTACTCCTAATTACTCATCTCGCACTGTGAAAAGGGTCCATTGAGTAGTGATTAGGAAAATCCTGAAATGTGCATTACTGCCCTCTAGTGAACACACTCAGGTAATGTTAGTTGAATTACTGGTGCCCCTCAGGAAGAAAGCAGAGATAACGTCGTTCACTGAGAGGTGAATGAATTGAATAGTACACTATTTCTTTCATGCCTCTCTTGGGGTTTACAACCCTGAAACAAACAAACAGCAATCCAAAGAGAGCCAGAGGAAACTGAACAATGGCTGAAGTGGGCACGGTGCCATTGGGAGACCGATGGGTTCGATTTTTTTGCACTCCATCTAAATGTAACATTGTATTCATCTGATTCTGTGTGGCTTGTGAAGGCTGGCAGTGAGGGGGGACCCAGAGGGGTCCGATCTGTCTGGCTCCTCATTGACATTCTCCTGGGTTTGGCTGATGGCTAGGCCTTGACTCTTAACGGCTATTTGTTGTTGGGATGGTCTTCTCTGGCTGGGCCGCACAAAGAGAACCAGTGTCAGTGAGACACTCTGAATGCAGCTCCCTAGTGGCCCGGCCCGGCCCAGACAACCGAGCTCACATTCGACTCAATGGACTGCAGAGAAAACGAAGCCAGGCCGAGTGAAATAAAGAGAAAGTGTTGCAAATGCTCTGCTCTAATCCTAACATGTGTAGGAGATTAAAAAAACCACACTAAATTCTGGGTTTTGAAGATAAACCACAAAATTAATGGGTCCACCCAACATGTGCCCCTGTACGCAATACAAAGTCATTTCCACAGTGCTTCCCTGCTCCGGCCACAAAGCATGGGAAGGTTAATCCATGATTTTTGGCGAACGCTCTTCTCCATCACCCATTTACATCTGATATTCCAGCACGCAGGTCTTTAGATAAAGTCACATGGCAGTTTTCTTGATTGCTTCCTGACACTTAATAGGTAAGGGAGGGAGGACTAGTCAGTCATTTGACATCAGTTCACTTACGAAACTCCAGTGAATTTTGCGTTCACATCAAGTCTGGCCGACAAGCACACTTTGGCGCGGCTCACATACACACACACAAACAGACAAAAGGAAGTTTAAGCTTGTCTGCAAAGGCCCAAGACGCGCAAAAGAAGCATCCATAGGCTCAAACTTAAAGCAAGAAAGAGGTGAAAACGAAACGGATCACTTCCATTGAATGGTTTACAGGGCATGGGATTACAGAGAGACAATCCGCGACCGATTCGGACTGTATGCTAAACAGTCAACGTACCCATTTGCAGGATTATGATTATGTATTTCACCTCCCATCACCCGACACATCCGTTATTCCCAAGCGATCCTTCCGTTTCATTAGACAGGGCGTGATAGAAGCCGCTAACGTGCTAAGTGGCGTCAACCCTCAGGCTGGGGAGGACAGCAGCTTTAACACCATCAACCATTAACGCTCTTATTCTCTCACTCTCGGTTGTTTTAGAGCTCAGCCACTGGTGGGGGACTTGAAAGACACTGGATGGCAGTGAGAGAGGACAGGAAGGGCAGGATTACAGAAGGAGTCTGAGTCTTGGGGGTGACGGGACTCTGAAGGGTGTGAACGGGCCTGGGCCACTCATTGGCCATTAGGGTTGCGCTCACTCACACTTTTCACCAGCAGGTGGCTGTAGTCCTGTAGCTCATTGAGCCCCCGCTGAGTGTGGTGACCTGGCCGTATTAATGCTGCATTAGTACGCGGCTGTAACGGATATGGGTGGTGGCCAGAAGGAGTCGCATTGTTGCTATTGAAGTTGAGTCCGTCGCGGGACCATCGCAGATGTTCGCCATAGTCCGTCTGCGTGGTAGGAGCCGACACCACCCTCCTGCGGTCAGGGGAGTCTTGAGGTGTCGCCGGATAGTTGTATTCACCGGCTGAGTTGCGGGTAGGCGGGGCCGATGGTTGCCCGCCCTGCTCCCGCTGATTCGCAGGGTGGGAGAGGATAAGGTACCGCTGGCGCTCCGAATGTGGGGGACCATCGCCCGATCCCTCCTGCCTCCCACCCTGCAAGTATTTGGAGCTCAGGTAAATGACTGCAGAGTTCGCCGGGCAGGGTGTCCCTGTCTGGGCCAGGAAAGTATGGCTCTGGTCCCAATCGCAGTCTGTGAGATGAACGTTTGGAGTGGGACGTTTCTGCTGTAGAGGTGTCTGTTCTGGAGTGGGAAGTCCTGTGTCGATATCTCCAGATTTTGGCCAGCCATTGGTGAATAGATTCTCAACCTGCGAGCGGGGTCGTTCGCTGCCACTGATACGAGTCACGCTGATCACGGAACCGCTGCGACCGTGTCCTAGCATGCTTTGCTCCTTGTCACTCTTTCGACGACTCCCCAAACCGGATCCACCGGCTCTGGAACGTTGGCGGTGCTTGAGGCTCATTATCCAACACACCATCAGACCTGACAGCGCCGCCCCTGTGGAAAAAGCTGAAACTGCAGACACGACCAGCAGGTTCACAGACACCAAGCCATCTGGTTCCTCGATGAAACTCTCCTGCAGAAGACCTAAACACATGGAAAGAATAACAGAAGTGAGCATAAAACACATGCATGACTATCGAAGATTCACAAAATTAAACAAGCTCAAGTTTTTTCTTCTTCTATCAGGTCGAAGAATGCACGAATGAAGGAAAATAGCAGACTAATTGCACTCATTACTACCGAAAGTGGATGTTGATTTTAACTGCTGTAATAACTGTCTTCCTGATTGAAAGCATCTATCATCAACTACGTGTTTTGGAACATTTCAAAAACATTCTGACAATTATTACAACTTTTAAGCTGTATTAATTAAAAAGTGCCCTGGGTGTGATAGATCTGACACACACATGGAGTGAAGAGGGATGAGAGAAATGGATACCATTCATTTTGAAAAGACAGAAGACTTAAGTTCTCTTAAGTAGAAGAGCACCAATTAATTATTGATGATGAGAAAACAGGACAGCATAAAAAAAATACAGCTGCAGCAGATCAATTAGGAAAACTTCGGTGAGGTCTTTTGCTCTTATGGAGCTTTTATTGATAAATCTGTACTTAACCTACGTTTCAAGGGACATGGTAAAAGAGTCAGCACAGAAGCTGCCTATCCAGCAAAAGAGACTGCACGTGAGCCAAAAAAATTCTAAAATTGTATAAGGGTGCAAAAAATAAATAAATAAATAATTGTTGCTGAAAAAATAAGTTTCATGGAATGTTTTTGTTCAACTACCCAAACATGAAAATCTTATTCATTTGAGGAAACTCAATAAAACTGCAGAGTTCTTACAGTCACTCACAACAATAAGAACCAACATCATAAAATGGCTTAGCAGATGAAACGCTCTTGAAACAAATTAATTTAACTGGCAAATTTACCACAATAGAGACAAATGGTAACCATTTCACATCGGTGAAAATAAACAGCCTTAATTAGCACTTACAGCTGTTTGTTTAAGAACTCAAATAAAATGAGAAGAGAGGAGGCACAATCAATAAAAATGTTGCTACGATAATTAGCTCATAATGGCTGCCTCGATGTGGGTGTTTGTGTGTACAAAGAGTCAGCTGAGTTAAAAGATACATTAGCCGCAGTTGGGCACCAGGAAAAGGAACTGCACAACATACCATGTCGGTCATTTCATTGGGAGATGTTGTAACAGAGTGGCTATCAATTTTCTGGTGATATACAGGTTTACTTCACAGTATTCATTTTGGAGGGACCGACCACATTACCGAAATGACACCTCAAATCAATCAATGCATTCATGTGGATGCTGAGTCAGTGTCTGTTTTTCCCTTTGTCCTTTTCTCTCTCTCTCTCTTGCACAGTCTCTCTCTTCCCTCCCTCCATTTATGTTTATCTCTGTCTCTGCCCTGCTACCGCTCTCTGTCTATTTTGTTTGTGGTGTGGGGGCATTATATTTATTCTATCGCAGACAGATACCAGGTGTGTGTATCGTTTCCCAGCATGCTAACTGCTGTCTAAAGGGCAGTAAACTATTGGTTTTTGTTTTTGTCATTTTTATGATTAACATTTTGGCTGCCGCTGCCGGTGTGTGGCTGCATTGCTGCTAGAAGTTGGATAAACATCGTTGGCATGGGGCGGTTCACGTCACGAACCACTGCCTAAAACAGTTTTTGTTTATGCTGTTGCAACCCACTTGTCATTCACGAGGGCCCCATCACGCATCAGGAACGGGGTCCTGAAAGGATGTGGTCCGCGGGGGTGGGATGCTGGGAAGATGCTATTTTCTAGGTTGTTTATGTTCATGCATTGCTGTGTTTACTTTCGGTGGCATAAAGCAACGGGGTAGAAGATGAAGTTATGTTTGATTGCTTTAAGACTTCTCTGTGCGACACACTTTGTGAACTTTAAACAAACTCTGGAGTGGAAAACAAACAAACATTCAAATATACCTGCAACACAATACTATATGTACACTTTATCTTAAAGGGATAGTTCACCCAAAAATGACTTAGTTGATTTATTCACCCTAAAGTCATGCCAAGTTTGTCAGACATTCTTCTTTCAGACGAATGAAATCGGAGTTATATTAAAAAAGTCCTGGCTCTTCCAAGCTTTATAATGGCAGTGACTGTTGCTCTGTTTTTGAAGTCCATAAAAAATACATCTGTCCGTCAAATAACATGCTCCACACGGCTCCGGGAGGTTAATAAAGGCCTAATAAAAGCGAATCGATGCGTTTGTGTAAGAAAAATATCCATATTTAAAACTTTATAAAAGTAAAGTTCCAGCCGATCGCCTTCCGTGGAAAAGTGTTGAAAGTGCCTTCTCGCAATTCAAGATGCGAGTACCAAGTACACGACATCTGACGAGCGTACCTGGTAACGGAAGCCTTTGATGGGCAGAGGCACTTTCAACACTTTTTCCATAAATTGAATACGGAAGGTGATCGGCCGAAACTTTACTTTATAAAGTTTTAAATATGGATATTTGTCTTACACAAACGCATCGATTCGCTTCAGAAGGCCTTTATTAACCTCCTGGAGCAATGTGGAGCACGTTATTTGACGGACAGATGCAGTTTTTATGTACTTCAAAAACAGAGCAACAATTCCTGCTATTATAAAGCTTGGATTAGCCAGGACTTTTAAAATTTTACTCCAAATTTTTTCGTCTGAAAGAAGAATGTCATATACACCTAGGATGACTTGAGGATGAGTAAATCATGGGCTAATTTTCATTTTTGGGTGAACTATCCCTTTAAGGTGACGTAGTTACATGTTAGTACATGTACTTACTATAGTAATAACAGTAAATAATGCATAATTGCAAGTAACTAACCCTTAACCAAACCCTAACTGTAACTCTATATTAAGTACATGTAGCTAATTCATATTACTCAGTACTAACTCAGTAAGTATAATATAACTACGTCATCTTAAAATAAAGTGTATCCGCATTTTTTAATTTAGGTTATTTTATCATTTTCATATTGCATTCATGCACTTACACATACATTTATGCATTTTTAATTAAATATGAAGTGTAATTTCTTTGGGCAACATTAGCTAGAAATAAACGTAGACTTGGGAAGCCCAAAAAAAGTGTATCCATCCATTATAAAAGTAATCCATACGGCTCCAGGGCGTTAATAAAGGCCTTCTGAGGCGAATTTATGGATTTTTGTAAGAAAAATATCCATATTTAACATGTTATAAAGTAAAATATCTAGCTTCAGGCAGACCGGATTGGGGGGGGGGCTTCAAATTTGGGCTACCATTCACTGCCATTAAAAAAAACTTGGATTACCCAGGACATTTTTTAATATAACTCCGATTGTATTAGTCTGAAAGAAGAATGTCATATACACCTAGGATGGCTTGAGCGTGAGTAAATGATGGGGTAATTTTCATTTTCGGGTGAACTATCCCTTTAACGTTGTCGTAAACCTTCTCTGTTGGAAGCGCAGCTGAGGTCATGAAGAACTCACAGAGAGCCTGACTCTCTAAAAACACAATTTGTAAGCAGTACTAAAACACACATCAAACACTCTTTGTATATATACGTGAGTCTGTTTTTCCTAGGCGCAGCCCTGATGGTGCCTCAGATAGATATTACTCAAACCACACAGGCCTTTCTCCGTAATGAAAGAGACGTATTAAGGCATCCGCCTGTCTGGAGGGCCACCTCTCATTCTTTCTCCTCTCTCGCCTGCAACGTGTCCATCCTTTTTTACAGTAAGAAGATGGTGCATGCATGCAATGAATAGATTTGGGCCATTATAGATGTTGCCTTTGTAGTCACTTTGCTTTGTCTTGAGAGGAAACAAAACACACAGACGAGAGCGGACGAAGGGGGAGAGATAGTCTCAGGCACCGTTCCTTTCTTTTCGTCATTCCCGACGGGGTGACAGAAACCCCCTTTTTCCCCATTCACTTATTAAAGCTTAATGGAAGGCAGCCGGACTGTCAGTCTGAGCCGCAGCAAGCACGTCTTGAGCTGGAAGCTCCAATTACAGGCGAACAATGGCGGTGGAGCAGTCTAGTTAGAGTAGGTCTTCACAAGGCAATAGGCCAAGTGCTAAAAGAGTCAGAGCCCAGGGACTAACTGCCTTGCCTTTGCCTCCTTTTTCCTCAGGACTATTCACTAGCAGTTTGATGTTTGTTGCTTATCGCTCTCCATCTCTGTGCACATCTTCTCCCGCTCATCTCTCTGTCTGTCTCTCTCTCTCTTTCTCTCTATATGCCACGTCCTTTCATCTTCTGCTGGCTGCCTGTCTCCGGGGATGTACCCTTATTCTTTTATTCCCTGTATCACTCTATTGCTCTCAGTCTCTCTCCCCTTTTCAACCTGTAAGCAGAGAGGCGGCTAATGAAATGCTAGCAGGGTTCGGTTTCTTGTTGAGATCATGCCATTAAAAACCTCAGGTGGAATATGGATTTCTTCTAGCAAATAAGCAACCTTCTCAAGGTTTATTAATTACCCGATCTTCTAGCGTGGGGTGAAACAGTTTAGTGTGGTAAAAATAAGCCCTTATCAGCTGTGCTTATGTAACAAACACTTATTCATGCAGTAGTTTCTGCACTTTGTTAGATACTGCTCTGCTCTGTGTGTGAATGTGTGTGTGTGTAGGGTTTCATGTTAGCACGAGGCCTTACATGCGAGTGTGTGCATTTGTGTGTGTGTATCAGTGGCTTATGGTTCACTGACTTTACTCATTATCTTTTCTCTTTCTATCTCTTCTCTTCCCTTTGCTCTTGCTCTCTATCTCTCTCATACACACATTTTCCCTTCTCTGCAGAAACACTGTAGGCTATTCTCTGTCTGCCAATCCTCTCTCTCTTTCTGGTTCTCGACATGTCACCCATCTTTTGCTGTACTCAAGCCTCACTGTTAGCGCTTTTTTGTGTTAACCGTGTTGAAAAGACCAGCTTTATGGTCACCAGATTAATGTTGCGTATTAGATGCTGGTACACATGTTGGTGTCCATAGAAAACATCTGAAATTTAAATTGTTATTCAGTGAGCTTTTAAACGCTGTGAGTGGAACTTGATAATCAATTCAGTCCAGTTCATGTGAAATATGATCATTTCATTTGAAAAGATCAGACTCAAAAGAACATTTAATTCATGAATTGTACATTGTTACTTCTTTCATTAAATCTTTTAGTCAATAATGATTTAAATTTTGGCATTTTCTTCATACAAAGCTGACTTGGAATATAGCAAAAGAGTCATGTGAACCACTTTCATGATGCTTTTGTCATAATTTAGGAATGTCCTCATTCACTCGAAAACAACACATGGAAAACAACAGCAGGCTAAAATTCATTTTGTTTTCTATGGAAGAAATAAGTCATACAAGTCATTTTTGGTTATTTCTGCTGGTTATTACTATTACCTTGAAGGGATAGTTCACCCAACAATGAAAATTCTGTCATCATTTTCTCACCCTCAAACCTCCATTAAATGAAAGTCGTTAAATTCCAAAACAACATTAGACTCCATTGACTTTCATTGTATTGAAACAAAAGTTCTCTGTTAAACAGAAGAAAAAAGTCATACAAGCTTGGAACAACATGAAGGGAGTAAATAATGACAGAATTTTCATTGTTGGGTGAACTGTCCTTTAAACTAGCAAGCCTACCTCGCTCAACAAACACACAAACTTCACGAAAAAGACCAGCTAAATTGGCACAAACCAGCAAAAGCTTCCAAAACAAAATCTGCAACCTTTTTAAACACGTCTGGTTCTAAGCAGTGTTTACAGAAAGATAGTAGTGAAGACATGTAGGACTTCTTAGCTTACGCTTTAAAAGCCAAACTCGCAGATCAATATACAGCTGGCAGGTTTACGTACGTCTGCATGTGTTCTCAATTAACTCTTCTATAATTTTCAATAAGAGAGAGCTGCCCATGGCCTATAGCACTGCAATAAGGTGAAAGGCTTCCTGGCACCGGTTCAGGGTTTCTAATTCCAACATAATTGTGCACGCTACAGTCCACAATGTCTGACGATGATTAACATGAGACTAAATAGAAGGGACTGTTTGAAATAACGAGGGCTGTTGAGCTGGGGGCGAGCTCAGGATATGAGCCGCCCCACAGGAGCCGAATGTTAAGAGAAACGGTCCGCTGCTAAAACACTGTTGCCTATTGTCGCTTGCTCACCTTTTCCACATTCTGCAGACGCCGCCTAGTCAGCCGCAATTAATTGTAGTCAATTAGCGCATAGTTTTTCAACATAGCTTCCCCCATTCACAGCAACTGTTGCCGACAAACGCTAATGAGGATGCAGATGAGAGTCAGTTCAGCTGTGTTAAATTCATCAAACAAGTATGCAGGATCACGGAAGCGTGTACTGCACTGCAATACCACAGATGTGGCTGATGGGGGCTCTAGTAACAGGGGGTTTGCCGGTAAATTGATAGCCTCAATTTAGGGCCGAACGGCGAGAACTCTCAAATGAAATCATTAAAAAATATTCGACATTTCCAGCATGGGTTATAAATTCCGAAAGCGACACAGCGGTATTAGTCTAGCCAATTGCGAAGCGTGACATCTGCATCCACCACAATCACGAAACCTCCAATTTCAAGTTAATCTTTCCAGCATGCCTAAGACGTAAATTCTGCCTGTCAGTGCTCTGCATATGACCGTATATTACCAGCTGCTAAAAACACTTCCTTATTTGTATTAAGTTAACCGGTACTGACGGTTCGTCTCTACCACGGAGATGTTGAGTTATCAAGCTCAGTCTGGCTGAGGTGGAATCAGTTTTCCACACATTTTCTGAATTATAAAACTTTTCTGGGTCATTCACGATCTGCTGTGGTGGCTTAAAATGTCTCTTTCATGCTTGTCAGACAGACACTCAATAAAGACACAGGTCTCTGGCTTGATGAACTGTAGAAAATCCTCTTAAGGATCAATACAGCTTGTTTGTCTCGGAATCTGGAGCGTGTTTGTGGAAGAGAGAAAAATGGTGTCACCGCACCTGTGGGTGCACGCAAGGTATTTCTAAGGTTTTGCTCGACGATTACGTGTGTCCCTTACACACATACACACACCTGTCTGAGCTATCACTTTCACCCAGTCATGATGATCTGTGGCGGAGAGATTCTTCATGCCCTGTCAACATGCCTGGCAACCGCCACGGCAACACGGCTCGTCGCGCTGCAGGCTTCAGTGGCAGCTGCTGTTGTCCTTTTACGCTCATGAGTCTCTCTCTTACTGCAGTCAAACCAGCCAAGATTTCTCACACACTAAGGCTTGGTTCTAATTGCCAGATAGTGCCCTGGGAAGTGTACTTTAGTATTCCAAATAAACACATTTTGTCAAGTTAAGTAAGCTGTCCAAGTGAACACTGCATAGGGGGATCCCGTAAACTGGAACACAGCCACATATATGCTAATTTATCTCTCGAGCAATCTTTTACTAAATGACACATGATATTAGTAGTTTAGTTTTTTTGGTCCTTTTGCCACTAATATAGTAAAGAAAAGACAGGAAAAATTTTAAACTTTACAAAGCCAGAATCAAACTCACGCCTACCGCATGAACCACCACAGCATGTGCACTAACCACTACCTCTTCAACCTTCCTTGTATGAAAATCTTCATTCTAGTACATAATAAAAAAAATAAATAAATAAATAAATAAATATATATATATATATATATTGTTCCATTTAGAAGAGTCTGGGGTATCACTTTAATTTTCCCCAGACTCATCTAAATGAAACCAAACATCAACATCAATAATGAGTTATTTTAATTTTGTAATAATTATTTTTAAACAATGTTGTGTTTATAGCTATTTGAGACCTGTATGGTGAAAATTTGATTGTTTTAATTGCTGAGACAGTGCTTTCTAATTACTTGTATTCAGTACAGAAATATGTCTGTCTAATTAGTTGAGAAAAACAGACATAATTAGTCCAAACTAATCATGTAATCATTTGAGTGTTGCAAAAGAAACACAACTTTCTATTCCATACATTACACTTCTTGTCATATCAATTCAAATTCCTGTGGGATGTGACCGATTCAATTTGAAATTCCAACTTATGCATTGAAAGGGAGCCAATTCTTCCATTTTCCCCAACTCTGGTACACAGAATGACCTACCTCAGTGTAGACATACATGTGTTTGTCCATGACTAGATTAATGACCTGGACATGAAGGTCATGAGATGTTGTACTCCAGGAGAACATGAACTGCCCTGTGGGAGTGTTGGAAAGGTCTGGAGGGCATGAGCACCACATCAGTCTTATAAACACTCACTTTAACAACTAACCTCTCTATAAAAGCTGTACATTCTTCACAGAGCATACAAAACGGGATTCGCACTAAGTGTGACACTACAAAATGACAACTTTCATCGAAATTCCAAGTAAAAAAGATACATGACACATCAAATGTGTTCTGTTTTACTAATTATGCAAGATTGCAAATAATTTTTTCCTTTTAGGACATAAAAAAAAAAAACTAAATACTATTCACATATCTAAAGAATCAACAGAAATATTAAGCAGCTGTTATAAACATTGATATTTTTAATCAAATAAATGCTGCCTTGGTGAATATAAGAGAAAAATCGTACCAATCCCAAACTTTTGAACAGTAGTGTACATGAGATGTATAACTATGTCTATATTTGCTAGCTGATACCAATTACAGTGGAGAAGCAAATTTGCCAGCATGTGCCTCATTGCCTTTTTCTGCGTGGCTGTCATCCCACTCCACAAGAATGACAGCACCGTGCACTTCTTTGTGTAACATGGACTTCAATTAGATCGTGATTGCAACCCACTGTTTGCAGAGTCAAAACACCACCTTTCTCCAGGAAATATTTTAGCAGCGGCGTAATTGCCTCCATCTGTGTCAACTCTGTGATTATATTCAAATGCTTTTGCAGCAACGTACACACACACACGAGAGAAAAGGGTAAGCGGGTGGGATATAGATGCAAAGAAAGAGTAATGGGGCTTATGACTGACTGCTCTTTATACACATACTGTAGTTGAACTTAACTGCAGATTTGAGGAGAAGCCTCATTTTGCAGTCCATTTACTCGTAACAACGGCAGGGCATGACAGTGCTCTCCTACACGAATGTCTCCCTCCCTTTTGATGCCTGGTTTAACAGCGTTGGCATTTGCTGATGAGTTTCCCATGCAAACAATGACTCCGTCGGTCCCACAAGTAAGCGTGGTTAAAATGTTGGTGAAAATTATTCAGTGAGTTTTGGGACGGCCGACTTTTTAAAGGAATCTGTCAGTAGTTTTTGGGAACTGGAATCCATCAAAGCTAAATGATCTTTTGGTACTGTTTGCACGGTTAGCTAACAATGAACTGAATATACGAATAGTCTAAACTGGATGAATTTCATAACTTTCTAATCTAATTTAATTATTTACTATATATGTATATATATATATATATGTATATATATATATATATATATATATATGTATATATATATATATATATATATATATATATATATATATGTGTATGTGTATGTGTATGTGTATGTGTATGTGTATGTGTATGTGTATGTGTATGTGTATGTGTATGTGTATGTATGTATGTATGTATGTATGTATGTATGTATGTATGTATATATATATATATATATATATATATATATATATATATATATATATATATATATATATATATTATATAGAAATAGAGTGAGCTGCTGGAATGGAATGGTAGGCTACGTGATCTAAGCGCCCAAAATATGAGAATTCTTTATTTTAGGCTTCAAGCTAATGCTTGAACATAAGTTTAACATACCCTGTCCTGCACTTTGACAGATGGGTGTACGTCTGCGTCCTCAGCACAAAACGTTCATTTTACAGGTTATATCCTCATCTGTGAATGTTACTAATTCACGTGAGTATTTCTATTTTGCGTCCTGGCAGTCTGAATTAAAGGTGCGGTGTGTAGGATTGACAGCTAGAGGTCAAAATAGGTACTGCAGTCCAAATTCAAAATATTGGAGATCGTTTTTTCTCTGCCCCCTCCTCCTCAGACTCGACGCTCACATGGGTTGCCAGCTCGAGGACACGCAACAGCAGCAAGCGCAATTGACAATGAAAGCCGAGACTTACACACTAAGTTGATGAGTTGATTTATCCGCGTTTTAATATGCTCTCGTTCATAGAGATTTTTAGATGGATGCCTGGGGTGTCAAAATACAATTGGGTAAACTGGCAGTGTGTGGTATTGTACAGAACAAAACAAAAACAGACATTCCGACATTGGAACGCACATTTCAAAGTAGAATAACTGGCTGTAGTATTGTGTTCCTGAGAAACAAGTAGGTGAATTTTGCATGTTTCCTAAATATCTGCAAACATATTATGGTATTTTTAGGTTTTAGTAATGTGAAAAACTTACATACAGCACCTTTAAGCTTCAAACTTCACAGAAAGAGCGCGGCGGACAGAAGCAGAACGCAGTAGAGAGGGAGACTATTAATATTCAGCGCAAAAACATTCATTTAGCAGAAACATCTGCTGTTGGATGCTAAATTTAGGTTTAAAAATAAACATGTAATTCGAGTGTTTTATGAGAGTAGTAACTGTAAAGGGATAACAGCGTGTAATTGAATATTAATGCAAGACGTTTCTTATAGCCTATTTACAGGATAAAGAAATGACAGTAACAGGTCACTTTGTCCATAGCGAATCCTCTTATCTGGTAACACTGAGTTTGTGTTTTTTTTCTTCTTTAAAATCATTTTAATTTAGGGATTTAAACTGTCCTTTTGCTTAGTAACTTTTTGTACATAATGTACAGCGCAGATATACCCTTACGAAAACCTTAATATAATAAAATCATGTTTTGCATATTGATATTGATTACCATTTGTATAACCACACAAATACCATAGTTAAACTATGGATTTGAAGCAAAACCATGGTTAATTTGTGGTTACCATGGAATAACTACAATAACTGTTTTATTTATTTATTTATTTATTTATTTATTTTTTCTTTGTTTTTTTTCTTTGTAAAACCATGGTTAATTTTTGTAAGGTTAGATATACTCACTATTAGGGATGCAACAATACAGTTAGTCCACGGTTCAATACATACCTCCGTTTTTAACCACGGTTTTCGGTTCGGTTCGGTTCTAATGGCTTGTCACATCAGTTTTTTGTTATTCTATTCTTAGGCAACAGGAACAGCAAGAGGTTAAGGAGAAAAAAGGCTATTTTTTATTGCAATACTCTTTCTTTATTTTACTTAAAAGAATTGAAAACCCTTACTTAAACTTAAAACTTTACATAGACTTCACTATAAAATATACATAGATGCTTATTAAAGCTACTGTATTAGTTTTTTCAGTCAAGAGCAGCGAGTGATTTTCTCTTTGTCTTTTGTTGTTGTATTAACATTAAACAGATAGTTTATTCAAAAATGAAAATTCTTTCATCGAGAAATGAATACAGGTTTGGAACAATAATAGAGTGAGTAAATAATGACATAATTTTAGAGGTGAACTGTCTCTTTAAGGGCCGCGTGTTCACTACTGCTCTGTTGTCAGTTTAAGACCTCCGTGAATCTAATATACAGACACACGCGATTTTACTTTCACTTTAGACATAACCGACTGTGTTTGTGTTAACCTTGTGTGTATTTGACAGTATTATTAGCGCAGTAAGACTACTTAGTTCAGTAATCACGTGTTTGACAGGCGTTTAGTGCACGCGCTCGGAAAAGCGCATGTTAAAACCGCGCACGCGAATGAGCCGGTGTTCTGCCGATTTGTCCTACCTTGTCAGATTTTGCTACCTCCCATTAAAACAGTAGGTAGCACAATTCGACAGCAAAAAATGCTGCCTATTAGATTGTGCTACCAGCATCATATTCATCTGATTTGAGGCTTTATTAATATCCATACCCCTACCCTGAACCTACCCCTACCCTGAACCTACCCTTAAAACTATGTAAATATTTTAAATAAATAAATATTAAATATGGATGTAAAATGCTACCTATCAGATTGTGCTACAAGAATCATATTAATGTGATTTGCTTTATTAATATCTATAACATTTTGTCAATAAAATAAAATAGAGTTTTACAGTATTTTACTAATTGATTATCAAAATAATCGTTTGTTGCAGCCCTAATATATATACATACATACAAATCTATATTGGTCTTACTTCCTTTGGCATAATAATTCACACTCTGCTCCACATGACCTGAAATTTTACAATGAAAAGGATACTGTTGAAGTTTAAGGACCGTTAAATTAGCCGCTAATCCTGTAATCGATACGGCTGACTTAAAGGTCATGACCTGTAAAGGGTTAACACCACATTGAGCTGAGATCAGGCAAGAGAGCAAAGTGTCCGCCCAGGCAGGAATGTAAAATGTCATGCTATCCTCTCTCATGCTAGCATTTCTCTCTTTATACAACATGAATTCCAACAACAAACAAGTTAATTGTTTCAAGCACCGTTGGTGATTTCTTGCGCAAAGTTGTTGCAGCTAGTTTAGTCATCATCCATCATTATGCAAGAATTCACAACCTGGCAGCCTCCCTTAACTGAGAGCGAGAGAGAGAAATAGAAAGATAAAGCCAAAGAGATAGGCCCTCAAAATGCAGAAAGACAAGTGGCCGTTGGCGGCCGTGTCTCGGGCCTTTGAGTGCAGGCCTCACAGGTCAACTAAATTAAAGCGTCTGATGTCTACATCTACTTTGATCGGCTCCCCCTTGGTGTATCAGGCAAAAGGAGAGCTGACATTTTGAAGCAGATCGCTAAGTGCTTGGTCAGGGCACAGGAAGAGCAGGCACATCTCTAATTACAGTCCTCACACTGATGAACAAAATGAGAGAGACGGAAGGAACTGCCCGATCGGTTACTCAAAACTACCAAGGTGAAGTGAAGGTGGAAGAGAGATACAGGGAGATATATTTGGGCAGTAACATTGTACAGAAGTGTCCAGCAATGTGACAAGCTATGCACCATTAAAACATGATTTTGTTCTTCTCATTCTTTTTAATTACTATGGAGGCAGCTTTTATGCAACCTCGTAATAATTGAGAGACTAGAAAATACTCATTTGTCTCACTGCAGGACCACTTAATAGGGTCATATAATGAAGAATCAGATTCCCGTTTGGAAAAAAAGAGATTGATGTATCATTAACTTCTTATAGCTTTTTTAAATCAAAACTTCCTAAACAGTGCAAAAAGAGCATTTATTGGAACAAAAACGTAAAAATGACTCATTCTGAATGAAATTATGTCTGTCACTAACATAATTGGACTTTAAATGAGCTGCAATTCACCTTGTTTTTCAATGCGGATGTAAGCTATTTGTGTGAGACTTCCATTCATTTGCTGCTTTAAGTACTGTAAATAACTAGAAGAATAACAAATAGCACTAAATGGTAAAAATATTTGAGCTACAAACCAGTGTTTATGATTACAATAATACATTCAAATAATATGATAAATACATGTTTCCAATATCAAGCAGCATAATAGACTGTTTTTGTACAGCTAAAATAACAAACTGAGACTGGAAGCTTTGCATATTCAAGCTACAAATGGCCATGGCAACTCTTATGTTAAAAATAAGGCGAATAGGCAAAATGATAATGAAATGTGGTGAAAATGTATAGGTTATTTCTCAACTAGCCAACTGTGGGCTGTTTTCTGAGATTACATTTAAATTTAAATATGAAATAAAAAAAATTTGTTAAAAGATCAGCAAAATTACTAACAAAAGTAGAAAAATGGATGATATGACTCCTTAAAGGTGCACCATGTAACTTTTCCATCCGGTAGAGGTCGCCTATTCAAAACAAAGAAGTAGTTTGATGGTGCCAATTTTGAGCGCAGAATCTTGGGACATGTGGTCTTCAGCTCACAGCCGGTGGAAAAGAATTGGGATAGGACTCAGGCAGAAATCATGTTCATGGATGTGATTATTAACGTTACTGTAGTATGAAGCAGAGCAGGGCCGAGTGTTGTGGGAGTGGAGCAAGGCCGCTGGAGTGATTGTTAATAGGATGAACGCAACACACACCTCGCGAGCAGCGGGACTTTTATTATGCCACAGTCGCTGGCGCCATTTCCGCTTTTCTGGTCATGAGTATGAGGTAACGCAGCTCTATCATATTAGATGAAAATGATGTTATGACGTTACTCTGTGCATTCGCTCGGCGGCTGCTATGACACTTGTTGCACACTGCAGTAAGGGTAAAGCGTTTCTGCAAAATAAAACCGGAAACCAAGGATAACGCTGATATGACGCAATTGACAGACTCCCTCACACGTCCTGGTTCCTTGGTTAAAATAGCAAATTTCTCACGATTTACAAATAGTACAAATAAATATTATAAGTACTCAACTGAACAAAATATATAACACTGGCCTAGTGGTTTTTGGATATTTTACTGAAAAAATGTTACATAGTGCACCTTTAAATCAAACTGCAATTAGCAAAATGTTACAGTATAACAATAAACACTAATCTGAAATACCTGAAATCTTGACCTTGACAAAAAAGGATCATGTAATCTTGTTTGTTTGTACTGCAGTTTTAAAGAGTACTGTTTTTTGAGCAAGAGAGAAAATGTACATTATTTGTAAACCAAGAGAGGCAGAAAGAAAGAGTGAGGGAATGAGAAATCGCTTCTGCTGTGCAGAAGGCAACGGGAACATGTCAGAGAGTTATATCAGCGCAAGGCCTTTGGGAATTGCCGCAGTGACGGTTCTGTGACACGGGAGACATCAGAGCTTGCTCTCTACATCACTCACGGCCTTGTCTGTGCACCCAACCCCACCCCAGACACCTACCCTAAGTCACGGGCTCCAGCTTGTCTGACAACCACCACCGCTCCTCCATCTATACTTGCTTTACTTCATCTCTCAACCATTTTGTGCTCCGCATCTGCCTCGTTGGTTTATGGATCCCACCCTGCGTAATCATTCAGCCCAGACCGAGTCAGAGAGACGAGATGAAAATCAATTCTTCTCTTCTGCCTCCACTTCCACTGACCACTTTTCTGTCGTTAAGCAGAAGCCGTTAACATCAGCCGTCTAAGCCCTCTCGGACATGGAAGTGGACATCTGGGGTCATATGAAGTTCAGATCCATCCGGGTGATCTCCATCACTGAGCCTGGCCCCCCGAATCTTCTGTCTGCAACCCTCCCAGCAGTAGATGAAAGCCAGTCACCAGCTACAAACCGTGATGGATGCAGTGCTACATCCTCTAAACTGCCCACTTCTCAAACCCTGGCCTGTGTCTCTCTGCACTGCAGACCCAGGAGAAGCACACTTGAGGAGCGTGATGGATGTGACATGCGGTCTGCTGATCAAAGCCTTGCAGGCAAACACTTATTTACGCACGACTTATTACAGATGAAGAATGAGATGCTGTCCATGCATGCAACACTACATTAGAGAGGCCAGCTTAAACCAGCAATTTACATGCTGATCATTTATGTCAGTTTGTGCTGGCCTATCTAATATTCCTTAAAACAAGATACATTTACTCCGCAAAAGATAGCAAGACTTGTTTTTGTAGATTATTTTCATAAATGTTTGCATCTTGTCTTACTGCACTGGCAAATGTTTTCACTTGTTTTGAACTTTATACTTAAAATAAGTGGAAAAAAAAATCTGCCACTACAATAAGACACCTGTATTAAAGACAGTGTCACAGAAAACATGCCTTAATATTTAATGCAGTGATGCTTATTAAGTAAATGTATCTTGCTTAAAGGGTTTCTAGACATTTAATAGACAACAAGGCGGCAGCAATTCTGCACAGCAGAGAAAAAAGACAGCAGAAATTCTACACAGCAACTCTATTATACTGGGTATTTTTATCAATATTTTCAATACTGAACGAAATATAGAGGGATTATATGTAACACTTTACAG
This sequence comes from Gobio gobio, assembly GCF_949357685.1. Lineage (NCBI taxonomy): Eukaryota > Metazoa > Chordata > Actinopteri > Cypriniformes > Gobionidae > Gobio > Gobio gobio. Next base: position 45,268,836 of record NC_137116.1, on the reverse strand, counting down.
ATAGATTAAATTAATAAAAATGTGTCAATAAAATGTCATAATATCATGAGTAATGCACCTAATATCATGAACTAACAATGCAAAAATACTTTTACATTTATTACTTTTAATTTCTACATATACACTAACATTTCAAGTTGTATAAATTAACATTCATGTATTATGTATAATGAACATTAACAATGAACAATAGTATAGATAACTTTAATATTAGAAATATACAAAAATAAACTTAAATAAAACACATATGAATAGTTATAGATATATGAATAACTATCGTCTGGTTTCACTGACAAGGATTAAGCCTAGTCCCAGACTAAAACCAGGCCTATATAATTTAACATTAATCTAGATTTATGAATCCTATAAAAAAAGGGTTGTTTGTTATGTTAGTTCATGATACCCAATTCATTTAACATTATCTCTCATTGCAATGCATTCAGGGATTGCCTTCAAATTTAAAGGATATATGCAATGCAGCATAAGTATTGGGCCAAAAGAAGGTATCTTAAATCTCGGAGGTTTTCAAACAGAATTTATATATGGCAGTTTTTTTAAAAAGGGAAGTTTTGTAACCGTCAAAAAACTAAATAAAGCTCTCTTACATCACATTATTCATGCTGCTGTGACAGAGCTACTATTTTTTTCCTGACTTGCTGATCATCTCCATTAGGAAACACATTAGCAAATACAGCAGTTGGCCCCACCACCCCATTACTTTCTGGCTTGTGCACCACAACTGAAACAGGGCTGGAAAACTTCAAAAGCTCCTGATGAGCAGATTAAAATCCAGCCAGGCAGACATGATCATTATGCAATATTTATACATCCGAGTGTTTGTGGCTCGCAGCAGATGAACGAGGTCTCCTGTGGTGGACCCAAGATTAACATGCACCAATGCCTGTGCAGAATCAGCGGTGAGATCAAAGGGGTTCTACAGCGGCTGAATATATATCAGACTGAACGATTGGTTTGCTGCGATGAACCCCACCAAGAGAGGTTCACCCAGAACTCGACGCTGTTCCAAGACGAACATAATCGGAGATGAAAGGGAACTATAAATAGAAAGCGCAAGTTGTGATCACCATGCACCCGAACAGAGGCTCTTGCAGCAGAACAGAAGCTCAAAATGGGGCGGAAAATGACGGCGACTGCAGGTCTGACGGGACGAGGGGAGAGAACGGGGGGTCACAGCGTGAAGAGTTTTATTGTTGTAATAAAAATGTACTCTTACCGTCGCAGTCGCCCAAGTGAGAGGTGTTTCCGTGCTCGACGTCTTGCTCGAAGGGAAGCCTGTGGTGAAAGAACAGTAGTAGAAACATTCATCAGCAAACCACATAAACAGGCCATAAAACGGCACCGTCTGAATTACAGTAATGCCTGTGTATTTTCTCTCTTTTTTTTCTTTAAAAAAACATTTTCTGGTCCTTTGCTCCTCTTGGCTTTGATAATAAGCAATATTGCAAATGAAAATCTTGTGCAGGATGTGTGCTGAAACTCAATCCTTGCTCATGATCAAGCCTTGTACACACAGAGGCATCACAGCGAGATGTATTAGAGATGTTCTGTGTTACCTTAAAGCCACATTAATGAAGAAAAATGGCTGCAGTCGACTCACGAATGGCTTTCTTCCAACCGCATAAGTCAAACAGAGGAAAGGCCGAAGGCTACGCACAGCAGAAGCGTGCACCGGGGGACCAGCCTCTTTCCACTACCGTTGGCAATTAGTTAAAGCCCAGGACAACAAGGCAGCCAGGGGTCTTTTACTGCCAGGGTCTTAAGTTTTTCAGGAGATACTCTTACACCCGCGTGGTTAAACGCTTTCTGTGAAATGTCTATAAAATATAATGTTTCTACAAACTGCAGGCACAGAGCTGTAATCTCCAGAACTCCTCTGAGATACGATGGCTGGGTTTTTTATACTATAGCGGTGAACCACCCCGAGAATTGAAATGAGCACACAGATTCCTTCCCGCCGCTCTCCTGAGGATGAACATTAGCCGTACTGTAGAAACTGAGAAGTGCGTAAAGACAGATAAACAGGCGACAGAATGTCCCAGAACTTGTTTTGCATATTCGCCGTTTGTGTATATTAGCAAGTGGCAGTAATTAGAACTACTTCTCTATCGTTTATCCGCTGTGAAATTCAATTGGTGAGAATTTTTCAGCATTATGCGAAACCGAATCGATCCACAGGTTGACCGTCCTTGGTAAATCAAATCAGATCCAGCCAGAGAGCTGTAATTGCATAACGGCGCTGAGGTAAAACGGCCTCCAAGTTTTGATCTCAGAATACCAGCAGACAACCTCTATTTGCACACAAAATTCAATAAAACTGTCTCTCTGAGGACGGATATGTTTTCACAAGTGTATTTAAACAGAGGCAGAACACAAAAAGTGGTATTCTTTAGATGCTTTATGCTAAAGACGGAACTCTTAATAGACGTTGTGTTATTAGGTACATTGTCGAAACCCACCTGGTACCTGCACGGAGGAAAGAGCAGGTGCTTCCTCTGGTCCAGCCACAGTAGGGATCCCGTGAGGCGATGCAGTTCCTGTGAAAGAACAGAAAAAAGCATGAATGGTACCCCTTACGGCACCAGACAGTATATAGTTTAATTCCGCTGGATTTCACCCAAGTATGATCCACCTGGTTCAGTGCACACATTAGATGTGTGACATGTGTTAGTGCGCCTCACTGGGATGCACCGATGGCCCATGGGCACAGGCACAGAACACAGGCTGGTGCCTGACCAGTGATCACAAAAACACAGAACTATCCTAGAGCTGAAAGCTATAAACAACTGCTAGAAATGTACTTTAAAGGACAAATGATGTTACAATTCATGTTATATTTTACATAACAAAACTTCCCTTTGGGAACATTTTAAGATGTTGGAACTGACCATTATTGATTAAACCATCAAAATATGGAGTACGTTATATTGGGAAGATGACAACACTAAACTTGCATGAAAAAATTAGAATTAAATAAATACACAAATAAATAAATGCAAACTTATTTTATTTTGCAAAAAATGCATAAAAAACTAAAAGTTAATGAAATAAGTCATATGTTGTCTAAAATATAATTTGTTATTAATATTTTGTTGGTTCTCGCTTGGTTTTGATTACAGTAGCCATTCTTTAGGAATGGACTCGATCTGCTTGTTAAGTCTAACATCATGTGTCACCATTTCCGGGTTCAAGCACTCTATTAGATACCAAAAGCAAACAACAAATGGTGGTAATGTACTGTACACTCAACATGATCGTAACTTATCTCCATAGCGAAATCTCAGTTTGCCAGAGAGTGACCCGTCTTTTATAAATCTTTAAAATATTGGTGTCCGGGACGCCATGAGCATGGAAACTGAAGAGTATACTATAACGTTTTAAATGCTTAGCTTAAAAGTGTGATATGAATAAAGAGTGCTCATAAATGGCTGTTGAGATAGTATTCTCAATTGAAATGAATGGAGGTTTGGACCCGGAAACAGTATTCCCTACATCATGACTTAAGAAGCGAATAAGCTTTGCGCATGTCTCTCTCTGCCCAATTTTCCCTAGCCTGACAAGCCATACCCACATCAAGATGTTGTGTCTGGGAACTCGCCATTGGAAGTGCTCAATCTGAGGGGCGGGATAAACGGTTGTCTTTCAAATTCTCTCTGCATGCAATAGGATAGCGCTACAACCAACAAGAACAATGAAGAAGGTGACATAGTCAGAACGCTTCCTTTTTTAAGAATGACTTGAGTGCCGTTCTTTGTTATTTTCTCAAAGAAAAGCTTAACTCCAAGTATTCCAGTCGCGGCCAAAGCCGATTCGAAAGACCACTGTACACCAGCAGCAGCAGCAGCCATCTTCTTTGTTTTCAAGTAGCAGGGAATTCACGCGGAACCGTCGCAACTCTGCCATCATTATCTTAAGCCCGCCCACCGACTCTATACACAATGTGATTGGCCTGACCAGAGTTTGGTTTTTCAAGCTCGCAAGCCAACGGAGAGTTGCTAGACGACCCTGGCTGCAAATTACATTTGCTGCCGCTAGTGTGCGTCTAGATTTCTAGCCTACATTTTTTTTCCCAAAGCTGCGATTCATTCAACAGCTTTAAATGAGGTTTAGAATTTCACAAAGGTTTTCAATGGGATTCAAAAAAACCTTTGTTGTGTATGTGGTGTGTTTTTGGGATCGTTATTGCATTAGAAATTACACGTTCGATCTCCAAACAGATGCTCCATACTGGCCTTGCAAGTGCCAGATGAAACTGAAGTTCTCACAAATATATACATATATAAATAGCAAAATATTTAGTGTTTTTTTAAATGGTCTTAAAAATTTTTTTACCACAAATCACTGGTCAGGAAATTAGCAAGAATTGCACAAATACTGTAGATAAAGTAACTTAGCACAGAATAGCCTTCCCCAACTTTTTACAGGAAGAAGAGTCAATGTTAATGGCTTAAAACTGTTCATGAGTAGTCTAAAATGTCTCCCAGTTTGTTTGAGTTTAATGTGAAACCAATATTTACTAGTGTGAGAAAAAAAAAATCACTATAAGGTTCAAATCTGAACTCAAACCGGGCCAAAACTTAAGCTTGATGGACTTGTTTCTCAAGCCACTTCTTGGTTGTCTTTGCAACTTGGGCAGGAGCATTGTCTAGTTGAAAAACAACATCTGATCATTCCTCTTCAGGTAACTTTTCAATTGTGGAAAGCAAGTCATTCTACAATATTCTCCTATACTCCATAGCATTAAATGACTTTTCATAGTGAAGTAGCTGTTAATACCAGCAGCTAAGGCTCTCCACACAAAGACACCTCTTCCTCCATGCTTCACTGTAGTAGAGATGCATTTATTATTATATTTCTCACCAAATTTTTGAAGACACCGCTCTGGAGCATTACCATGCAACTTCCCATATTCTGCCAAAAACTTAATTCTGTCTTTGATGTTTTTCTGAGACGACAATGGCTTTTAAAAGTAATGCATTTGCTAATTTCCTGACCAATAATTTGTGGTTAAGACAATTACAAAGCTTAGTGTTTAGCCATTTTGGGAGTGTGTGTGTATGTTGGGAGTGTCTGAGTGTGTGTGTGTATATATATATATATATATATATATATATATATATATATATATATATATATATATATATATATAGCCCTATGTGTGTGTGTGTCACTTACTTCATGCAGCGGGAATAGAGCTGGCAGCGTGCTACAGGCACTTTGATCACGCAAGAAGGGAAAGCCAGTAGGAGGCTGTGACTGATGCGGTCCAGCGTGAGAGAGAGCAGCTGCCTGGCCTGAGGAGAGTCCATCCCACACCTGGAACACACACGGTCCAAATCAATTTGCAACAAATTAAAAGAGTGCAGGGAGAAAGTCAAACACAATTTACACCGAGAACACACTCAAACACAGTTTCATACAGAATGACCTTAATAAAGTCTAAACAGCCTAACACAGTCTGATAATGTTTATCTTAACTTGAGATATATATACACACACATACATCCTATATACTATCCATTTAACACATTAGACATTGGAGCTCAGTTATGAAAGTTTGCTTGCCATCTTGAAACGAATATTTTTAAAGATCATGAAAAATTTCTACCAAGGCCATCTATCCATTAAGATACCAGCTTGTTATATGCGTCTAATGAACTGACACTAACTTTCATCCTCTGAATGAAAAACAGGATGAGGCGTAAAGTGCTTCAAACAGAAAACGTGTGTCGTATTAATGTGATATCATATTAATGTGTTGTCACTTTGAGCTTGGCCTCAGTAACTAATCAGACTGATATCTGGGAGTCTGGAAGCCGCCCACTCCTCTGTGCTTTACACTTAATTGGCACTTACCACTTAAGAGCATCTCGCTTGCACCTGCTATGCTGGCTTGGAAGCACATTTGTTTGTATACATGTACACGCATACATATGGTTTTTAGAAAAGTTTGCGTCAATAATGGCCTCAATAGCTGCAAAGTCATTAGTACTTTATGCATCGGATCGGAGTAATGAGCCACACTTACCAAAGGCCATGAGAAAGGAGATCAAGCTCACTTTAAAAAGTCATTTTCCTAATTAATTTTTTTAGTCTTGTTTTACAGAAAAACATTTCTAAAAAGCTGTAAAAACAGAATAATTTACTCGAGAAACAAAAGACTAGAAAAAAATCAATGTTGAAAATAGAACAAACAACGTGATTACATTATATGGCAATAAATTAATCTGATTAATCATATGCATGTATGTACACATATGCACACACAATCTCACTAAATTAACACATTTAATTGACAGCCCTATTTGAAAACTGCGTAGTGAGAGAGAAAAAAAAATGAATGAATGAATGAATCAATCATCGCAGTCGTACAGCTCCTTTTTTAGGCAGCCAAAACAAGCAAACGAAAGAAAGAGACAGGAAGAGAACAGAGAGAGGGTGAGATAAAGAGGTGCCACTGGCAAGTTTAAACTGATTTAAGAAGAAAAAAGCTGGTTCTCTTGACACATGTGAGTAGGAGAGCGTAACAGAAGACGTAAGAGCTGAATATGAACCACTACTATAGTTAGATCAAAGAAAAAAAGCAAGAAAAAGACTATTAGATAGACAAAAGCCAGACAACTTACACAGAGGATACAAAGACAGCAAGATAAAAAAGGAAAGTGTTTGTGAAAAGAGAATGACGTCAATTAACACTCAAGTCCACCATCCTAATTGTGTCATTGTTGGTTTCGCTACAGTGTCTTGATCGATATGGATGATGACACAGGCATTTTTGTGCAGTCTCCAACGGTCGCGGCCTCCCTGACCCTGCGCGTGTCAAACGATTTACCTCTTTACTGCCGTGTGATGAGAGGTGGCAGAGGTTATGCAAGGCCAGCATGATCGGAGCCTGATCTGATTACTCCATCTACACTCCTCTGATTAGCCGGTTTCCCGCTGCGCTAGACAAAGCGAGCACTGTCAGAGCCGCCATTCTCATCACACACACACTCCTGCTCTGATACATTGCATGGCAATTTTGAGTGATTCATGCTGATTCATGTTTTACCAAGAGTGTTTGTTTTTGTTTAGCTAATACTGTGTTTGGAAATTAACAACCTGCATATAGGTTCACCCGATTTACAGCATATGTTTTTGCTTTAGAGTGTAAAAAGTTTCTCGGCTTTTTAATAAGTGGTATAGAGAGTGCGAATGTGAGGAGAAACAGAATAAACAGCATTTAGTCTGTCTGGATGAAGATGCAATTAGCACTATATCCATGGAAAATGAGTGGTGCTTGCAAACTCCTACCACCTTCAGCGAGAAATAATGACCAGTTAACGCCCCATCTGTTTGCATGCCGTGACTTGTGATTCTCCACCATTATACAATAACAAAAGGCCGCGTTTTAGTATTAACCTCTACCTGTCTGGGTTGTAGCCTTCCAGTTCCTCAAGGAACACATTGTTGGTCGTCACAGTGTTATCCCTGTTAGGGGTAACAAGGAATTTGAGGATGGTCCCTCGGCTGGAACCCAGGAAAAGGACCGTCTGGTTGCCATAGGGACCGGCGTTTGTGTCCACCACCATTTTGTTGAGCTGGTATCTGAAAGCAACAGAAGACAACTTAATTCATTCTTAAATGAGACCGAATGGAAGAGAGGCATTAAATTGTAAACCAAAACCTGCTGCCAAAATAACAAAAGGCACAAATCCGAAAAGCAATTTGAATAGACAAGCTGGCATATCTTGAGGAAACCAAAACTGCTCTACTAGGATGATTCAGCTTTCTAAAATAAGGCTCATCTCCTTGAGTGTTTAAAATGACACAAACAACTTGTCACAATAATCTTGTTGTGCCCTGTGGGATGCTGAGAAACCCCAGCTACTGGAACCCCATAGTCTGAAGACTGAGATTGGACAGATACTAATGCTAGCAGACGTCACAGCCAGGAAGAAAAGCATGACCAGAAGAATTTAGCAGCTCAATTTAATGCTCATTATATGTTATTTTGCTTGAAGTTTGTGAAAAATCCAGCTAAAATCAGCTTCTGAAGGTTGAAGTTGGTCATTTGCCTGCCCAGGGTAGTCCAGGTGGTTGATGGACTACCAGATGGTGTTGTTGAGCTCAACCTGATAGCTCATCTAGAGCTGGTAGTCCACTTCAGACCAATGACAAACCAGATACCATGTTTCTTGTATGACCTATGTTGTTTTAACAGTGGTCTAGGATGCCTGAGAGAAAGTTGTCCTCACCTGACCATGGTTCTAACAATCCATGGTCTCTGACCAAGCGATGGGATGGCTTCATCCATCAGTGGATGGGTCTTGACAAAAGTTAGCATATCATCGGGGAAAGAGTTGGAGGAGTTGAACTTCGAGCCTTGTACGGCACAACCACCCGGTCTGAGAAATTCACAAACACAGCACATTATTATAAACTTTCTCTCTGCAGGTTGGCATTTTAGGACATAAAACACTCTCTAGAGTTGTAAATGTCATTTCATTTGGTACCTCGGTTTGGGCACAACCTCATCTGGAACAGGTGTCCATATCGACTCAGGCGATTTCTGCTCTTTAAATCTTCCATCAAACACTCCGGCCAGCTGCTCCATGTCGAAAGCACACACTGCAGAGCCAGGAATACTGAAAAGAAAAGAAAAAAAAACACGGCATAATGTTTGTATTACGTGATACCCTCAGACCTGTTCTGTTTCCTTGATACTGCTCTGTGCTGGAGGAGGCTTGCAACACCAAACGGATTTAATTTATCACAAACATGTCAAAAACACATTAGTTGACAGCCTTGAATAGATCCATACATGGGTAATTGGACAGTCATTTCAAAGTAAATAGAGCAGAGAATATTGTCCAGAGCTGTCACAGGAAGCCTTGGGTGACTGCAAGCTCTTCCATTCATTGACCTTTTCCTCCCACTGAGGATCTATTCAAGAACACAGCAATACAACAATGCAACAGTGATTATTGTTGGTTTCTCCAAAAATAATATAAGTGGCTCAACGGCCACATGATGAATCAGAATTCATCCTGACCAAAACTGACTATGACCAATACTCATATATAGACGTGGGTCATACACACAAAGACAAAACAACATTAGGGCAACACCGATGACACTGATGAAATGAACTACACAGAAAATGTAAAACCAAACATTATAAACTGTCCTTGGAAATGTCCTTCTACTATGTAATATTACAAGATAATTAATTGTTTAGTTCAAATTAAAGCCCATAAATTTACATATAATGTAAAATTACATATTGTCATTTTATACCCTATGGTAATGCATCTTACACTAAAGTTGACCAATTAAAAGTTTATTTATAGTGTACATGACTGTGTGCATCTTAAAGTAATTAAATGATATTTTTAGTCTGGAAATAATTACTATTGCTTGGACTTGGAATCATATTGGATTTATATTAACCCCTAGCAAGTATCTTCAAGCCATGAGCAATGCATACTTTAAATTGTGTGATTTGTCGTCTTATTGCATCTCTTAAAGCATCATGTTTCCTTCTTAAGAATCAGTGAAAGTTTTCACCATTTGTAATATTAGTCTAAGTCCCTTAGCATGAAAAAATGGATCTCAAAATCCTAGCCATTGTTGAAAAGGGTTCAAATATGTAGAACATTCTAGAAAACCAAAGAATGTGCAGGACCTGGAGGATTTTTAAAAAAAAACAGTGCTCAGTTTAACTGGTCAGGTCATGGTTATGTAAACTTTTAAACTGGTTCATATGTGTAAATTAAGTAATTGGATATTTTTCATCCTTAAAAATACATTCGAAAGGGGGAATTGGTTTCAAAAGGAGGTTTTCACAGCGGTGCCATAAAGAACCATTTTGGGTTCTCCAAACAAACTTCCATTGAATAGTTCTTGAACCATTTTTTCTTAGTGTGAAGAACAATTTCATCATTTCAAGAACTTTTTCCACTATACAGAACCTTTAGCACAATGGAGAGGTTAGATGGATGGATTTGTTCAAAGAACTTTTATTTTTAAGAGTACGCTTATTCAGGATAATACTAAATAAAAAAATAACATGCAATTTTATGATCCTTCCTTCTTGCATATTCTGCAAGTGGCATGTAAACATATGAGCAGAATGTCAGTTTCTCCATACAGCAATTTTATGCAATATCTCAAAATGCGCATAAAAATACATGAATGGAAACCGAAATAGTGATTGCATCTCTCTCCTCCAACTGCAACACTGAGCTTCGTTCTCTAAACTGTCCTGAAATGATTTGTCTCTGGTGAAGTGACAGCTTTCAGCACTTAAAGACTTCTTAAGAGAGAACAGAGAGTCATATAGGGCGAGTCAGTTCAGTTCTCGTTTACGCCCACTCATTCTCTCTTTCGCTACTTTCTCTTCATATTTTCTGGCACTGACATACTTTATAAGTACAAGACACAGCTGTATCCTTGACACAGGTGAGTCGTTCACTCCTTCTCCACCGCTCTCTTGAGCTTAAGCTCTTACAATCTTATTGGTGCTAAAACTCATTTGAAGAACCTTCTGCTTCGAAAACAGACGGCACACAGTACGTTTGTCACCCAGGATTCTATGGGCTTCAACAAATGATTCTGAGAGACTGGATGGCAGTGACACCCACGCTGACCTGGCAAAATCACCCATGGTGATCTGGGCTTTGTGGTCAGTGTAAAGCGTGCATGAGGAGTATGGCTTGCTGGGATTGGAAGGGAATTAATGTGAGAGTCTGTAAAGCTCAGGGGCAGAAGCAAGGATAAACAGCTGTCTCCAATAGTATTGAGGGGCACATCTGCCACATGTCCAGTGGTTGCAGAGGGTTTTTATGTGCGTGTGAAAGCATAGGCCAGACAGCAGCTGAGAATGACCTACTGATTGACAGGGTTGAAACTGTTCAAACGGTTCAGCTTCAGCATTTAGGCAATTTTCTGACAAGACCTCATTAGGCTCATACCAGCCTGATCATCAATGTCATCAGTCTGACACACTGCAGACCCTCCAACAGGCCTGACAGGTGAACAACTTGCAGCAGTGGCAGAACACGGCTTTCTCTTTTTAAAACAGAATATCAAACCATATGCATTCTTGTTTCTCGTAACATTTCTTTCACATAAAAACGTATTTTATACATAAAAAATATATTTCTAAAACAATTTTGTGCTAAACTATTATTGTGCCATGTGTTAAATGGGATATATTCTATTTGTTTTTTATGCATTATGAATAGTTCAGGTTTCTTACAGCCAGAATTCGGTATACATGACCATTTACCACCCATAAAACCTCAATTTCTGCTACTGTATCTTCAGTGTTGGGGAGTAACTAGTTACATGTAACGCCGTTACGTATCGGTAGTTTAATTACAAAATACATGTAACAGTAATCCGTTACAGTAACTGAAAAAAAAAAAGTGTAATTAAATTAGTTACTTATGAAAATGGTAATGATTACAAAGGGGGTTACATCTGAATACTTTCTGTAAAAAGCTAGGATGTGTTACAGTATATATTCACACTATCATTCATTCCAGGCCTATTAAACCATTCAAGTGCAATAAGATGCAGAATAAGAATCTAGTGTGACAGACACACACACTCTCGTTCACAGAGATAGCGCACGGCCGCAATGAGTTCCCTTTCCCTCTCTTGAATGAGCAAAAACACAAAAGTATGCCAAAATGTCCTCTGTCTATCCTTATAAGTCTTAAATGAAGTCTTAAATGACCGTAAAGAGCTGTGAGAAATGATGTGTGTCAGATCCGCGTCATGTGTGGCAGCTCTTCAAGTGACAGCAGCCATTAATGTAATAACAAAAGACTTTTGTAGCTTTAAGATTAATCTATATTTAATTTAGATTTTATGCAGACTGTGAAATAAGTGTTTGATAAATGTATTAAATTTTGGTATATTTACTACCAGTTAGATCAAATATTTAAACAGTCTTTATGATGTTTCTATATTAATTTGGAGATTAAATGTGAAATTATTACAATATAAATTAAAAACTTAAATGTTAGGTGCAATTAATCTTTTATTACATAAAAATTGTGTGATTAATTAGTTTTAAAAAATGTTATCGATTAACCGCACTAGTTGAAAAATATCGATTTGTTGCTTTGCCTGTTTTTGATGTGCACGATGCCTCTCGTCATTTCTGATGCTTTTGATTTACCAATTACATCAATCCACATTTGTGCTGAAAGCTTTAGGCTTCAAGTCGTCTGAGAGTTGTCGCCATGGCAAGTGATAAAAATGAGTTCCAGAGCTGCCTGGAAATGTAAAAAATAATTCAAAGTCCTTCTCACTACAGTGGTTCTAAAATAACTTTATGAATCGGCGATAATAGTTTTTGTGCGCAAAAAAACCCTAAATAACGACTTACATAGTGATGACGATTTCAAAACAAGGCATCATGAAGCTTCGAAGCGTTATGAATCAGCGAGTCGATTCAGCGGTTTTAGAACCACTGTAGTGAGATGGACTTTGTAACGACGTCTTTAGTACCTTTTAAGGGTTTGAGAGTGAACCGTGCATTGAGCCAATGGAGGCCTTTCAGAGCCATCAGATTTCAACTAAAATATCTTCATTTATGTTCCGAAGATGAACGGAGGTCTTACGGGTGTAAAACGACATGAGGGTAAGTAATTAATGACAGAATTTTCATTTTTGGGTGAACTAACCCTTTAAGTGCAATACAAAGATCAGTAAAGGAAATTTGATTGAATTAGTGTACGGTCTGCCAGTTTAAACAGAAAAGGTCCTCTGTGTCTCTTTCTGTATATCTCATCTTGGAGCTCTGTCAAAATGCTTCTCCGTTGCTCCTGTTTTTTCTCTTCACCTTTGTGAGCCCTCTCTGTCTCCACTCTCTCTTTAAATGTCCCTCAGCTGCCTCAAACCTGAGCGTGTGCCTCTCCAGCAGATTCGGGCCTTCTTTCATTTCCCCCTTCAATCTGAACACAGCATCTTCCTCCTGCATCCACCATGATCCACTGAGAGGATGATCTCACCTGCAGCCTCTCATTTACAACAATCTCACTCCCTCTCACCAGCCCTGCTTGGAGCCTCGGCCTCACACCTCGAAGCATCAGGAGCTCAAATGAGATGCAAATACCTCTCTCCCGCATGTTCTGTTTCTGTGAGAGTGAAACCGGTCTCCTAAAGAGAGAATATTCTGAAAATATTTAATATGCATTAAGCGTTTTAATGTTTTATTGGAACACATTTGATTCACCAAACACTTTGAACGCTAGCGTACTTTCTAGGAATGATCCGAGCCATGTCTAGGGATAAGAATATCTTGGACACTTGGGAGGTGAGCTAAGTTTTATCTTGAACTCGTAAACAACCACCCTAAACTCCTAGCAACCACACAGCAAGCCCTGGAAATCATCCTCAACACCCTAGCACATGCGTTGACTCCATGAACTGTGGGGCTCATGTGAGCGATGCAAGTTCCCCGCTTTTTCTTCCCATCATCTACTACAGTCCATGCATAAAAAAAATGAAAACTCTATGCATTGATGCCATATACAGCAAAGTATAAAGGAGAGAAATAATGAATAATTTTTTCCAGTCTTGGTTTCTGGAAGTATTTTTCCCATTAATTTCCTCCAGATGGATTTAAAAACATTATTCAATAGAGAATAATAAACCAATAACCAAAACCAACCACCTCCTCAAACTTTGATTATACCACCCTTCAAAAGTTTGGGGTCAGCAAGATTTAAAAAAAAAAGAAATTAATACTTTTATTAAAGGCAAAATATGTAAGATTTTTGGATCAAATTATCCAAAAACCACTAAAACGATGTTATAGATTTAGTTGACTTGTACTAAGAATGTTTAAATCCAGAAAAATAAGCAATTTTAAACATGAAACGGACCGTGTCCGTTCATCGCCTATCAATGACATCATACCCACGTTCCCCTTGATTTACGGTTTTATTTTGTAGAAACCATGGAAACACCAAAGATGCTTTAATATATAATGTGTTTTATTAGACAGGTGGGCAACTGTTTGGATGCATTCATTGATAGAAAACTAATCATTGTTATACGGCTCAACACAGTTAGTCTGGAATCTCGTTTTCATGATTTACTGCGAGTACCATATTTTACCATGCCTAATATCGATCCAGCTTACTGCAAGTGTGCAACAAGTGTCTCATATTAGCCGCCGAGCGAACAAACAGAGTAGCATTATAACATAACTTTCAGCACACTCAAATAATGTATCTAATATGATAAAACAGCGCTGCGTTACCCCACATATACGCATGACCGGAAAAAGCGGAAGAGGTCATCTGCGGCGTAATAAAAGCTCTGCGAAATCATGGCGTCATCAAACTACGCCTTTGTTTTGAATAAGCGACCTCTAGCGGCGAAAAATTACATATTGTGGCATTAAGCAAGGGCACTTTAAATTGATCAAAGATTTTTATTTTATATATATATAATATATATATATATATATATATATATATATATATATATATATATATATATATATATATATATATATATATATATATATATATATATACACACACAATTTTATTTCATTTTAATTTTGAACGTTCCATTCATCAAATAATCCTGTAAAATGTATCATGGTTTCCACAGGAATATTATGCAGCACAACTGTTTTCAATATTAATTTCAACATAATAATAAAAAAAGGTTTCTTGAGCATCAAATCAGCATATTAGATAAGCATATTACATCAGCATATTGATTTCTGAAGTAATGACATTCAGGCCATCAACCTTGGTTAGCATAAGAGACTTCTTTCAAAAACATTACAAAATCTTACCAACCCCAAATGTTTGAACGGTAGTGAATATGAAAATTAGAACTACAAGACTACAGTACATACTTCTTTTATGAAGGAGCTCATCCTTATAGGATTACAAATTAAGTTATTCATTCAAATCCCTACCATGTACGAGCAATAGTAATAGTGATGCTTTGCTTGCCTTATTTGGGAAAAAACTGCATGAATATTTAAAGTAAGATTTAGAATTTAAACCTGCTCATGTATAAATAAGCAGCATTTATGCGAAACCAGCAAAATGTTCAAAATCCACAGAATAGTCCTGTAACCGCTCTCCATTCAGCATGAGTCCCTGCATTCTAGACAATCTGCACTTTATTACCGTCCTTCCCATAATACTTATACCCATCTCAACCACATCCCAACATGGGCTCCTCTCATTCCCATAGTCCTCCCCTGCTGCTGCATCTGCCACGCAATAACCGGTCCCGGCAATTTGTCTGAGAGCTCTTTAACAGACCACACATCCTCCCAGCAAGCTAGCGAAGCCCCCTGTGCTGTTTATAGAGGACTGCAGCTGCATACGGGAATGCTTGTACAGCTGGACGCTCCCTGCCACAGCACCTCGGTGCTCCATCTCTTACTGAGCCCGCCGTGGATCCGTGCCCTCAGGATAAGAGGAGAGGAACCATGTAAGAGCCAGTTGATAAAACCCTTTTTTACTCTTGTGAAGGAGAGGTGGGGGGAGATGTGGGCTATTATTGACCGCCTCATTCAGTCGTCCTTGAGTATCCCACATAACCCCCCCACATACACTCATCCTTCATATTTTTCCTCTTCCCGTCTCGACTCCCCCAGAGCAGCCATTAGCAGACTGAGATGTTATTAGACTTGGCATTTGCTGTGGTTTGGCCCCTGCTCTGACATAAATACACATTTGCATGCTGGGAGTCCTGCCCTTCTTCCATCATTCAGAGGCTGCTCTCTTGCTCTTCATTTGTCTCACACACACAGGTCTCATTAAATATTACCAATCATGCACGCTCTTACACACACTGAGGACATAGTTCAACAAGATATTAAATGAATCAACTGATGTAAAGTCTGAAATTTGACTTTAAGCCATTATTCATTTTCACAAAAAAATTAAATAAATAATCATTGTAATCATTATACATCATTACATTTAGATGACCTTTGCAGTCATCTAATGCTCACTCAAAGTAAATATTTAAAAACATTAATGATTTAATAAAACTGTTAAATGTAATTTTTACCAAATCTCATTATGAATATAATCTGTGGTGGCTAAATTTAAAAATGATTTTTTAAAAACATTTTATTTGACATTTATTTAGAAATTCATTTATTTAGTCTACAAATTCAAAATACATAAAACAATCAGTGTGATTGTTTTTGAAATTGTTTGAAATAGTTGAATTGTTTTTTAAATAAATTAAAATAATAATTTCAATCAATAAATTCATTTTTTTACTTCTATTAAATCAAAGAATCCTTAAAAACGTAGCAATTTCCACAAAAATACTAAGAAGCACAACTGTTATAATGAAGACATTCATAATAAGAAATGATTTCTAAAGGATCATGTGGATGCTGAAAATTCAGCTTTGCCATCACAGGAATAAATTACATTTTAATATATAATGTAAAAATATGTCACAATATTACTGTTTTTACTGCATTTACCAAACAAATAAATGCAACCTTGATGAGCATAAGAGATGTATTCATTTATTTTTGGGTGAAATGTCCCTACGAGCAGTCACTCTCAGACCTTGAACACACACACTGGTAGGAACGTGCATCCATGAACCATTTTCTCCCAATTTTCTCTACTCTTCATTTCCTCTCATAGTAATGACTCTTTAAGCGTCTTCACTCCCACCCTCTTGACAGGCCTCCCTCTTTTTGTGTTCTCACATTCTTTCCTGTAATTATTTCCAGCAAACTCTGTCAAAACATGCACTTGCTCCCTGATCCCAAAAATATATGTTTTGTTGTTGCTTTCCTCTCTAAGTGTGACATCTTGGTGACAGCCTGTCAGCATGTGTACATCTCCCCACGTCAATCCCATTCCTCATTCATACATCAATCTCCATCTCTCCCCCTCCCGTTCTCTCGCAGCGCCTCTCTACATGCCATTAAAACCTGCAATAATATTCCCTGCAGTGTCGCACCAGTGTTCTATATTCAGTGGTTTTTCACCAACAATCCCACAGGACGACCTAAACCCAGAGCGATTGTACCCGTTTCTCCCAGTGCTCCGCTGTTGCCACCAGCCTGTGATATTTCCAGCTCAAATGTCTATCAATGAGGCTGCTAATGCACTATATTTGGGAATTTATCTCTCGAGATTCACAGTCTGGTTGGAATCGGGTGGTTCTTAGTCTTCTTTAGCTACACTTTCAGTGTAAAGGTCTACATTGCAAGTCTACAAGTGCTTCGTCAGAAAGAGGCCACATATTCTATTCAATATATATATATATATATATATATATATATATATATATATATATATAAGTTCAAAAAGAACGGCATTTACTTTAAACAGATTTTTTTGTTGTAACAATGAAAACATATTACTGTCACTTACTGATTACAATTGAATACTTCCCTGCTGAATAAAAAAATGTATTTAATTTTTCTTTTTCTTCTACTGACCCCAAACTTGTGAACGGTAGTGTAGGTACGCTTGTATATCTTGTTTACATTATGTGCTATTGAGAGTTTCCAACAAAATCTTTCAAAGATTGATTCCTAGCAAACTTTGGCAAGTTCTTTCGCAGAAAAAAATACAACTTGAGTGATACAAACGAGTGCACCCTGACTCCTGGAACTGGAAGCCAGCCAATCAGAAAGAAGCTAGTGAAATCAGCCAGTCATTGCCATTTTTGTGTGCAATATGCATCGTGGGTGGTTCTTTTCTCGCTTCTTGACTGCTGGCGAGAAATAGTTGTCAGTGCTTGTAGGTAAAGGCTGTGACCCACCTGTTGGAGGGTGTGGAGAAGACAGCGAGGATGATATCCCTGCCGTGCATGCGGATGATGGGACTGGTGGAATGCAGGAGGTTGAAGTAGAAGTGCGAGTCTCCCGGGATTGAGCAGTTCAGCCGAGCTTTCAGGAACGACGTCCACTGCTTTTCAAGGACGCGCTGCGAACCGCCCAGATCGGTTTTGCACACGCGTGCAACACGAGACACAACCACCTGAGGGTCACAGAAAATGAAATTAACTTGCATATTAATTATGAATTATAAGCATTTGATAATACACACATCAAACAGTACTGTATCCTTTCCAAAAAGCCCCAAATCTTTTAATCCTTGTGGATTTTAAGCAGATTTCGGAGAGTAGCTAGTCTGTGTAAAATGGGTAAGCTAATATAAATTCATTCATGAAAACGTCAGCATTCCCTAAAACGGGCTCGGCAAGTGATTTCAACAGAGCTGAATCCAAAGTACAATGGGTTTTTGTTCTCCTCGAGGTCCAGCAGTAGAAAATGCTTGCGCAAGCACAATTCTGTTCTTGCAGTCTTGCAGTCAATTCTGTTCTGAGTCTTGCATTGCTAATTCTCACATAAAAGGAACCCTTGTTAATCTGTCAATGTGTTTTTCTCAGTTTTCAGTAAATGATATTACGGATGGTATTTCAGTTGCTCTGAAAAACATCAACAGAAAAAAAAAAAACTTCTGGTGCCTAAATTACACTCAAGACAGCTTTATAGGACATGATTATTAAATTAAACATTCAGCACAAAAACAGGGAAAAGGTCATACTGCAGTCTGACTGGAAATAGAGTAGATAGTATTGACATTTGAATAATATTGCCAGACTGGACATTCGGTAACACAATTTCAGATTACTCTTGCTATCTTTTCCCTGATCTTTCTCCACCGATCCCACAGGAAGGTTTTACTCCTATTTTCTCCTTTTTTAAATGTATGCATTTGGCAGACGTTTCATCCAAACTAACATACATTGCATTCAAGGTGTACATTTTATCATGAAACCATGATATTGATGTATTAGAACTAAACTAAAATTCCTTATGAGACAACAAAATAGACACAAATAAGACAATAGTTGATATGCAGTAAGAGTAATGAGCCATCAAATTAATGTGAATATCATAGCCCAAATCCTTTGCTCTTGGGAGGTTTCAAAAGGCATTTTTTGCAGGTGATGCCATAGAAGGACCATTGTGGGTTCCCCAAAGAACCTTTCAGTGAACAAGGAACCATTTTTTCTTAGAGTGAAGAACATTTTAATAATCTAAAAGAACCCATTTTCCACTATCAGGGGTGCAAACTCATCAGGGGTGAAAAGGTAAAAAAAAACATGAGACCCGAGAGAAGTGCGAGAATTTCTCTCTTTTTTTGTTTGATTAATATGAATGACAGACAGCAAGAAAATTGGACACTGTCGCTGCCCGGGTTTTTCTATGGCTCTGTGACATTATACTGTAACACTTGCATTTTCTTTCTCAGTTTACTTGTTTACTTACATTTAAGACATAAATTACGGTTTACGAGGATTTTGATACGTATGTATATATAACCATTCAAGGCCAGTAAAGCGCCAAATATAACTCTGTTCAAAACTCAGGCACTCTGTGCGAAGCGGATGTGTCTGCGTTTCAGATAGCGGTCAGAAACTCTTTCGCACAAATGGAGAAATGAGTCGTCTTTCGCTGCCAACTGCCATTCAAAGGTTTAAAATTACTTATTTTTACACAGCAATGATTACAAAGGCATGCAAATGAAAAGTTTTCGTGACCACACAGCACAGCAACCTCACGTGAATGAGTAACTTCAGAAGGCGTCTGTTGATGTCATTTACCGTGACTCCGCCCTAGCACCCCCCTCCATATTCAAAAACTCATCGGATCTAGACGAATCACAATTATGACTTATTTTTGATCGAAAGCGGAAAATTAACAGGTTACAAGTAACAAGTTTGCACCCCTGACTATAAATAATCTTTTGTGCAATGAAAAAGTCAAATGGATGTTAAAGGTTTTTCACAGAACCATAAATGCCAATAAATAACTTTGAATTTAAGAGTGAATAGAAATATCTGCCTTCTGAGTGCAGACTGGCACTGTTTAGATGTCTTGTTAAGCTCTAGAAGAAACATGTGAGAATAATGAGACTTGTGCTCTAAAATCCTCTCACCTTCTCCAGGTAGTTGAACTCCATGGCCATCTCTCTGAAAAAGAAGTAGACATGCGGCCCCCATTCCACAGCATTCACAAAGTACGGCTCTGAAACAGACCAGGGCCAAACCATTAGTACTTCGTCTTTAGGACACTTTACTGCTCTCTCAGATCACATGATTTTCAGAAGCAGAACTACAGGCTGCTTTCCAATAGGGCCATTAGCTCATCAAAAAAACAAAACGAAAAAAGGAAAGAGAGGGCATTTTGGGACAGGAAGTGACCCAGGACAGCAGGAGGGAGTTTGAGTCAGGACGCAGATGTGCTTTCTGCTGCATCAGGTAGAGATCACGTCAGGCCACAGACCATAGGAGCAAAGGAAGATGGGAAGAGGGGGTGGAGTTTGGCATCAAGTTGGCTGCTGACTCAGATGTGGATCCTTAGAAAGCCTTATCGACCCTGACATTAATGCTCCACTCCAAAAGCTAACAAGATGTCTACCCCAGAATGCACTGTGACAACCTCAGTGAAAAATAAATCCAAGATGGAAGATGATGCAAGATCCATTTTTTATATATAAATCTAATGAAATATTTCACAATCTGTTTTTATTGATACTTTACATCATTCAATTTATGTAGTATTTCTTGCCTGAGTTGTTATATATATTGTATGCATATAATTCATTTAATAAAGTAATCAAATGTAAAATAACTGCATAGTCCTCACTGTATAAATTAAATGTATATTAATCCTACAAAAGTCATTCAGACAAGAGCACTAAGTGATTATCTCTATTCGTTTTTTTCTTTGATTAACATTAACGAAACAGACTGTAGTAGGTAAATTGACTGCTATTGACTGACTGAAACACACGTTCATTTTAGACCTTTTACCTCTTTTAAGACTGTGCTTACAAGGATGCTTCGAAAAACTAGCATTTTGTCATGATTTTGTCATGATGTTCACAGAGACTTCTCAGACAGTGTGTTAGTACCGAGTCCTCTTTTGCATCTTATCGTGTTTGAATGAAAAAAAAAACCATACAAAATCATGAGAAAATGCTTGTTTTTCTAAGTATCGTTGTAAGCACAGTCTTAAAAGAGGTGCGTGTTTCGGGTGTGTGTTCACAGAGAGACACTTCTCAGACAGTGTGCCGAACTGTGTTCTCTTGAGATCTCGCGGAACCCAGACAGCATAATCATATACTATGCTGCATTTATCCTGTAAATTTTTAACGTGTTAAACAGAAAAAAATTGAAATTAACACCTCATTTTTGACACACATATATACATATATACATATATACATATACATATACATATATATATATATATATATATATATACACATACACATACACATACACATACACATACACATACACATACACATACACATATATATATATATATATATATATATATATATATATATATATATATATATATATATATATATATATATATACATATGTATATATATACACACACAAACACACACACACACAAGGTCTGTTGTGTATACACACACACACACACACACACACACACACACACACACACACACACACACACACACACACACACACACACACACACACACACACACACACACACACACACACACACACACACACACACACACACACACACACACACACACACACACACACACACACACACACAGTTAAGAGGCTGTCTTAGTAGGCAGTTGCCTATTTAGACAGTAGGCAAAACAAGGCAGCTCACTAGGTTTTGGAACAGTAAAGTCATGTAAGTGAAAAATGCTTTTTAACAACAAACATGACACATGAATTAATACACTTAACTCTCTCTCTCACACACACACATTATACATACACAAACAGCATTAATATTACATTTGCGTGCTGACTCTGCACGACTTCCCCTTCCTGTCAACTAACGTTTGACGTCTTCATTACCTCTAAACCATTTGGAGTCGTGTTTCACCGTTCGCAGGGCAGGATTGTCCCCCAGACTCCTGTAGATCACGGCATCGATGGCCAGAAAATCAGTCACTGTGGCAGTGTACAGATTCCCCTCTGTAAAAACAGCACACAAACTATATAAAATATCTCTCTATAACAATATCTAGAGATAAATGTAGAGAAATTATATAATTAATAATATAATATAATTAACAATATAATATAGTATAATATAAGTTAGATGGAAAAGGGAAAGGTATACATTATATACCTTTTCCATCTAACATCTCCCATTTGTGCAGCAGAATACATGTTTCATGCATCGGAGTTGTGCACATTAGGTGGTAAATTGATAAAACAACAGTCATTTTTAGTTGTTTAAGCTTCCTTGTCTTCTCTGATGGATCAGCACTGCCTTACAGACTAAAAATATGCTCTCAATATACTTTTGTCAGTGTAATGCATCTTCATATACTCAAAAAAAGTTCATTTCCTTCAGGTTCATCCAGGCAGGAAGCAGTAAAGCCATAATGCCGTGCAGGGAATGTGCTACACAGCATATGTGCATGATTAGAGTGAGAGATACACATAAATATTGTTCATAGACCGACATGTAATTAAGTTAAAGAATAACAGCAGGGACATCAGCATTACCGCACTGCTGTATATCTATATATAGTCCTCTAATATGCAAGGACGGTTTGCAAATGTTCATTGTGTTAATGCAGAAAGCTATAGAATATGATGTCTCACCTGCAAACAGGGCCACGTTGGCATGTTTCGGGTCATATGGACATCTAGCCATCCCACTGACGGTGTCACCCACCATCTCAAGTGTGTCTCCCTGCATACACACACATATAAAACACATTAGTTAATTAGAGACAAAATGCACAGAAAGTATGTGAAAAACGAACACTATCAAAAGAAATGTTATCCTCTGAAATGTTTGCTAACACAAAAGCAGAAACTGAGAAATAGTGTAGGAATAACAGAAGCAGAGTTAAAACATATGCACAAAAATTAATTTCAAAAACATCCACTGGCGATTTATAGCACAATTACAGTGCAAGCTGAAAATTACTCTCAGGCCATTAAAACTAACTATAAATAAACCTGTGCACTCTCTTTCTCTCTCTCTGTCTCTATCATACATTTCTGTCTCTAGAGAGCCTCTTAAACTCTTGACAGGTGTAATGTTCCATTACAGGTGTGCGATAATTCTTTTGATTACACAGATCTGCGACTGTGTTTCAGACCTAACAGACGGAGTTTCTTCATGTCCTCGAGACTTCTTCATACACAAACTTCTATCCTTCTAATTCCCTTGATGGAAATAGCGGCAGGTGGTTGTCAAAATTGGGGAAGCACAGATGTCGCTTATGAACATTTTTATTTTACTGTTTGAGTGTCTGCAATTTTGCTCCTAAAAGCTGTTTCTCAAATTGCTACTAAACGGTGAAATTACTTAACGGAGGAAACAAAAATGTGTTAAAAAAGACGACTAACTGCTTCCAATCTCCAGGCATTCAGTGTTTTTAAACTTTAAACCAACCCTTTAAAACATTTAAAGAAGAGCATTTATTTGAAACGGAAATCAT
This sequence comes from Gobio gobio, assembly GCF_949357685.1. Classification (NCBI taxonomy): domain Eukaryota; kingdom Metazoa; phylum Chordata; class Actinopteri; order Cypriniformes; family Gobionidae; genus Gobio; species Gobio gobio. The sequence goes on along the minus strand of NC_137116.1, from coordinate 45,245,317 downwards.
TTATAATTAAAAAATAATAATAGTAATAAAATAAAAGTATATATAAAAATGTCTATATACACCACCATGCAAAAGTTTGGGGTCAGTAAGAATTTCTTATAATTTTTTTCCAGCAGAATCCGGCAGAGCGGATAATTAGTAATTATGTGTTTTTCTGCTTAATCCAGTAGGTTGTATATTATTAGTATGATTGGGTTAGAAGTCTGGCACAGCAGTACTGAGGTGCAGCATTTATGGATGTGGTTTTCAAGTTGATGCCGCAGGTGGACCAGCAGCTAAGACCCTCCATTAATGGGACTCACGTACGCTGGGGGCGATAGAGTCACCAGCCAGATGGATGGAAGGCAACACAGACACACACACACACACACACACACAGTCGCTCAGAGTCTTGGATTCAAACAACGTGCCCATTGAATGGCATTACCATTCTTTTCGAATAAACAACAATGCACAGAAAACCGCATCTAGTCTGATTAATGACAGTTCTCTGCTCTTGAGGTCATCAGAAACAGCTTGCTGCTTCTGGGCATATTGACGGGCAGGCAGGTGGAAAAACAAAGTATAAACAAACGGCAGGGGAGATTCTTTCTGCTTGGGGGTTGTGAAGTGATTCCCATCCGGGTCAAAAATGCGTAGTGACCCAATGAAGCCAGTGGTTTAGAACGACGCCGCAAGCAGTGCTCTGAAATGTACTGTGAAGTTTTAAAGCAAAAAAGCCGTTAGGGAGAAAATAAAATAAAATATGTGTGACACAAGTAATGGGCTGCAGAGAATGAATAAAGTACAAAAAAATGTAATGAGAAAATACAGAACCCAAAAGCATTGTCAAAACATTGCGGTAATGAAAGCACAGAGGGTGTGGTGAGGTTCTCAAGAATACATTTTTGTGCAAGTGTGTTTCGAGTATGCAGTACTCACTGTATAATTGGCACATAACGGATTGAAGGCGTTGGTCCCGCAGATAAACAATCCGCCTTGCCGGCTGAGCAGAACCTTCATGTAGTTACGGCACTCATCCTAAAAAACAGAAGAAGAAAGTCGTTTGTCTCCTAAATCAAACTCTCTGAATGACATCACATTTCTCAGCACTTTCAATTTTATTCCACGGATTGTTTGCATCTGTACAAACAATTCACTTGGCAAACCAGAGGCACGCCACAGTGAGTCATTCGGCTAAACCTCGGTTCAATTGAACGCACATGTTTGAGCCCTGCACCTGTGAAGGGCTTTAAGAGATGTGAAATAGAGATGGCTTATGTCATGCTCCCCCACGTGCCGCCCCCACCGGTGCACCCCGCGTGTGCCCGCCAGTGTGGCACCATTTGATGGGCAGCAACCTGTGGGCAATGGGGCTACATGATCACAGCAATCTGTTAGCGGATGAAGAGGGAGAGTGAGGACGTGTGGAAAGAGCCGGAGGGGGAGAAGTGGGAGTGAGTATTATTCCAGATGCTCAGGTCCTCACAGGGTTCTTGTTTTTCAGTGGAGAAATGAGGACAGAGAGAAATAGTACATGAGAGAAATCATTAGTATCTAAATTTATTTTCTTTTTTGTTACATTTTTTATTATAAATTCTTTAATTACGTTAATTAAAATTAATTATTAAATATTTGTAATTTCTAATTCTGTATAGTTTTATTTGTTAATTTAATTCAACATATAATAAGTGAAATCATTGCTATGTAATAAAATGTATGTATTAAATGTATCTAATTTAATTACCTAAATTATTTAATTAAATATTGTATTATCTAATGTTACTTTGTACATTTTATTTGTTAATGTAATAAAAATATAAAAAGTAATAATTTAAAAAGTAATAAATTACAACTGTATAGATTACTTCATTTGCACTATTTTTATTTATTATTTATTTTAATAATTGCTTTATATATACCAGCTGTCATGCCAATAAAGGATGAGAATGCGTGCGAGGTGAGAGCAATTCATAAACTCTTAAAATTGTTGGTGATAGATCATGAACTAACAGCATAACAACTGATAACGGCGCATTAAATCACATGCTATCACTGCTATGAGTGCGCCTGGCCTGTTATTAGCATCTCTGTAAGACAGATGCTTTTTTTATTGTAATGGCATTGTGTGTATGTGGTGGGGGTGTTGTGATGCAGATGTATCCTGTTTCTGTGCGTTTTCGTTTTTGAGTCTCTGTAGGAGCCCGGTGAACAAAGACCCCATAACTCTACTCATCAAACCGGTTCGACAAATTCCTCTAAGAGTCCAAACACTTGGCACAGCTCCTGGTCTTCTAAGCGATAAAACACACCCTGCGGATAAACAGCAGCAGCCTTCCCGTCCTCTTCCAGCCCTTCAATCACCATCACCTGGTCTTTCCATTTTCATCCCCTCATTTCATATTTTCAAAGAGGCCCGATTCATTTACACACTATTCATTATTCCATTAAGGGGTTCTCTCTCTAGTGCTGAACGTCCTCTGTACCCATCAACTGTCCTCTGCTCTGTGTTTCACAATAGCACTTTCCTCGTCTCTTTATTTTTCCTCTCCTACTACCAGTCCAATTATCCCTTTATCCTTCCTCTGTGTCCTTCTATAACCCACCCTTTCCACTCCTGCAGCCTTTCTCTTCCAGACTGTTCTTGTGTCTGCTTTTGCAATTTTTAGTAATTTATTGGCAAGATTGTTGCCAAAGCATCAACACACACACACACACACACACACACACACACACACACACACACACACACACACACACACACACACACACACACACACACACACACACACACACACACACACACACACACACACACACACACACACACACACACACACACACACACACACACACACACACACACACACACACACACACACACACACACAGAGACGGGGGGGAATTTATTTTGTACATTTATTTATGTACAAAATAAATAAATGAAAATAAATAAATATATCAAAAGTTTATGAACCATTGATGCTCAATACTGTGTGTCATTACTTGGATGATCCATGGCTGTTTTATGTTTTGTGATGGTTGTTATCTAGTCCCTTGATTGTCTAGAGCAGTTAAACTGAACAATGTTCTTCAGAATTCTTCAGTTTTCCAGTATCTTTTGCATATTCAAACCCTTTCCAGCAGGGACTGGAACTATTAAAAAAAAGGTTTTAAATATTCACTGATGCATTAAGATCCAGGGGGTGAAAACTTTTGAACAGGATGAAGATGTCCAAATATTTCTAATTTTGTTTAAATATCCATTTTTTTCCCATTTAGTACTGCCCTTCAGAAGCTACAGAAGATACTTACATGTTTCTCGGAAGACAAATTAAGTACAATTTAACTTGATAAGTTTTCAACCCCCCCGGCTCTTAAAGTCCCTGTAAAGGCAATTCTGAGATTTGTTTCGAAACACATTATAAATGTTAGAAATGTATTGCTGAGACACGTTACAAAGACTGTGACCTGTGTAATACTGAATTGTGGAGTTAGACCGATAAACAGTTTTTCACTATTGCTGTGTTCAGGATTTTTTAGGCGGGGCTAAACCAGTGACTCGATGATGCACTGGATGCATCTGGTGCCGTTGTGAACTATACGTGAGTGTGTTGTCTTGTGTGTTTACTGCAGCTTTCCCGCGAGTGGGCGTGGTTTCAGCGCCGACAGCGGACACGCTACTTTATTTACTTGGCAGATTTTTTATGATTCAAATTTGGCTGGGTGGTTAATATATTTGTCTGTGGTGTGACACTCAGAACACATTTAATTTGGACTTTACAGGGACTTTAATGTATCGTGTTTCCTTCTGAAGCATCAGTGAATATTTGCACCTTTTTAAATAGTTGTGCTTGAGTCCCTCAATCGTCCTCAGCGTGAAAAGATGGATCTCAAAATCATACAGTCCCTGCTGGAGAGGGTTCAAATATGCAAAAGATGCTGGGAAACTTAAGAATAGGCAGGACCTGGAGGATTTTTATGAAGAACATTGGCCAGTTTAACTGCTCAAGACAAATAAGGGACTCAAGAACAACCATCACAAAACAAAAAAACAGCCGTGGATCATCCAGGTAATGACACACATGCAGTTTTAAGAATCAATGGTTCATAAACTTTTGAACCGTGTCATTTTTAATAAATTCAGCAATTTTTTTGTCTTGTGGAATATATGTAAAACAATTATGTAAAATATCTTATTCAGGACAGCATAAAAAATAACATGCATTTTGTATGATCTCTCTTATTTAGTTCAAATTATTCAAATTTTCACAGATTCTGCAAGCGGTTCACATACTTTTTCTTGCAATTGTATAATACAAAAAAATAATGCACCTCTTGGTGGAAATTAATGATGTGATGTTATGACATTTGGATCCTAAACTCTGGAATAGCCTTCCCGATCATGTTTGGGGCTCAGACAGTTTAAATCTAGATTAAAGATTCATCTCTTTAGCCAATAATTCGCATAATGCATCTCATAGCCAGTTGTACTCCAGTGATATCAGATCAAATGCACATGATTATCTTTGCTTAATGTTATGAACAGCAGCTACGCTAATTATTTTCCTTTTGCTTTTCTGTTTTATCTCGGGACGCCCATCCCGAGGTAACTAGAGAGTCCGTCAGCTCCAGTTTGGATCCAGCCTCTTACGAAGACTTCAGACGCCTCAAAACGTGTGAATAGACGAATCAAACTCCTGCAAGGCCTTTATGATGCAACTCTGAATCATCATGCACCAATGCCAAAGATTTTCTATATATCCTAATCATTTGTTAACAACATGTATTCCTTACTTCAATGAGCTCATTGTTTCTGCCTTAAAATAATACATTGTTTATTAATACATTGTTAGCTAACTGCGTGATTCGTATACATTTCTGAAATCCATAACTTGGACACAGTCACCTCTGATAACAGATCACTCTAAATTGTAATGTAGATGCATACATTTTTTGTAAAGCTGCTTTGAAATTATGTGAATTGAATTTCAAGAGGTGCATACATTTTTGCTCAAGATCTTGTATTGACAATGTAGGAATCAAGCACTCTATAGCAGTCTACTCCAGCACATCCCAAAGACTTTCAGGGAATTTAAGGTCAGGACTCAGAGGTGCCAATTCATGTGTGAAAATGATTCTTCATGCTCCCTCTCAACCATTCTTTCACAATTTGAGCCTGATGAATCTTGACATTGTCATCCTGCAATAGGGCCATATTGTCTCTCTTCCCACATGGTTGTTTAAGAAATGAAAAGCTACACACTCCATCAATTAGGGTTAGAGGAACTTTTGCCAAACATGAGACATCCTAGACATCCAATCATTGACTCATTTGCCTATGTAAATCCAAACAGTGACTTTTTTGAGGGACCGGGCAGTGTTTATATGTATATGTATGGTGAAGGTCTCTGTCTTTATCTCAATTCAAGTCTGTTTTATTGAAGGGTTAGTTCACCCAAAAATGAAAATTCTGTCATTAATTACTTACCCTCATGCCGTTCGACACCCGTAAGACCTCCGTTCATCTTCGGAACAGAAATGAAGATATTTTAGTTGAAATCTGATGGCTCTGAAAGTCCTCCATTGGCTCAATGGCACCGTTCACTCTCAAGACCCTTAAAAGGTACTAAAGACGTTGTTACAAAGTCCATCTCACTACAGTGGTTCTAAAATAACTTTATGAATCGGCGACAATAGTTTTTGTGCGCAAAAAAACCCTAAATAACGACTTACATAGTGATGACGATTTCAAAACAAAGCATCATGAAACTTCGAAGCGTTATGAATCACTGAGCCGAATGATGATTCGGATCGCGTGTCAAACCGCCAAACTGCTGAAATTTGGCGATTCAAACCGCTGAATCGACTCACTGATTCATAACGCTTCGAAGCTTCATGATGCTTTGTTTTGAAATCGTCATCACTATGTAAGTCGTTATATAGGGTTTTTTTGCGCACAAAAACTATTGTCGCCGATTCATAAAGTTATTTTAGAACCACTGTAGTGAGATGGACTTTGTAACAACGTCTTTAGTACCTTTTAAGGGTCTTGAGAGTGAACGGTGCCATTGAGCCAATTGAGGACTTTCAGAGCCATCAGATTTCAACTAAAATATCTTCATTTCTGTTCCGAAGATGAACGGAGGTCTGACGGGTGTCGAACGACATGAGGGTAAGTAATTAATGACAGAATTTTCATTTTTGGGTGAACTAACCCTTTAAAAAAAAACACAAAAAAAACCCCCAAGTCTTTGACTTTCTACCCTGTACCTGCATGCCATATTTATTCAGCTTACAGGGCCTCGACTATCCCTGCAAATTCTCACTGTTAGTGTCAAGTACTAAATTATTTATACCGGGTCCCAGATAAGTTTACCACCAAAGCCTGTGTGTGAGAGAGCATTAGTAAAAGGGCGTTGTCTTTCTGGCAGATGTTTTTTTCTAACAGATGCTGAGCTGAACAAGTGAATTCCTCCTTGGCCTCTCTCTTTCTCTTCCACTCCGTTGAGTTTATAGACATGACATATACACCAACACCGCACATCTGCGCAGAGTACTCCCTACATTCCTAGATCACTGATATCTTTATATCTAAACACATTCTTTCAAAATGCAGTCCCACAATAACACCATAAACCATCCACAGACTGACAGTGCCTCATTATGTGTTCAAATCAGACTTCAGCAGGAGATAAAAGCCTGCAGCAAGTGATAAAAGCTTGAAAATATTTCCAACAGCCAGTTTTATTTATATACTATTAGTATTCATTAATATTTTGAATTAGCTTTTATTTTTATAGCTTACAGTTTCTTAGTTTAAGTTTTAGGAAATGTGTGCTTTTGTCAATTTCATTAATTTTATTCATTTTAATATATATATCAGTAATTTAACTGTCAAGGCAACATTTCTACTTCAGTTTTTCATCTAATTTTTATATTTCATTTGATTTAATCTTTATTTCAATTAACAAAATTATTCAATAGTTTCAGTTTTAGGTAATAAATAACAACTGTCAACTGCAACAAGCAATGAACAACAGAGCATTGTCGACCGTTCTGTGATTAAAGCGCATTTGCTTTTGCTCAATGCTCAATTTTGAGCATTGCGACTGGTGGCTGGAAATGAAGGACTTCAATTCGTGTGTCACTGCAAATCCCTTTCAACGTGAGCATCGACTGACTGGACACGGCACAATTCTGCACATCATTATCAACTAAGAGCGTAACTCGTCTCACGGGTGTCCACTTAACAACTTCAGACACTGTTCCTCATAATTAAAGGGTCATATTTACAATAAGCAAAACCAACTCTCAGAAGTTTCCATTATATGCTCAGCTGAGTCTGTTTCTCCAACCATGATAGGAGAGGGAATACTGCAGAGCTTTGAGAAGTAAAGAGCACAAGAAAGTTGGCAGAGACCTCTTTTTCCCCTCTCAATCTCTCTTTCCCGTGGCGATATTGTCATCTCTAGAATTCTCTTTGTAATTGCTATGACAGCAGCCTCAGTCAGACAGGGACCACATTAACAGCAAGGGGCTAAATTAGTGCAAATCTGCCAGGGAACACAGAGTAAGGTGTTGTGTTTGTGGTTGTGTAGAATGTGTATGTTAGCTATAAAGAGAATTGACTAAGAAAGAAACAAAGAGATGGACAAAAAGTGAGGAGTAAATGATTTAGAGTTTTTTGTATGTGAGAGAGATGGATTGCGTGTATTTGTGTTTTTGCTCTAAGGCTAATCCACGCCCCCTCACACACTTTGACGCTGATGGCTGGTGAACACACCATGGGCTAACATCAACATTGAGAGCAGGCTAGTTAAAGCAATCATGGAGCTTAAGGATTCAAAAGTGTGTGTGTGTGAGTGAGTGAAAGACAGAGTACTGTAATTAGGACTAGGGAATGGAACGTGCCCTAAAAGTGTGTTAAACCTATATGACTTCAAATGAACTTGTCAGAGTGAAAAATTATAAACAACAACAACAACAACAACAATAAATAGAATACTAACAAACAATGCAAAGATGCAATTAGCCAGTGAGTGCTTTGGGTGGTTCACCTAAATTCAGAATTCAGATTCAAAGCAGTTCTTTAAGGGTGCTTTCACACCTGCCTCATTTAGTTCGGTTGAATCGTACTAGAGTTCGTTTTCCCCTTTGGTGCAGTTCGTTTGGTCAGGTGTGAAAGCAGCAATCGCACTCGGGTCGGGTGCACACCAAAAGCGGACCAAACAAGCGTACTGAGACCTCCTTGAAGAGGTGGTCTCGGTACGCTTTCAAACAAACTCTGGAGTCGTTCATTTGTGGTGAGAACATGATTCGACTTGAACAGACCCAACTGCAAAAAGTACTGATCATTTTTGGACTAAACCAGCTGCCATAGTCACACGGACAGTAAAAGAAATGGACACAGCGACCCCATAGACTTCACGGAGAAAAAGTGAAGTAGAAGCACTCACTTCATGATGGCTGAACGTACTGCGCAGCCTCAGACTGAGCTTGATGACGTAGATGTGACGTGAGCAACCAGTCTGGCAGTTGTAAGTCTTCTAGCATTTGTGCAAAGTGAAATCTGAATCACGTTGTTGAAATATTTTGTCCCGTTGCTTTTGGCTATGTATGGGCTTCTCCACATACTTCTCCCTTAACTTTATCGGACTTTATTCCTCCACGTCCCCCCGATTGCCTCATAGACAGTAAAAGATTGCCTGCGAGCTTCTCCTCCTGTCTATATGGTAATTTCTCTACTGCGTGCCGATAGTCGTGTGGTTATGACGCAATCATTAGCCTATTTTTTACAAAAACGGCTTCTACGGGTTGATAGTGTATAAGCTAAAAGGTAATGGAGCCTTTTATACATTGTATATACTTATATACATTTCTTTAGAAATAAACAATGGACAAATGTAGTCTTTAAAGATGCAAAGTTATTCGCTGTCAAAGTGACACAAAAATGAATGGGAGTCAATGGGATGCTAACAGCAGGTGAAGACTTGGTTAGCAATGGCTGCCCCTAATGGAAGGTACGCTTTCCGGGTGCTGGATTACCCCCTTGGCTGTGCATTATGTGATGAGGAAGTGTTTGTTGATAGTTTGCACTTTAGCATGGCAGCTCGCGGACAAACTTGGAGTAGTGAGGAGGTGCGGAGCCTCATAGAAATTTGGTCTGATGATCATATTAGGTCCCAACTTTCGAAAACTCACAAGAACAGCACGATCTTCGCTTGAAGTGACAAGCGATGCACGCTCGCCGTTTGCAATGCATTAGAACGTTGTTTTCAGATTATGGCAAGGGACAAAACCAGCCCGCGCAGTCGCAGTTAAGGAAATACGCCATGGCCAATGAGTTTGTGCATTTTGGTTTGTTTCAAAAAAGCTGAAAAATGCTACAACATTTGCCCTTGGTTCGGAACAAATGAACCGAACTAGAGATGTGAAAGCACACTAAGACCCTGAATTCAGATTCAGGGTTTTTCTTTTTCCAGTTGTTGTTCACTAGTCCTAGTCTGTATTCCAACTATATTTAGATTCAGAATTCAAATGCAGTTTGGATCCTTTAGATTCAGAATTCATAGTGGCTCATTTATATTTAGAAAATACAAATATAACTTCAACTGAGAATTCAAATTCAGAATTTAGGTTCAAAGACTCAGAATCCAGATTCAGGGTGGTTCTATTAGATTTACAATTCACAAATCATATCACATTCAGAACTGTTCACTTCTATATACCGTCTATCAAATATTCAATACCATTAATGGTGGTTGAGGAGATTCTCCCCATCTATATGTAAAGCGCTTTGAGTACCCAGAAAAGCGCTATATAAATGTAACAAATTATTATTATTAATATTAATAATAATAAAATCAGAACTCATAATTAGTTTGGATCCAATAGACTCAAAATCCAGATTCAGAGTTGTTCAATTAAATACTGAATTTTTATTACGTTCCGAGTTGTTCACTTCTATATAAAGTCTATATTTAGATTCATAATTGATATTCAGCTTGGATCATTTAGATTCAGAATTCAGATTTTACACACACACACATACAGAGAATATACTGTGCCAATTTAAAGCGTTTCACTTGGGTCCTTTGTAGATTTTCAATTCCGATCCAGAGTGGTTCTTTAATATTCAGCACATCCATGCAGGTGTGTGTAATTGGAAGTGCAGTCAGCTGCATCAGCACATTATATGTGAAACAATCTGTCTAAGTGTTGTCAATCATAATGTGTCTAGAACTGGCACAGAATTTCTTTTCTGCACTGGCTGCACCTCAGTTGCCTTGCATTAAACTAGCTCCAGAGTCCCTGTGTGTGTGTGTGTGTGTGTGTGTGTGTGTGTGTGTGTGTGTGTGTGTGTGTGTGTGTGTGTGTGTGTGTGTGTGTGTGTGTGTGTGTGTGTGTGTGTGTGTGAGAGAGAGAGAGAGAGAGAGAGAGAGAGAGAGAGAGAGAGAGAGAGAGAGAGAGAGAGAGAGAGAGAGAGAGAGAGAGAGAGAGAGAGAGAGAGAGAGAGAGAGAGAGAGAGAGAGAGAGAGAGAGAGAGAGAGAGAGAGAGAACCTAGTTGCGTTTGACACTTGCAGTGAGAGAAGAGACTGCATCTGCATTCATCGGAGATTCAAAATGGCCTCCTGCAGAACCAGATGAAAGGGGCAGAGATGGTGAGATTGAATTTCCCCTCCCAATTACAGCCGCGTGGCCTCTTAGATCAGCCGTGCAGAAACATTTAATTACCAAAACCAATTACCCTAGTGGTAAATGTATCACAGTGAAAAATGCAAGGACTTACACATGAGGACTAGAGGACGCTGTGTATGGGTGTACAGCGCATGTTTGTGGAGATGTGTGTGTGTATCAGTGTCCACTCAGCGTGAGATCCAGGGTTGTGTTAAGAGCTTGTCTCATCTCTCATTCATCTCTGCATGACCTCTCATGTTTGCAGACTTATTAACTCTAAGAGGGTAATTCTCTCTCTCCTTTCCCTCCCAACAGTCCCTCTTTCTCATGCCCTTAATCTCTCTCCTTTATTTTACAGCCAACTCACTTTTTAAAGGAGAAGTTCACCTCCCAAAATCATAATTATGTCATGATTTACTCATTCCAAATGTCATCCATGTCATTATACGGATCATGTATGAGAATCTCCACATAGAAAATAATTACAAAACACTCTACTGTATATGACTCAGGCACTATATTCCTAGTCTAAAGCAATGTGGTTGCTTCGTGTGACAAACACACCATCAAACACGCTCATCTGCCTCTCCAGTGAACTATTAATTCAAGAACCGTTGTGATCAAATCATTGAATTACTTGAACTTCAGAACCGAATCAATGAGCAAGTCGTTCTTTTGCTTCTTTTGTACCAATGTACCAGTTGATCTATTTTATAAATCTGTCTGACTGATTTGTTTGCGAACTGCGTGTAATGCAACACAAACAACAACAAACAATACCAACAAAGAAAGCAAAGCAAGACATGAGTGCTTGAGTGTTCACATAGATTCAGAGTATAGATTTAAAGTGATTCTCTAACAGTTACAATTAGAGAGTTTTTTGGATTCAGAATCAGAGTGGTTCACTTTAATATATAAAAGAGAATTCGGATTCAAAGTGAATTTGCAGAACTCAGAACGGAATTCAGAACGGTTCACTGAGATTCAGAATCTATATTCGGAATGGGTTTGTTTGTGAACTGGACTGACTTGATCTTGAAACGATCAGCCCCATGATCTCAGTGGTTTACAGACCATTGTAGACAAGACTATTATCATATGCTTCAGATACTTGGAATATAAAGCACAAGTCATACAGACTACTTCCATGTTGTTTTTTGGTAAATTCTGAAGTTTAGCAGCCATGCACTACAAACTACCGTCACTGTATTACAAAAACCCTTTAAAGTGTTAGTTTTTTGTTCAGTGGAAGAAAGTGAATCATTCAGGCTTGGAACAACACATGGGTGAGTAAATGATGACAATGTTAATTTTTGTCCACTCTCTCGCTTACTGACCCCTTTAATCCCCTCATCTATGTTGGTCTTTCTCTCTATCCCTAGGGTAGACAGGTGGGAGAGCAGTTTGCTTTCTCTCTCCGTTCCTTTGTATGTCTCATCTATGCTGTGCTTTTGTCTTACGATCTCACCCAGATTCAATGTCAGGTGTCACTTTCAGTGTTAAATAAGTCATTTTCTCTCTTTTTCTCTCTTTTCTCGCCTGGAGGGGATTAAGTCATCCTTCACTCTTCCCACACAGACACCTTTCAATAAAAAACTCCCTTTCACTCTCATTGAAGTCAGACAAAATACCCTGCATTCCAGAAGCAGAAAGGGTGTGTGGAAGGAAGATATCTGCACTGGTCATGCGTGGGCAGCTGTGGGGACCGCTGGCAGCTTTTGACACCCTCTCTATTTTGCACATAGCACAGAAAAAACTGATTTCCTGAAAATTTGCCACAGGCAGCTCTGGTGATGGCACCTTTGAGTGTGAGCAGCGGGCACAAATAATGTTACTCGCACATATATAAGCATTTAACATGAATAAATGCGTGTTGTTGTTTAACAGTGTTTTGTTGATATGAGTGTGTGTTTGTATGGGTCAGGTTTTGCCTCCATTGCAGGAACTAGCCAATGATGGGTCTACAATGAAAACAGCTCAATAAGCATATTAACTCTTTCCCCGCCAAACACAGCATTTTCCGTTATTTGTGAAAAAACGCTTTCCTGCCAAACACTGAATTTTCCGGGTTTTCACTGTTACACGCTAAGGGGGCGCTATTATTACGCATCTTCTGAATGAGTACAGAATCTCCTGATCAAAACACAGGCGAAGAGGACGCAAAAAAACAAGCGATCGTATGCAAGCAGATGCATTTGTAAAATAACATGTTCATCAACATTAAAACATCATATCGTCGCTGCCCGATGAAACTCACGTATGTCCAAAACGGTTACTTTTCAGGAAGTGAAAAAAACACCGTATTTCAAAAGCAGTTGAATGTAGCGTTGTCATACTTGGTACGGCATCTTTACATGTCACCATATTCTTGCCAGTGTAATGATATAATCCACATTTGACCAAAATTGAGTTTAAATGGACATACGTGTATATTTTACAGTAACGGTGGTCGATACGCATTCTTCCGATCATTAATTAGAATGGCCAAGTCGCGTTTCAAATTGACAGAGGAATACGTGCTGGACATTCTCAGCCTCTGGCAAGCGGTGATAGCAGTATGAGTGAGGCATGTTCTAGTGACAATCATGACAGTAGCATTACAGGCTATAATTTGATCAGTTTGACTAAGAAAAAAAAGGCTGAATCTTATCAATGAGACCGAGTTTATTTACATACTAGCAAGCAAACTAATCTGTGAAGAACTAGATTAGAACTAAACTGTGGAGAGCTTCAATGTCGTACTTTCGGCTATCCAGTGCTGAGTTTCGATGAAACAACTTCACGAGACCGGCGAGATGCTTCCACAGGGCGGGAGATACGCGGCGTGATTGACAGCTTTGACACCAAATGGATATACGTGAAAATCAGATGACATAATTTCACAACTTTTCATTGGCCATTTAGATATGTGAAGCATACTGTATACGGAAATGAACCCGGACATTCAATCCGTCGAAAAATCGAAAAATCGGCAAAATGGACATACGTGGTTTTCATCGGACAGCGACGATATAAAATCAAAACTGCCTAATGTTACTGAATGAAATGTTGACCCAGGACGTGCTATAGGACTGTGCAAGCAGTTGGGGTGTTGATGGACTCAATCTACTCTGTGTTTGATCATCGCTCTGAATCTGATCTGGATGTAATCTTTGACAAAAGCGTGATTTTCTCAGCTTTTTGTTCAAAATGTTGCTTTTTTTTTTTTTTTTACGAGACCTACCCATATTTAAGTGTTGATAAAAAAGGAACGCATGAAGCTAGAAAAATTTTTTTGTTTTGTTTTAAAAAGCAGATATATTGCATGCTCAGATATTCATACAACAAAATATTCTAAGGGCAATTACATTTTTGTGAAAATTATCAAAAACCCTGGCGGTGGCTGGCAACTTTTTAAAAAAACGCTGGCGGGGAAAGAGTTAAATGTCTGAATAATGAAAATATAAAATAATTGAAACCCCCCCCCTAAATAAAACGCTAAATTTGTCTAAAAATGTATATGTAAAGTCAAAAAACATGAAAACCCAACGTGTGTGTGTGTGCGTTAATACAAATATATACATTTCGATAAGTAAATGTGTGTGAGAATATCCACTCACCTCATGTTTTCCCTTCATTCTACAGATTCTGATGTCATTTTTGTTGGATTCCCATGTCCTCTTCTGTAACAGAGGTAACTCCAGTAATGAGTGACTGTTCATTTCCAGCAAGTATGTGTATATGCGCGTGTGTTTGTGTTCTCACCTTGCTGTAAAACATCTCTTCTCCCACCACGTTGTCCAGCTCCACTCTGAAAAGGTCATCTCTGACACACAAGCACAGTGAAAGAAAGAGTGAGACTGTGAACCACCACAGAGCAGTAAACGCACAACACTGCAAAACAATCCTTTTCTTAATTAGAAATGTCAGAATTAATATCTAAATATCTATTGTTTACTATTACATAACATACCACAATTAGATTAACACTTAACACAAGAAAAAAAACAAAAACTTTTAATGAGGTGTATGCTTAAAGGAACACGCCACTTTTTAAAAAAAATAGGCCCATTTTCCAACTCCCCTAGAGTTAAACAGTACGGCAGCAAAGTTCCTTGATTATTACGCATCAGGAATGAGAGTATAGTTCCTAGCCATATCGGGCCTAGAAAATCACAACTTTTCATTTTCCGTCAGTCTTAGTCCACGATGTAGTTTCATATAGGAAAAATATCAAAAGTCTAGTGCTAACGGTCTAATCAGATTCAATGATCTATGCTAAGCTATGCTAAAAGTTCTACCGCCAGACCCGGAGATCGGCTGAATGGATTCGAAAACGGTAAAACTCAACTATTTAACTCTAGTGGAGTTGGAAAATGAGCCTATTTTAAAACAAGAAAAATAAACTCGAGATCAAACATTTTTTGCAGTGAACAAATATCTGAAATCCAAAGTCCTCACACACTGAAGCATAATGTGTATTCTTCAAATATTTAACAAATGAATATTACATTCTTGTTCCTACATTAATTCGCCCAGATCCGCCATCTCAGTGCAAACACTCAGTTAAACAATTCACCACAGCCCGTCCTACATAATCACGATTCTTTGCATTATGATATGCCTGATTTCCCCTCCATAATTCATAACCCACCCCCACACTGCATGCATGTTGCATGCAGCTCCTCATCTTGAACACAACATCCAGTGCTTCAGCACTTCCTGCAACCACTTTAATAATCTTTCTATAACCTTGTGGCATCTATTAAAGTCTCCATGAATCTGATCTCTTTTAATCAAGGCGTGTTTGGTGTTATAGAGTACCGTGGTTTATGCCTGAATATTGATCAAGGACTAAGAGCTGCCGTGCGGCCCGATGAGAGAGCTGGAGAATTTTAAATCGTGAGAATCTCTTTTTCCTTCTGAAATGTTGTAATCTGTGAATTTGCCAAGCTCACAGACCAGCCCATGCTATTGCAGTAGTGTTGATCTTGTCTTTCACAGACTTCAATCTGTATTACTGCTCTGTACACATATCAACAAAAATGTAGACTCCGTGTGTATGTGTGTGTTTGAGTGTTCTTGAAGAGAGTCTGATGAGATGGACTATAAATTATTCAATCCCTCTCTGTGTGGTTTGTTAAAATGAATCCCCCTTGGCCATTCCCTCTCTGAGCAGGGCGGCCCCTAAGTGCCCTGGTTAAAATTATCATACACTTACACAGTGCTTGCCTTATTTAGAGAGCACAAACTTTAAGCAGACACAATAATTCAAGCAGTAAAGCAAAGCAAGAGGTCTGTTTGGAGTTTAACAGTACTGTCACATTTACATGAACATAAAAACAGGCTTCATGGTTACACAAGGTTACCAAAAAACACTGATGGTTTGGGCAAGACATGCACACCATTGGCAAGAATAGAATAGACAGGGGCCAGTGAAAACTCTCTTTTTGAGTCCCTCTGTTTGTACATTTTCTGTTCTCTCACTCTTTCTTTTTTCTCGTACAGAAACTTTACTCTTTCTTTTTTCAAAATGTCATCATGTAACAACTTGCATAGTGAGCTATAGAGATAAATAAATAACTGGGTATCCATCTATATACTGTTATGTGAACTTGGAGATGGAACTTGGAGAAAAAATGCTAGATGGAAAAAAACAGGCAGAAAAACAGGATACAGAATTGCAATTTGCAGTATGTCCTGACAAAATTTGATGGTTGGCTTAAAGCCTTGTTCAGTGGGGATGGATGGATGGATTGGATGGATGGATTTTGCACAAAACGTTTCAGAACTTTCCACATTTTTCCTTTCCATGAGATCAGAACTGCAATTTTTACCTGGCGGATCTACATACTTTTCTTACCATCTATCTCTTTTTAGCTTACCCATTTGATTTTATCTCACTCTATCTATCTTTCTCTCTCTGTTATTTTGTCTGAATGACGGAGTGCATTTGACCACCTTTACTGTATTATTGCATTACAGTTATGCATTTGGCAGACACTTATCCAAAGCGACTTACATTGCATTCATTGTATGTTTTATCAGTTCATGCAGGACTGCTGAGAGAAGGATTATGCTGTGCAGTGTGTTTGGTACAATACTTTGCCCTCCCTCATTCAGTGCTAAAAATTAATGACCATCCTGATGAGCAGAAAGAGGCCTGAGAGACGCAGGATGTCTCATGGGGGGGCTGACTATATTTAACATATAGGAGACAGCTAAAAGAGTAAGTGTATCGGTCAGTTGCAGTGCTACGGGAGACGCAGGAGGTCTCACACCGTTTGTCCCATGCCCCACGGCATCTGTGTGGCAGCCCTGACGGCAGCTGAGTCCTTGATTTCTCTGCACCAGTAGAGGCTCTACGTCAGTCAGGCGGTGTTTCCATGACCTTAGGAGGTCAGCCGGAACCTGTCCCGCACTGTTAGTGACAGGTTCGAGGGTAGAATGTGTTGAGTTTCACTCCTGAGCTTAATTGAAAGACTTGACCTTTTGATGAGGTCAAACACAACGAGGTGGCTGAGGCTTGATTTAATGTGACTTAACCAGGTCGCCGCTGGCAATCTAAGTCGCCCTCCTCTAGTTACTCGAACATTAATTATTTATACAGATCACAAAAGAAACACCTCATTTGTCTTATAGGTGTATTTATTTATGGCATGGTCTGATTCTTTCCCCCCCGAGTCTGAGGCTAATATGCAGTTGCTTGCGTGGAAGTCGAGAAATTTGTGGAGGGAACCAAGTGTATTTTAAAAAAAATATACTTCAGTCCTCTCCTCCCTGACCAGGTGTTACAAGGTAAACCTCTGAAGGGGTTGAGAGGCTGGTCGCTTTTTTGGGTCACGGTCTTGAGCAGTTATGCTAATGCTAACAGGATTTAACCCGTCTGCATCCCTTATCACACTTGAGCACACCGTTTCAGACTTTATTCAGTCAATCCAGGCTGTCTATATCCTTGACTTGAAACTTCACCGACTCGCTCTCCCTCTCTCCACAGCATTGCCTCCTTTTTATTTCACTCGATGTTGCCGTTGTTATTGAAAGCTCCCTCTCGAGTCATCGGCTAAATAAATCTCCTTTTCCACAGAGGTCATTTTCTGTTGGCTACGGCAAACACCTCCATTTACTACAGACACTGATAGGTACATACAGTTTGCTGACTGCACACAGCGGGGCTTGAATTTCATCGAATTACGCCGGCCACAGTGGTACCACGTTGGAAAGCGTATGCGAAACAGTTGAGCTTCTTTAGGCCAAAGACTTCTGGCCTTTTTTATGAGAGCCTCTAGTCTGGGCATTCTAATATGGCACTTTGTGATATATTTATT
Organism: Gobio gobio; assembly: GCF_949357685.1. Classification (NCBI taxonomy): domain Eukaryota; kingdom Metazoa; phylum Chordata; class Actinopteri; order Cypriniformes; family Gobionidae; genus Gobio; species Gobio gobio. The sequence goes on along the minus strand of NC_137116.1, from coordinate 45,227,350 downwards.
TTTGAGGTTTAATTTGTGACATGGTCGAGCGGGCAGGTCATTTCCTGACACGGTATGAGGGACTTTATTAGAGTACAACACCTCCCCCTCCGGACCCCTACAGATTTTGATAACTATCACCATATGTTTGAACTCTCCCAATGGACGTGCCAGCCATCTTTGGGAAGGATGCTGCAAAAATTCACAAAAACAGCTTATTTATCTAAAGCACCAAACCTAATGAAGTTTTATTTTTGTTTATCTGACTATTCCTAACACTGGCTCCTGTGAGGTAGGCAAAAAAATGCAAGAAAGCAAAAACATCATTGACCCTGTGACCTCTTTAAAGCCCCACACCGCCTAAAATAAAACACTACAGGTGTTAAAGATTTACATTTATAACCTAGTACCACCACAATGAGAAACACAGCATGCTTCTTAAATGGACTGTTCAGTCAAATTAAAATTGGCAACATTTACATTTAGACTCGTGTCATGAGGCTTACCAAAAAGAAAATTAAATAAAGTAAAAAATAAATAAATAAATAAAACCAAAAATTGACATAGATATTTTGAAGAATTAAAGTTTTTTGTCCATAAAATGAAAGCCAATGGGGTTGAAACAACAATTTTAAAAATTGCCACAGAAGAAAGAAAGCCATACAGGTTTGGAACAACACGACGTTCAGTAAATGCTGGCAGAATGTTAATTTTTGAGTGAATTATCTCTTTAAATACCTTTGAAAGCCGTTTAATTGCCATCTACAAAAAGCAGCAGTTCAGACTCTTGATCTCAAAAGAGATTGTTTTTGAATGTCACATAATTTACTTAAACACACATCATGCAGGTAATTACAGATACTGATGTAACAATAATTACAGGGTACGCCCATGCTAATCAGCATTATTTCACACCCTACCTGGCTCCGATGTAAAGGGTACGGTTGACCTGCAGAATCCTCTGAATGTGTAAGGGCTCCTGTCTGAGAGATGAGCGATGGGGTCGTCCGAGAAACACAGGATACCTTCTCACCACTGAGGAAAAGGAGAGTAAAAGAGACAGTGAGTGATAAAAGGAAAGGGTTGACAGAGGGTTGTTTCATCTTTTCATTGCACTTATAGTGGTGGGGAGGTGATCCGTTAAGGCGAGAGGCGTTCGATCACTTGCGAGTCACACTTGAGATAAATGTTGACAGCTGCCTGTGGTTGCTCTTCAGTGCTTTTCACAGATAAAGTCTGTCCTCATCATATGTTCGGCCTAGTCAAGTAGTGTTGTTACCAGGGGTGTAAAATGTACTGAGAAATTATACTTATCCTGAAACCTGTTGAATGCAATATGTACCTGGAAGTAGGAAAGCACCAAGCACGATAAATAAATAAATAAATAAAGTACATTATAATTAAAAATGTACATTAATGAAAAACTATAAAAATAAACAAACAAACAAACTCTCTTTAAATAAAATGTATTGCTGCCATTATCTTGTAGGAATTATCCTCAAACCTGTTCCCTTAAATTGTTGCTTGAAATGTTTCAACTTTAAATTAATCAAAATATAAAAAAACTAAATTATTTTACATTTGTTTGATATTTTAATGTAGTTGTATCTGGAAGAAGGAAAGCATCAAAGCAAGATCAGGGATAAAATAAAACTAAATAAATGTCAAATTACAGTAATGAATGAAAAAGTACATAATGTATATTAAAAATGAAAAATAATAAAATTAACAAACCATTAACGTTATTGTCATTTAATTATCTTTACATTTAAAAAAAAATTATATGTCTAAATATATAAAGCTGAATTTATCTTTTAGGATTTTTAGGAAGAAGGTACCTCATGTTCTCGATCGTAAAGGTGTGGTCAAATTTATCGTTGCTTGCCGAAATCCAGAATCTCCCAAAATAATACATCATAGTAATGAAGTACAATTACTCAAGTACTTTACACCCCTGTTTGTTACTCTCATCCTGTATCTGTTGCTCTCAGTATGTGATAAGACTCTCCCTGGAGCTTCCCGCAGCTCCTTGTCTCTTTATTTTCCTACCAGGAGCGTTACAAAACCCCTTGCTTTTCTCATCTTTCACCTTAGATAGACCTGAATGAGTTATGCTGGGATGCATGGAATCAATATTATTGATGTGTGATCAATCACATGCCTGCTCTGCATAAGAAAGTGAAAGCTGAGAGCCTGACAGCGCAGACGGGGCCCAACCATGATCTTGACTGACTGCATGTGAAATGGAGACATCGTTACCTTCAGTGGGGATGAAGTTCAGAGGTCCCGGCTCCTCAGGGAAGACCGCACACACCATCCGCAGCAGCCAGAAGAGCCAGATGAAAGGTTTGGCTACAGTCGTCATGGTAGCGGTGCTCCGGCACTACGAAAGGAACATCCAGAAAAGAGTCAGGTGAGGTGGCGATCTAGCAAGATTTCCAGTCACATTGACTAAGTGAACAAAACTACCACTCTAATAGACTCTAACGCATCTCTATCATTACCCCAGAGATTAGGATCAGCAATTAAGTCATCCACCAATAGAATTTGTGTCAGTCAGCCCTAATGGTCCATTCGATGTGGTGTGTCACAGAACTGTCATCAAAGACACGGGACCCAGGACTGAACTGCCTGGACGTCTAACAAAAGGTCTTCACACTGAGCCAGAAATGGGGAGGGGGGGTCAAAGCATGTGTGAGTGAGAGGCTCTGTTTAAAAACCTAGAGCTGCCCTGCTGTTTACTGCCTACATAGGCAGCATCTTAACTGAAATGCACATAGAAATAAATGATTTGAAACGCTCCAAATAGGAAGTATCCGATAGGGATTTTTTTTGTTATAAGCCTTGAACCAAATAAACCAGCTCCGAGGTGAATCACAACATTACAAACTTTGATTTGAAGCAAAAAAGTATTTGAAAACTGAATAAAAAGACAAAAAGGTACAAGATTGGGCACTTAACAGCTTTGATAAGGGACAGAATTAGAATGCCATGAAGCATTATATATATATATAGAAACAATATATATATCTTACATTCACTGCAAAAAGTGCATATGTATAGGGAGACTGGCATGATTTGCTTGTCACGATTCTCTGATTGGTGAAGATATCTGAGGAATCATGGGTAATGTATTTTTTTTTTTACCAGGAATTCCGCTGTTAAATATGATAAAAATGAAAAAAGTTTAAATAATGCAGACTGATGGCTTCAACAAAAGCATAAACCACTGATAAACAACATTGTAACTCACAGTAGTTTTGTTTTTAAAGGTTTATAAATTGTTGAAAATATTTTCCCCATGGATAAAATGTATGGGAGCCAGACTGTTGCACACTGTAGAGTTTGGTGTTACCACATGTTGTTAAGCTAACAATGACATCATCTGAGAATCATAAAAATATACAGTACACACATATTTCTATTTTTCATTTAGTGCTGAGAAGTGTCAATTAAAAAAAATCTACATTACTTCATTGTGACCGTCATCTTGAATGTTTCTTCACCTGCCACATTGCAATCTTGGATTGTAATGCCACATTTACATTATGCTTTTGGCAGATGATTTTATCGTGCATCTACTGCATTGAAAGCATACATTTTTAGATTTTGGCCAAAACAAGTGTATTATTTTAAGGTGCACGTATAATGCCTCCACTGCAGGTAGTAGTCACAAGTTCCTTATCACAAAGCGTGTGCGTGCCTGCATTTGTGTGCACTTGAAAAAGTTACCACAAGTAGAGATGGACTGGATCCCTGAAAATATTATATTTTTTCAGAACTTCTGCCCTCTTGAAAAAAGACGGCAGAAAGAGAGAAGATGTGATGGAAACACAAATGTCACTCAAATTATAGTGCAATGCAATCTATGTGGAAAATTACCTCTGCACTTCAGAGAGGCACAGAGAAGCTCTAGAGAACTGTCACAATAGTATTGCCTGTAATAGTCTAACGTAATGGTACTGTCTGAAAAAGGGATTTAAATGGACAGATGATACATGTACGATTGTGTGTATTGTATACTGGTTTGAGAGACACAACGCCATTTTAATAGCTTGAATTGTTGAAACACACTTTGTCTGTCCTCCAAGAAAAATGCCGTTAAATCCTCATGTTGTTCCAAACCTGTAAGAATTTCTTCTGTGAAACACAAGAGAAGGTATTTTAAAGAATTTTTTTCACAGTTTTTGTCCACACGAAAAAGTAATTAGTGTCCAAATCATCATTGGAAACCATTGATTTTCATTGTTTGTTTTTTGTTCCAAATAAGAAAGAAATGTATGGACTGAAACAACATTAGCCTGAACAAAAAATGGGAGAATTTAGATTTTTGGGTGAATTTTCCCCTTTAAACTTCAATAATTATCAACCGGGCTTTGATTAAGTCAGAAAAAATTTAACAACTTGACAGAACATAACAGTAAGCCATTCTGAGAAAGAGAACAAAGGGCCAATAATAGAACCCCAGAATTTATGAAAGGGCACAGTATGCTTTTCATACCTAATGAATGTACTATACAATGAACTGTTGTATCTGTACAAAAAAGAATGGCTGGAAAACCTGGGAAATTACAAGCCCAGTTGTCATGCGTTTCTGATATATTTCCCACAGTGGTCAGTGGTTTCAATAGCATGAAACTCAATCTAAGAATGAATAGCTAGAGCTCAGCTATCTCTCGGCTTGAGTGTTAACAAGCTGAGAACATTTGCTTTGAAACTTTAGTGGAAATGCTGTTTGTTACAGTCACAGTGCAAACATAAACAAATCAGCGTCAGTTGAGCTTTTCGGCACCGCAGTGCTAAGACGACACGCACATGTTTTAATATCTGACAGCCTCAATTTCTTTATTAAAAAAAAACCCTTCTCATTTTCCTGTGGCTAAGCACCAATTGAGTCGCACAATGCAAAACAGCCAGCTCTCATTTGTCAAAGCGTGGCCTTGCTGTCCAAAATGCACACGTAACATGTACACACACAACTACATCCATTGTGTGTCTATTTCTATAGTGAAACGATTTGTGACGTTTTATCAGGACTAACTATCTTTCCAGGACATTTCTAGAATTCCTCCTATTGAAGTCTGAACAAGGCCGCCCCACACACTAATAGTTCAACACCCAATGCAGCAAATTATGCTTAACAATAGGCTTACATGAAGGAGAAGAAAAAGAGAAAATGAAAAGAGGCCAATTGGGGAATGAAGGCAGACGGAACAGGATAGCTAAAACTAGAAGACGCTGCCATAAGTTGGTATCAGTGATTCTATTGTCTTGCTACAATTAATCATTTACGAGTATGCGCCAGGCCTCACGCATTTAATTAGCATAATTAGAAACTCTGTGCTATAGAGTTTCAGGGGACAGCAAGCTAAACAGATGCAGAGGGGGTGAAGTAAATACAAGCTTGGATATAACTTACACCGTCCCACTTTTAATTATGGCAAATGCTTTGTGACAGAGTTAATTCAGATAACATGATTGGTTTGTTTACATTATACTAACATTCAATGCTGTCCTAATAAAAATAGGAATGGGAATCTTATGATTCTGCTTCCGATTCCTCTTAACGATTCTAGTACCTTAACTGTTCAATAATTGTTTTTTATATTTGGAGAAAAGTCATTAAATTATATTGCCAAATGATGATATCATTTCGGTACAAAAATACATTGAACACAATACTTACAAAAATGTATGTTTACATAGCCTTACATAAAATAACAAAACTAAAACAAAGAAAAATGTATTAAAAAAACGGACAAAACTAATTCTTTATCTACACGTTATCTTATGAACAATCAGTCAGTAACTATACCGATTTAAGTATCATGACCCTTACAACACAATACAGTAACAAAGCAAGCTGTAGCCTATGCGTTTGCTTCATTAAAAAGAATCAACTCAAAGATGCAGTCTTTGGGCAAAATCCAGGGATTTCAATAGCATTTCCAATGACTGGGAATTTCAAGTGAGGGCGAAAGATTTCCCCACAGGTTCAAGTTGGTCATGCAAATTCACAGTGCTGACTAGGGCTTCCCCCTAATAGTCGACTAACCGTTGGTCGGTTAGTTGCAGAAAAAGAAAAAAAAACTTGACAGGCAGATTGTTAACAGTTGGTCCTTACCAAGCGGCAACTCCCCCAGTTTCTCTTGAAGCCAATATCGAAGTGACTTAAACTGCAATTCATCAACTGGCCACTAGGGACAGGCTCCAAAAGGGAGCAGAATCTCATTGAGCCCCATGTGAAAATGCCCAACTTTGCAGCAGAATAAAACATGTTTACAGCCTGGTACAAATTGTGGTTTTGGTCGATATAGCTAATTTTGCCCTTCATGATAACTTTGAGGGGGCTACATTTTTTTACAACTCATTCGTTAACATTTATATAAAGCCTTAAAGATCTGCATAATTAAAGGCGTGGCACTTTGAGTGACAGGTGGATTGCCGTTTGTTTGCTGTCTGTTAGTCATCACGTCACCTCAGCTCCAGCCATGTCCCGCCTCTTTGCCCATTTTTAGTTATCTGGGAGTGACGGATAGCGGAGATGGCAACGGCCAGCTCGACCCTACTTTATGCTTCAAAATGCTCTTCAGAATCCTATGGGTGACATCACAGACACTACGCCAATATTTTTTTTACAGTCTATGGTCCTTTACAGTATGTCGGGCAGGAAATCCAAACGTTCGCCTATCATCTATCAACCTCAAATATGGCTTATCACTTGACATGTACGTAGTATCAACTTTACATGGCCGCTCGCTCTAACATTAAAGGGTTAGTTCACCCAAAAATGAAAATTCTGTCATTAATTACTTACCCTCATGTCGTTCGACACCCGCAAGACCTCCGTTCATCTTCGGAACACAAATGAAGATATTTTAGTTGAAATCTGATGGCTCTGAAAGGCCTCCATTGGCACAATGCACGGTTCACTCTCAAGACCCTTAAAAGGTACTAAAGACGTCGTTACAAAGTCCATCTCACTACAGTGGTTCTACAATAACTTTATGGAGTGACGAGAATAGTTTTTGTGCGCAAAAAAACCCTAAATAACGACTTCTATAGTGATGACGATTTCAAAACACAGCATCATGAAGCTTCGAAGCGTTATGAATCAGTGAGTCTAATCATGATTCACATCGCGTGTTAAACCGCCAAACTGCTGAAATTTGGCGACCCAAACTGCTGAATCGACTCACTGATTCATAACGCTTCGAAGCTTCATGATGCTGTGTTTTGAAATCGTCATCAATATAGAAGTCGTTATTTAGGGTTTTTTTGCGCACAAAAACTATTCTCGTCACTCCATAAAGTTATTGTAGAACCACTGTAGTGAGATGGACTTTGTAACGACGTCTTTAGTACCTTTTAAGGGTCTTGAGAGTGAACCGTGCATTGTGCCAATGGAGGCCTTTCAGAGCCATCAGATGTCAACTAAAATATCTTCATTTGTGTTCTGAAGATGAACGGAGGTCTTACGGGTGTCGAACGACATGAGGGTAAGTAATTAATGACACAATTTTCATTTTTGGGTGAACTAACCCTTTAACCTACACTGTAAACTTGAATAAGTTATCAAAACTCTATTATTAAATCAGTTACATCAAATTCTTTAATATAAGAAATTTAAAGTTTAAGTAAGCAGATTTTTATTTTGTACTCAAATATTTGAAGTTAAGAGCAATTAATGTATGAGTAAGCCAATTCATACATCAACTCGAATATTTTTAGTAGTGGAAACTTGACTAACTAGCTAATTCAATAAATGCCACCTTGCTAATTGGTAACAATGCTTTTATACGCTGTATTGGCATAATGGCTCATTATGATGACGATTTATTTGGTTTATTAATATAAAATAGGTAAATAGCTATTATTAGGCGCAAATACAAGTGTTTGTGTGGAATCTATAGTATAGCGCTCACTGCATGATATGGAGGCGATGGCGCGACAACAACTTGAAATACTCCATCATTTTTGGTCATACAGAGCAATGTGTAGCACTTTATTTTAAAGTGATGTAGTTACATGTTACTAACCCAAGTAACTAACCCTCAACCTAACCGTAACTCTATAGTAACTTTTAGTAATTAGAAAGACTTCAACACTTAAAATATTATACACATCACTTTTAATTAATATTTGGCTCAAACAACAACAATAGGATTCACATGCCTCTATAGAGCTTTGCCTGTCAATGTAATTACTAACGTTTGAGAAGGTAATTATCTGAATGAGGTCATTAAGATACCGTGAGAGGAGCACGTATCTCTGTCTGACCATTAAGAAGCTGTTACTCAAGATAACAAATTACTTAGCTAATCAATAATAGCTCGGTAGCGTAGGCTGCTTAATGAACTCTCATCTACTGCCAATAGTCTGAGGAATGATTGGTCAATTGAGACCAGAGAACAAAAACAGAGGACGTGACAACTCAAAGCTGGAGATCATGAGTAGAATGAGTAGCTGCCTACCAGAAAGCAGGTCTCCATGCTAATGTCAAGCTGCATCCTGGGAATTTCAAGGACGTTAAACCTGGTTGAAATTAAAATGCTTTGTGTATGAATACGATTATTATGAGCCCTATTCTCTGCCTTTAAAAGGCATGACGTTCTGAAGATATGTATTCTGGGTAAAAGAAGAAAGTCACTGATTTCATTAGGGACCCCTGAGGGATTTGAACACGATAAATCATCTAAGGATTTGAGAGCAAACTTCATTTATGTGTGTCCCAGATAAAATACTGATAATGAGTGTAGAGAATGGCATTAATGAGAGAAGTGATCAGTAATAAAGGGCTGAATTAACACATACATTATCGGACCCGAACGATCAGAGAGAACAGAAATTAAACCACTATCTGACATTTGCTTCTAATTTGTGAAGCTGAAGGTAAAGAATGTCTTGGTACATTTGAGCAGCTACAGCATATCATAATCTGTAATGGATCGATTCACTTACATAAGGCCCCTAACAAAGTGCATATTTTCATGCTCCAAGCAACAGCGACAGAACATTTGCTATGGGAAACTGCTTCACGGCCTGGCCTTGACCTCTCATGAAACCCACACTGTGACATCATGTTATCAGATTTGCCTTAAAGGCTCCAGGATGCAAACTATGTTAATCCACCACAGTCAACATCAATCTTTTGGCATCGCAACAAAAGTTTGCTATAATAATCAGACAGTTTTCTATCAGCAGCCAGTTTATCACAAATTATTTATGATCTGAACTCCCAAATGGAGTCAAGGCATATATATACACACACACACACACATTTTATTCACAGTGGAAATTCAAAGCGCTTTAAATAAACAAATATATATATATATATATATATATATATATATATATATATATATATTTATATTTATATTTATATTTATATTTTTATATATATATATATATATATATATATATATATATATATATATATATATATATATATATATATATATATATTCATAACAGATGTATAAGAAATAAATAGAAATATAAAGTACAATCAATGATAGAAAAAGAAACATTAAAGATATAGATAATACAAAGGTGAAACTTCTGTCATCATTTACTCACCATCATGTTGTTCCAAACCTGTATGACTTACTTTCTTCAGCAGAACACAAAATAAGTATGAAATTCAATGCAGTCCACTGTTGTTTTGGACCCTACTAACTTTAATTGTATGTAACAGTTCAAACACCTTAAAATCTTATTCTGTGTTTCGCAGAACAGTCATACAGGTTTTGAACGATATATGATGTGAGTAAATGATGACAAGTACATTTTTGGGTGAACTGTCGCTTTAAAGGGTTACTTCAGCGATTTAGAATTAAGCTTTGTATCAGTAGAAACCCCGGTAGTATATTCAAATTATCGTACTTTCCCCCCTCATATCCCCCTGAGACGAGAGGATTAAGCATTTTATTTCTGGAAAAAATCCTCTGATGACGCAAATATCATCATTGGAGGATTTTTTGGCCAGAGGCTAAAGACTACAGCCAGTAGTAGGAGTTAGTTCTGCCTGTTTTCAACCCGCCCACAGGGGAGGGATCTAACTTACAGAATTGGCATTAATAACGGAGCGGTGCAGAGCAAAGTAAGTGTTTCAACTTTTCAATGAATTCCTATGAAAGTTTAGCTTCCATAGGCATGATCTGAAAAAGCGCAAGACTGGAAACGCGCCGTGAATTACTGCCGCGCTTACCTCAGCTCTGCTCAGCTCTTTGCTCTCGTGATGAATGAAATCTGACTCCTGCTGCGTCTGTGCCGTGCCTTTCGTTCGGCTCACTCACACATTATTGAAAAGACACGTTCGGTTTTTAATTGTAGTGTTTATTCTGTAACTGAACAAAATTATTGTATTACTATGAAAAACAAAACGATGGTGGGGACGGTGTAATGGTGGGCAAGTGATAACCAGTGACCGTGGCTTTGGGAGTGGCCTCGTTGGGCAGCAAAGCAAGTGCATTCTGGGAGTTGTTGTCTTTCATCCACATGAGAAAAAAATACATTCTCTCTTTTCTCAGTCTAGAAGGCACCAAATTCAAAAATAATTTCACATTTCTACTACATAAATGACCCAGTTTAAATACACATTCATCTTCCCAGCGCTGAAGTACCCCTTTAAGTAGAAGGTAGCAAAGCACAAGAGGGAGAGCAAGAGAAAAACAAAACGGAAGTAGGGTGGGAAAAAAGCAATTTGGAAGTAGTATCAGAAGATGAAAGTTGAATATGTAGAGACCAAAAAAAAAAAAATGTCTGGAATGCTTTCAAAGCAGAGAAACCGGAAGAAGCTGGAGCCAACAGGAGGCTGATTCCTTTCCTGAACATACCCTAAAATCCTGCTCCAGTGACCCGAGACTGTTAACCTCCGTCTCTCACCCCTGGGGGAATGGGCCAAGCCAACCAAAACCATATCAGAGCCCGACAGCCTCGGTCTGGACTGTCATTCACTATTTACTGCCCTCTGTTTCTGGATAGCATGACGTCCAATTCACTCTCTCATTCTGCCACAAACGTTTTAATAGGTTGTTTTCCAGACACAGTCAAAGCCCCGAAGCCATTTATCAGGGCAGTTTAAAGCAGCCCGGCGACTCCAGCACTGAATTTTTGCATGGTGGAAGAAACATGAAATTAAAGATCTACTTAATGGTCTATGCACGTCAAAGACCTAGTCTCACATGATAAAGATACACAGCATCATTCCATAACTCCTTCCAGGGAAGAGAGATGCTCCAGCTCCACGCGGATTTCCCATGGAGCAGTAATCCTGATTCTGAATTGATGGAGTGTGGCGTCAGGTTGAACCAGCAGAGCAGCACCTTCTCATGCAGAGGCACCCTGAGCTATTTTTCACTCGCTGCAGACACAAATAACACCCAGACAAATACAGCAATCTACAAAAAAGGAATGAATCAGGCTGGTGCTACACTGTTGCACACACACACACACACACAAACAAACAAACAAACATCGGGAAAAGGGGAGAACAGTAGACAGATGCTGCTTAACGGCTTTGGCAAAAATATACGAGAGCTAACTGAACAAACTGTGCGCAAGCTAACAGTAGGGGAAATTGGCTTTTCTCTAGGTCAGGCACCATTCCAAGAAGGTGGAATCGTCTTTCACCATTAAGACCACAGGTTTCATCTGAGCTCTATTCACTTATACAGACTGTTGGTTAATCAGTCCTAACAAGTGATGCAAAATACAGCATACAGTTGAGGTTGACCCCCGGTTAGTTCTCAATACTACCCCAACAGTATCATACTACACCACTAGTCTGTATTTTCATGGGGTGCATCATGCGAAATTTGGAGTTGGATTTTAAATGTATTTGAAAGAAGTCTCTCTTGTGCAACAAGGCTGTATTTATTTGATAAAAAAAACTGTACAAATTATGCAATTTTAAATAACTTTTCTATTTTAATATATTTTAAAATATATTTTTTTCCCTGTGATGACGAACCTGAATTTTTATGATTCTTCAGAAAAAATTTTTTTAAATTATTTTATAATGTTTCCAGAGGTTTACTTTTAGGATTTTTACATCATAAAATGTCATAATTTAGAAATAAAAGGCATTCTTCTATCCTGATTTTAGCCCTCTGGCTTGAATGCTCTGTTTGAAGGGGCGTGTCTGCTGTGAGACTTCAGTGTAAATGCCCACTGTTGTGATTGGCTGATATCTTTGTATTTGAAATGCGTATTACATGTGGAACCCCTCTCGAATACTTTTACTAATTTTTTTTACTATTAAAGCTGTCGAGATAAACGAATCGTGAAAGTGTTGATTATAGCATTATTTTTAGATCTTTTCCCATCACATGAAAGTCTGTTTATCGCGTGAATGCAGTGATCTCGTCATTGCAATGCTATTTCTCTCACAAAATGCTTTCACCACAACTAACAGCAAACATGACATCGATATGAATACAATAAGGCTGTGTTCACACTGCAGGGCTTAATGCTCAATTCCGATTTTTTGAAAAAATTCGATTTTTTTGCAAGGCCGTTCACATTTCCAATTAAATGCGACCTTTTGTGATCTCCTGTGTGAACGTGAAATGACCCAGAAGTGACCCGCATGCGCAGAAGAGTACTCAACGGTCAACGACGTCACTAGTTGTTTACGGAAGTAGCCAAATATGGGTGTCAGCATTGGAGTTCGTTTAGCTTTATTAAAGTTATTTTCGCAACGGAGCCAGCACCATTACAACCTTCTCATGTTAAGAAGAAAATTAAAAAAAGAGGAGCAGCCAGGAGTGGTGGGATACTGATGTGAGTGGCTTTACTGATACCGAATTCGTCAGTAACTTCAGAATGACCAGATCCACCTTCAATTATGTTTGAGAGTGCCTTCAACTAACTTTGTCACGGGAAGAGACACGTCTGCGGCGGCCCATAACAGTGCAGAAACGCGTTGGAGTTGGAGTGTATTGGCTAGCAACAGGTGCGTACTTCTTCTTTTATTGGCGGTTAGCAACTATTTCTTGTGCATTACCGCCACCACTGGACTGGAGTAAGGAACGGGAGTTACAATGATGACGTTTGTCGCGTATCAACGACGTGCGGGTCGGATACATGTGACCTGGCAGTTCAGACTGAAGACGCATTTCAAAAGATCGGATATGTATCGGATTTGGACCACATACCCAAGTGGCCTGGGTCGCATTTGAAAAGATCGGATCTGTGTCGTTCAGACTGTCATGAAAAGATCAGATACAGGTCGCATAAGGGCAAAAAAATCGGAATTGGGTCGTTTCAGCCTGCAGTGTGAACGCAGCCTAAAGGCCTGTTCACACCGGGACGATTTGCGCACGCGTTTATCGCCGACGTTTAACGCTTCGGGACTAAACAATGGGCGCCAATATGAGTGTTCACACCGACGCGCAAAACGCCAGGCGTAAAAGCGTCATTTTTAAAAAAACGCCTCGGGTTCGTTTTTTTATTTTGACGCGGCGCGTAAAAAACTGTCCGACCAATGAGATCGGCGCTTTTGTTCACGTGCCTGGAGCTGCTGAAGTGACAGTAAAACACAACTTGGTGGCGCTCGAGCACAAAACGCTCTTGCCGAGCACACAGTGATACGACGAAGAAGTAGTAAGTAGACAAAGAAGAAGATGAACTGCTAATGCTGCTTGCCAGTTAGCAAAAAGTGTGTGAATGGTTTTGTCCATATACATAATATGTCTATGGTTTTGGCAAGCACGTAAATACTGTCTCTCTTCTCCTTCTGTGTGACAAGCGAGTGTCAGAGGCTTAAAGTGCCGCAGCACCATCTTGTGTACCGGGAGCGCATCGACTGAATGTGCACGTTCACTCGGCGCAGCGCCAGTGGAAATCGCTTGGGTGTGAACACTCAAGACGCGCCGAAAAACGGCACGAAAAACGCTGGCGATAAGCGCGCGCGATATTCGTCCCGGTGTGTACAGGCCTTAAGAGCTTCGTTGTGCAGCATAACATCATTCATTATAACGGGTGACGTGTGATTGACAGCTTCGAACATTTTAAAGAGAGTGTTCTCTGATCGCTCGCTGTAGTTTAATCACAGTTGAAATAACAGATTTGTTTCATGCTACTAAGACAAACAATGTGAAGTTGATCATTTAGAGTCACTGGCTTGATTCACGGATGCATAAACAGTATTAAACGATTTAGAAAGAAAGTCTGCGTGAACTTGAATAATTAGCTACACATCAGAAATCACTGATCACAGATCAGGCATTAATGAACACTGTTACTCACTGTTTGTGGCGGTGCTGTCGAATCCATATCATAAAAGTCTGTTTGTAAAGCCTGTGCTGACATTGCGACTGAATTAAATGTAAAAAATAAACGGATCCATTTTCTCCAAATTCTCTGGTCAGACAAAGCAGAGAAAGGGGAGGTAACCTTTCCCCGTATGACGACATATAGGGAAGATTCCAGATTGGCCCATCTGAGCTTTCATTTTCTCAAAGGCAGAGTAGGATACCCAGGGCTTGGTTTATACCCATCACAAATTCTAGCCACTGGGGGACCATAGACAGGCTAGGGGAACTCATTAATGTTAAAAAAACTTCATAAAGTGATATTTTGGGACATTTACACTTTTTAAAATCAAACACTGAAATTGCTATATATACATTGAAAATGAAAGATGAAAGAGTGATCAATCTAAAACTGGGAACTAAATTTTGTATGCCTGTTCTTGCATATCTTACAAAGGATTGTGACGCTATTCAAGAACATTTCAGTCTAGATATAGGGAGTTGGGTCCTGCGTTTTAATTCATCTCAAGGGCAGTAATACAAGACTTTAAAATAGAGCTTTAAATGGGCAAACATCATCATAAACACATCAGAGGCAGTAGAGCAGACTGTGGCGAGGTTGACCCCTCACCCGGCTGAAGGCTCCATCCACTGTAAATCACATAACGGACAAAATGGAAACAACTCTACGTCGTTAAAAGAAGGAAAAAAAGACTGCTGAAAGATTAAAGCTATCCCATCCATCATATCCACTGCCGTAAAAACGAGCGAAGCAAAAACAGGGAGGCGATAATCCACTGCACAGTCATAAATAAAACGAAAAAGTTCAGGCTAATGACTAAAAGGACTTGCAAGGATCACAAATGTTTCCCGAGTTGACGAGCTTTACTTGCCAGATTCTCCCATGAGGCTGTGCATTACCTAACAAAAATACCCTGCGGAATCTTAATATCTGAACCGTGCTCATCACAAGCTGCCAGGCTTTTATTTTTTATTTATTAATATTATTTTGAAGGAGTCGGAAGAGGAGGAGAATCAGGGATGAAAGAGAGGCGGGAAGATTACTAGGAGGAATAGGAACAGAGAAGGAGAGATAGGCAGAAGTGTGCATGAAAGTATGTGCGTCACGCTCGTCATGCAAAATTAACGTCTTTAGGGATGATGCACGCTGCAGTAGAGCGGAACTACGGAGCTCATACGAATAGAAATACATAGAAAAACAATAAACACCTCCCTTCATAGCATATGGTTCAGCAGAGCATCTTATAAATAACACTCCTCTGGGAATTAAGTTTCAGTTTGTTGCCTCTCGTTAACTTTACCACACTAATACATTACATGCTCTAGTTGTACAGAAACCTCACTAAAACTGCCAGGAAACGTCTAGGACATATATCAAAATGGAATCAAATGGAATCAAATGGAAAAGAAAGATTGCATGTATACCAGTAGCTACTATAATTTATTTTTATTCTGATTCTTAAATTCCTACTACGTAGCATGTACAAATCAGAATGTCTGAATGTGCAGTTTTCATGGTGAACAATATCCGGATGATCTACATTCATGTAGTGTGCATCCAGCGCATAATTAATGCAACGGTAGCTGAGGTAGCCACCAGATTCGAAAACTGAAAAGTAAAAATGGTGAAATATGATGAGCCGAGCAACCCTTCGAGGGATATACGAGTGCGAGGAAAGTAGTTCAATAGGTCAAGAAGTTCTCCATCACATTCAGAACATACTCTAAAAGTATTCTGGAAGCAGACAGCGTCTAGACACAATGATTTTTCTTACGTGCACATTAAAGCAATACGAGTTTGGAAGAAAATGTCCTTAAATGTCATGAAAACTGGCTTCATTTTCTTTATGCAAAACCTAATACATTTTTTTCTTCTAATTTGGGGGTGAAATACGATGGTTTCTCCATCAGACTCACTCATAAAGCAACAGTCAGTGAGTGTGTTAGTGCGCGAAGAGCTTGTTTAAATTCCAGATGCAGCATATTGATGAATATAAGAGCGCTCATATCTCTCCGTTTCTCAGTACTAACGCTGCTTCAGGCAGTCTTTACAGCCAACAGACACCGATCTGTGGACACATATTTATTCAGTTCATCATGCGTCCATCTGCTCTTCCCCTCTCTCTCTCTCTCTCTCTCTCTCTCTTTCCCTCACGGCTTGTTTGTCAGTACCCCCTCCTTCCTCCCATCTCACTCTCCTCCTTCCCTCATTGCCCAAATTCTTTCCACAAAATGAGCCACCTGCTCCCCCACTTTAGTGAGATAAATTTCTGACCCGAGCCATACAGGTGTGTGTGCATGTGCATAGGTACGTGGGTGGGGGCTCTCCCGTTTTCAAGAAGAATTTATGTCAGTTCTCCATCAGTGCACAACGCTACATGGCATAGCAAGGAAAACTTTCACAATGCACGCCAATCAAACCCATTCTGAGCCTGCTAATTGTTGAGTATACAAGGTGGCGGCGCACACAGACACGTTGCGACTATCTGCATGCTGCAGGCTGTGCTCCAAGTACAGGGCTGAGAAGAGAGAGACAGAGAGAGGTCTGATTCCCCTACCCTGGCTGGCAAGCATAATTACCAGACCAGAGCATTACCAACCAGTCCAACTATACACCTCTCTCATTCTCTTACTTTCTTTCCTCTTGTTTATTTTCCTCACATAGCAGGTTGTTTTTCTCTTCAATTTTGCATCCATGCCATGCTGACAAGACCAGCTTAAGTTGTGCTTGGATGTTGGTCCCTGCTTTGCAATGCTGATGTTTTCCAGCAGGCTTCTTAAAGGTTGAAAAATGAAATCCTGTCATTTCTTCACCCTCATGTTGTTCCAAACCCGTGTGATTTTTTTTTTTCACTGGAGAAAGAATGCAAAAAGTATGATAAAAAGGGTCCATATGACTTGAACTAAATTCCTTGCATTTTCTTTGTAATTCCATTTAATGTATGTCTGTGAGGAACAGATGTTTAAGCCAAAGATTCTGGACAGTATATTCAATTCTTTAGTGTTATGTCTAAATAAAAATATATATACATACAGATGGACCAGTATAATATATCAGATTCATCTTTGTAATGATTGCAGAATTTTCATATTTAGTGTAACTAGCCCTTCAACTAGATAAATCAGCAAGAACACCATTAACCAGCAAAAAAAAAAGAAAATAGAAAACAGGCTGTAACAACACGGAAAAACATGCTGGTCTTTCAGCAGACTATGCATTAGTTGCAAACGCCTCTACATCGCTGTCTTTCTCTCTGCCATCTCAATGTGGCTTATTTATGACAGGGTGGAGACTGCACATTGTCGTTTTAGCTGAACATGGAGAAACTTCCTCCTCTTTTTCTCTCCCCATCAGTGTCCTCTCTCACGACTCCTTATCAGACCTCAGACAGCCTGTCTGTGCGCCGCTCTGTTTATGGAAACAATGTAGAGAGGGATTTCTGCGGAGGGTGTGCGTGCAACATCCTGAAAGCATATCAAATGTAAAGGGTGTATGTGCATGTGTTCTCATGCGTACAAGCAGTTTGAGAGCACACGTTTGTGTGTTGTTTTGGATTGATCCGTACCGGCCTTTCTTTTGAATCAGATCCACCGGGGGGTGGGGGGCTGCAAATGAAAAGAAGGAAAGATGGATGGAATAAGGTTTGATGTTTACTGAGTCCGTTGCTAAGGAGATGAGAAACGAGGGACAGATTTAGTCATAACAGAGGCAGAGACTGATGGAGCAACCAAAGCCATTCAGAGAGAGAAAAATAACACACTCAGACGAAAAGAAGCTGAACGATAGGGTAGATGGGATGGAGAAAGACAGAAGTGATGGCAAGACGAAAACATCACAGGGTGGTAAGTAAATAGGGAGAAAGCTTCCTGCACTCGTGAAAATATAAAGTGCAGAAGGACAAAGAATGAGAGAATAAGCATAGAAAAAAAAGAGAGGGATTAACAGAGTGTGAAACCATTATGCTAAAAGAGTGAAAGCCTAGAGCCCATTAAACAGCCCTATAGGTGATGACATGGATGTGTATGTGTGTGTGCGCGCGCATCTGGAGGCCTGAAATGCAGCTCTCGCACACAAATAAATATGGCTATCGAGTGCCGTCTGAGATGGAGAGAGATGCAGCCTTGACCCTGCGGACCTTTTCTTTTGGTTCAAATATCTGGTGTTTACTTCCTCCCAGCTGAATAGCTCCACACACCCATCAAATCCCAGACAGCATCTGAAAAGCAGAGTCTGTTTTGTTTCTTCATCATTCATGCATCGGCCTTGAGCATCCACGTCGAAGCCTGCTCTAGTTCACGTGCTCCACTTGTACAAGAGTGGTTTACAATCAATAATTCCTTTTACCTCGCAGTGTGTCAGAGCTTGCATTCCCCCCGACTGACTCTTTTGTGGTCTTGCTCAAGAATATTGTGGAAAAACGTTGTCAATAGCCTTGAAGTGTGTGAGGTCACTGAAGGGAAACATAACATCCTTATGTGTCAAGCCAAGCGTGTCCAACACGATATGCTCCGGGAGAGGTATGGAAGGGAAGGGGAGGTGGGTGGGAATAGCAGACTTCCTCAGAAAGCACTGGTAAGGCTGGTAAAGCCACATACACATCCTACCCCTATATCATGAAGTCGTTTTTGTGTTTTACTGGAAAAGGATACGTGTCATCAATGTGTGTGGGAACTAGCTCAAGGTTATTGAATAGTACTGAATTACATGTTTAAAAAGGCACAATGGATTTCCTCTCTCATCACTGACGGACGAATGGATGGATTGGATCCACTTCTAAACCTATTACAGCACAAAATATACAGCGGCCAATGAAGTCTGAAGTTTGTTTAAAGTGAATCATACGGTACAACAAAAGTAGCCTGATTCCCAAATGATTCCCATGAACCAATTTTTAATTTAACAAAACCATGCAGCGTATCCAGAGTAGTTAAATTCCCAAACAAGTGAGACTAATAAACTGGGCCTTTTTTAAGTGAAAACCAACATGAATACTGTAGTACAATTTCTGAACAAATTACTATTATGAATTAGTTATTTTTAGTGAATGAGAACTACACAGCATGACTAGAGCAGTATGATTCCTGAACAAATTACTGTTATGAACCTGTTATTTTCTGAATCAAAACTACTCAGCATGACCAGTGAAGCAGAATTTATTTTTGAATAAATTACTCTTATGAGCCGGTTCTTTTTAGTAAATAATAAAAAAAAAAAAACATACAACACAACAAGGGTCACCTGATTCCAAAACGAAAGACTGTCTTGTACTGGTTATTTTTGGTGAATCAAAACCATGGATCATGATTGGTGTAGAATGGATCCTGTACTAATAAGTCTTAGTATTTTGAACTATTTTTAGGGAATCAAAAACATCATCTTGAGTAAATGACTCATGAGCCATTTTTTTTTGTAAATATAAAAAAGAAAAAACATGAAATTCTCATGAAACCATTCAGCATGACTATTGTAGAATGATCCTGTACAAATGACTCTTATGAATATGTCCTTTTAGGTGAATAAAAACCATACAGAATTACTAGTGTAGTAGGATTTCTGAACAAAAGACTCTCATGAACGGATTATTTTTAGTGAATATGAACTGATTCTTCTTAGTGAATCTGAAACATGCAGTTTGACCAGTGTGGTAAGATTCCTGGGCAAATTACTCTTATGAACCAGTTCTTTTTAGGGAATCAGAACCATACAGCATAACTAGTGTAGCACAATTCCTGAACAAATCACTCTTATGAATTGGTACTTTTTGGTGAATCAAAAGCATACAACATTACTAGTTTAGAATGATTTCTGAACAAAAGACTCTTATGAGCAGTTTCTTTTTAGTGAATATGAACTGATTCTTTTTGGTGAATATGAAACATTCAGGCAGCACTCGAAATTGCATACTTCCCTACTATACAGCAGGCGAAAAACAGTATGTGACAAAAGCAGTATGTCCCAATTCACAGTACTCAGGAGGCAAAAAGTTCCCAGATGACCTACTTCTTCCGGTGAGATTCCCAAGTGTGCATACGATGGACACTTTAATATCCCATGAGGCCATGGGAGAGGATTTATGAATGGCAGTGAAGCGACACAACCGATGCTGGTAGGTTACATAAAAATGACAGCATGGCGAATGTAGTATGTCCAGATTATATTCATACTACACACATACGTACTATATACAGTAGAACATGTTTTTTTAGCAGCCATGAAGTAACTACTTATTCAAAATAAGTACCTACTCAAGAGAGTATGTGATTTCAGACGCAGCCACAGTGTGAGCAGTGTGTTACAATTCCTGGACAAATGATTCTTATGAAACGGTTCTTTTTAGTGAATCATCCAGCATGACCAATGTAGTTCAACTGACTGTTGAATAAATTACTCTATTAATGCTGTTCTTTTCTGTGAATCCCCCGAATTTTTCTTCCTCTAAATTACGAAAAGTACCAGAATCACAACCAGAATCTTTAAATTCCTTTTGATTTCCCCGCTAACTGTCACAGAACTGTTTTGTCGTGTTTGGAACGCACAAACAAGACTGCACTCATCCAAAAAGAGCCACTCGATAAACACAGTGATCAGGTGATGCAGGTACATAGTGATTGAGAGCGTTTCATGGTTTGTCTTCCTTAATGGCACCGGTGACACCATTTTTAAATGCCGATGGAAGGCATGTTTCACATTCATGCCAATTAAACCAAAGCTTTGAGCAAGGCCAAGTAAGCACAATCGATCAAACAAGCTCACACGCTTGTATATTGATATTTTGGAGAGGTTCATCCCTGTGTCCAGGGGCTGTGAGGAAAACGCAACCATAGCCACAGAAATGAATCAATGTGGGGGATAAAAAGCCCAGTCTAATAAAAGACGTGAATATCTCCCGTTTGTTTATATTCCATGTCATCCTTTCTGAAACGCATGCTGGTAATTGGCCGAGGTAGAGCCGGGCAGATCCGGACGTGTTTGTGTGGGGTTTAAGAGCGCCGTTACTCAATTGTCTGCAATCTGAAGGCCTCTGCCGTGGGCTACAGGGAGCAAATAATGGACTCTTTTCAAACCCAGACAGCTTTAACATGAGAGGAAGATGCAAGACCCTTTAGAGAGAGAAAGAGTTGAGCAGGTCATAAATGATTTTTTTTTTTTTTGGAGATGAATAAGAAGACAGGGAGATAAAAAGCAGAGAATAGAAGAGATGAGGGAACACGAAAGATAAAGAGAGGGCTCAATGGACACTGGGTTGTAATGATGCCTCTCTCACTTTCTTGCAGAAAAACAATTTTGCTTGTGAGAAGATAAGAACAGGCTTTTCCAAACCTTCATTAGCCTCAAGTATATCTTTCCCTCTTGCTCTCTCCCTGTCTGTACAAACTCAAAAAGAGGGAGTATAGAAGAGAGAGACATGCCATTAAATGCAATTGAATACCCTTTGGTTTATGGCTAATGGAAAGAATACATTTGCAGTTACATACATAAAATTAGGACTAAAATTAATTATTCTGTAAAATTAAATTCTATGGTCAGGAAAAGGATATTTTTGTTGTAAAATTGACACCCTTTTTTTAAAATGAAAACAGGCTTTAGTTAATGAAAAAAATCACTTCTTTTTATTAAAATCACAATCTTAAAACTTACAGAATCACAAATGATTTTGGTTTAATGAACTGAATATCACCACTCCCAGTTTCTGTTAACAAAAAAAAAGCTTGAAAACATGCAAGGTTTTCATAATTACAGCAGAAATACCAGAGGAAATATTTTAGACAATATGGGGGTCCTACAAATATTGTGTTGGATTGGGGGGGCCTTCATGTCAAAAAGGTTGAAAATTACTGTTCAAGAGCATCTATTGGACAAAAATCTGCATTGTCCAGGATGGGTCTTGGGTCATTATTTTGGCGCAATTTAAATGCATATTAATGCTAATTGTAAATGTAGTCAACATGTAAGTGTACACTAGCATTTAGAAAATCTTAATGCTAACAGAAATGAACTAAAAGCCATAAAAAACATTACTAAAACTTTTGATTTAGCAAAGTTGGACATGTTCCTGGATCAACATCCTTTGTTGGCCCTTGACCATTCTATGCCAAGAAGCCCTAATTGTAGCCATTTTTGCAAACCCCTAAAATCAGAAGGAAATAATATATTGATGAAAATGCAGTTCGAGCCACAATTTCAGCTCTCGATAGGCTAACTAGGAATGTTGCAGGACCAACAAGTTGATTTTTCAAGCCAGCAGATAAGATTGAAACACCTGGAGTCAGGTCATGACCAGTGAATAACTCCCTCCCTCAGTTTTCCCAGCCTCTGCTGACAGATAAAAGTTCAGACTCAAGGACGCATATGCACTAACTGTGCAACTGAGTTTTTCCCATCTCTCTCTGTCCTTGCGTCAAGCTTAAGGCATCCACACAGCTACTGGGCGCTATGGCAACAGGAGATCCCCCACCATTTTTTGACAGTGTATTTACGACAAGATTTTTCTGCTGAATCTTGTTGAAGACAATGAACAATAACCCTCCAGTCTGTTCCAAAACACACTGACTCATTTGCCACCATCTGAGCCAAAGCAAGCAAATATTACCGTCCCATCAAGATGAGCCAGTTCTTTGAGGTCTCAGAGGTTTAATCACATGGGGCTAAATATTGTTTAGTCTAGACTAGTCTAAAAGATGCTCAGGCAAATAAATAGGCTGTGCTTCCTCGTGTGCATTAGTTAATTGTGCCATCCATTGTTGGCTCATTGAGGAAAACATCAATCTGGCTGAATGAAAGGCAGGAGACACGTTTGATAAAGTTAGCTGCAGCAAGTACACAGCATCTAAATATGCTAATTAGGATGGGTTAGCTTGAAGTGTTTGTTTCTCTCTCTGTTTTTTTTCTTGGCAGAAGAGAGCAGTAACTATATCATAAAGGATAGAATTTAAGAATGATGAGAAAGACAGGAACTGTATATGAGGATGCCTAATGATTACAGATCATAAAACAAATGAAGTGTGCTTGTATATATGCTTATGTATATAAAGCATGCTAGATTTTTCTCACCCCTTGGCAATTTATTTTTGGAATAAATCCTACAAAATATGCTGAGGTTTATGGTTAAAACAAAACCAAAAAAATGCAATCGAAGAAAGAAAAAAATCTGAATCTTTGAAAAAAAAAACGCTAAACATCTTACACCATTGCTTTTTAATTACAATAATCCACATGTTCCTACCTATTTTCAGAAAAACTGAAATGTTATGACCTTTAAGCGTAAATTTTACATAATTTAGTGAGGTTATGCTTTTTCATTTTTTTTTAAAGAAGAAAAAAGAAAAGTTAACTTATTTCAACCCTGGTATTATCTAAGAGTCTCCTGCCTCTTCGAAATATGAAAAGTATCAACTTTCAAACAAAAACTACACCCTTGGTGAGATCTGAAAGCTGTCAGTAGCCATTCCTCTTAAGTGCTTACTCACAGAAACCAGTTCTTTCCAAAACTTCTTTAAGGCTGCTCCCCTTTTGCTCCTCGGATACTCAGTAAAACTGGGACTCGTCACAGAAAATCCTGTCAGCCCCTGATCAGCTCCGCTGGAAACCCCAGAGATTCATAAGGCTCTCCACATTCTTCACAGAGTGCCAGCCTCTCCATCTCTGCTGCTAAATATGACAAATCATTTGTCCTGACTCAACACTTTCTCACACCGTCCTCCTCAGCAACACTGTGAGATGATATAAGAGATGAAGACCAGCCACAGCCGAGGAAAAAAGGCAGTGTAAGGAAGATTCCTCGCTCTGAGAAGAGGTTCGCACTAATGAAGGCTGTGTGGGATGATTTGGCCTTATGATTATAATCAGGCTTCGTGTCAGTGGTCTGAAATGACGAGGGCAAAAAGATCATAGAACTCTGGTTAATGGAAAAACAGAAAGAGTTCAGAGAATGTAGAGCATGGTTCCCTTAGAAAAAAGTACCATGCTATTAGGAATGGGAATCAAAATTCTTTTAGTACTGTATTGTTCCAAATACAAGACATTTCTTGGAAATGCATTTTGAACTAAACTTTTACATGTCAACAATAGAGTCATCAAACATTACGAGTCCTCAAACAACTCTCATTAAGCAGCCAAGAAATATGGTGTGCCAGAGTGTAATGTTAGTAGATGGCGAGTCTTAAAAATGCTAACAGTCAAAGAAAAGCTTACCGCGGTCCTAAAAGCAACCGCTTCGAAGAAACTGACAGCTAAGTGTATAGCCTATGAACACAAAAAAAGAAATGAGGGGCTGCCCATAATCAGAGCCGTCATCCAGCTGAGGGCACTGGATATCGCCAAAGAGCTGCACTTACCCACCAGTCTTATACCCATCATTTCTTATTTCAGCTACATACAGTACTGATGCACTTGCCTGACAATATCCTCGAAACGGTCGCTTTGATGCGCTGTTAGCGCTTTCCCACCGACTTCAGGAAGAAACTGCTGTCTTTTCAACGCTTTGTGATTGGCCTAAGGAAAAAAAACATTCATATCCCCCCTGGATCAGATAAGTAATGCGGATCAAACACCTTTTTGACATGCCAGCATCTGTCACTGTACATTAAAAAGGTGAGAAATCAGTCATAGTGAAATCTACTAAATGAGAACTTCAGGTTATTCTTATGGCTATGCCATAAATTGATTATTTCTGAATGTTATTGTTGGAACATTTTACCAGTTTTCAAAATTTAAATATGAAAAATATGCTATTTAAAAGACAAGATTTGGTTTTAAAAAAGCCTTTTTCCAAAAGGTTCATCTTGAAAAGGAGGGGTCGTCTTATATTCAGGGTTGTCTTATTTTCTGAACAATACGGTACTTATGAGGAAGAAACATTGCCAATGTCATTGTCAAATTAGTGAGATATAAGACCCTCATGTTACCCTCATGTTTCTTTGTATTTGATCCACTAAAAAGAACTGGCTGGTAAAAGTCATTCAGTCAGGAATTGGATGACACCAGTCACATTGCTGGTTTTGATTTTCTAAAAACACCCACCTCATAAGACTACATTAAATGCGTTGTCTGTTTTTGATTTACAAAAACAATAAAACACATTTTTTTTAAAAGAGTATTGGGAAACAAACTACACTGATTGTGCAGTGTATTTTTGATTCACAAAAAAGGAACCAGTTTATAAGTGTGTGTTCACTGCCATCCAAACCCTGTGTGCACCAAACAAGTGGACCGAGTCGGCAGAAAAGATCCAAACATCCAAACTTCCAAACAACTCTGGTGCGGTTCGAATGAAATAGGAACACAACACAAACCAAAGATATGTAAACGAACCAAAAACAGGAAGATGCGACCCTAAAAAGGACAGAATGCTCAAGCATATCTGTTTTTTTCTCATCATAGTCACATTGTTGCCCATCACAGTTCAGAACAGGCATCAGAACGGCATCTCCTCACAGCAGATCTTTGTTTGTGTGTGTGTGACGGAGGGATTCCTGCTGCTGACTTGACTATACACATTTTATAAGCTCTTCACAATATCTGGTCAAAATACCATCATATGCAGGCTACGCACATACAAGAAGCGCATTTAGCCCAGCACACAGTATGGTTTAAAATGTTCAGTAAGTTCCGTCGCAAAATAGGCATAAAAGCCGACCAAACAGGTTGTGAATGTATCCATATGCCTTTAGGTTCAGTGTTAAAAATGCTAATGTAAACGCTAAGCGGACCAGGACTAAATGTTCTCTTTTTGGTCCGGACCAAACGAGCCAAGCGAACCGAACTACAAGTGTGAACTATGTGTCATTTGTTTGGGAATTGGACTGAACTCATCACCTGATTCACAATGTAGATTCAGAAGAAGTGCTGTTAAATAGTAGTGCAGGAGACTTTTACTATAATGTTCCATTCACATCAGCCATTAACCGAACCAAACATGATCCAGTATAATTAACAAAATTAACTTAAAATTATTAACATTATTGGTAATGGTAATATCATCTTTACTATCATACTCACTTAGTCCTAAGATTTGCATTCTCTGTAGCAAAGAAAATCACTAAAGTACGTGGAAATGTGGTCTGTTTACTTCTGTGGATCTTAGATACTTGAGGGCACATTCTGCTGTGCTTGGCTAATTGTAAGTGCTTTTCTCCCTCTTGTATCTCATCCTTCACCTAAGCACACACACACACACACACACACACACACACACACACACACACACACACACACACACACACACACACACACACACACACACACACACACACACACACACACACACACACACACACACACACACACACACACACACACACACACACACACACACACACACGTCTCCTTAGTGTACTTATTTTACCCCTCCTTTTCACTCTTTCCCCCTCGTCTCCTCTATAATCCATAAGAATAATCCCACCTGCAACCAAACTCCAAAGGCCTGGAGTCTCGCTCCATCCTGGTCTCAGAGACATCATTTACAAGTCTAATCAGAGATCATGATAATTACAAATGGCATTTGAATAAATCTGATTAATGTTTAACACGAGCTCTGTGCTTGCCGTGCCCGGAATGTTTAAACACAGGCAAAGAGGAGTAAATACTCTCCCGTCTGTCAGCGAGTTGCCAGGATTTGCAAATCAAACAGAGCTGTGCTTATAGCTCAAGGCGTCAAGGACCGTGGCTTGGTTTTAAGGAGGTATCTGGAGGCCCTTTTTCAGCCTGACGGAGTTAGTTAGCATTAGTTAGTAGGGTTAGTGTGACTGACATCACCTCTGGGGGACAGATTTAAAGATAGGCACAGAAGAAAGCACTCACTAGAAAACAGCTTTTACCATTCAAAAGCTAAGGTACAGGCACTGAGATAAATGGGAATGCTAACAGATCGCTTTTATACCTCTTTGGATGACACTCACCTGACCTCTGACCCGAAGAGCTCCCACTAAAGTCATCTGAGAAACTCACACCCTTGCCAACAAAATGCTTTGAAAATTGCAAATGTTACTGTACTGCTCTTCCTCTCATTTGAAAAGGTTTTCTATTGATCATTATATTTCCTCTTTATCTTTAATCAAAAGGCTTCAGACACTCTGATGTTTAATTAATTAGGCACTGAACGCAAGGCCCACTCACTGGCTCGGAGAACCAGCTTTAATTAAATATTCATGAGCTGCCGACTGCTAATTATCATTCTAGTAATGTTCCAACGATGGCTCAATAAGGAGTAAGAATTCATGAGGAAGAGGATGATAATGATGACAGTGAAGAGGATGATAATGAAGCCTAGTAACTTTCACCACAAACCAAACAATCCATCTGGAAAGCATCTGTGGCAGAGGCTCACTAAAGCTCTGCTCAAAGTTTCATTCGATGAGGGAGTACTGGAAGAACACGAGTATAATTAAAGGGAATAAAACATCAGGGATGGTGTTCAGCTCCGCAACACACACCCGCGAGTATCAGGCGTGTGAGATGCTCAAAGGCAACCCCTTCCACCTTTAAATGACAGATGGAGATGAGGCCGGTGACTCTGTGGAACGTGGAGATAAATGGGCCGCTCTGTTTCTTTCTCTCTGTGTCTTTCTCTGAGTGAATAGATGAATGTGAGGTGCCGGTATGAGTCTCTCTCAAGATACAGACATGATGCGTGGCGGTGTGTGAGCGCTGTAGTCGTGCCGCAGCTGAGATGTGAATAGATGCGTGTGTGTAGGCAATACCAAGACTCAGAGATTCCTCTTACACTACAACCACACAAGTTCAGCCTCTCACCGAAAATACGTCACGGTCCACTGGTATAAAAAAACAATTCAACCACAACCTAGCCACAATATTAAAAAACAACATTTTTTACAACTTAACATCCAAATAAAAACTTATTTTGAGCAAAACAATTTTAAAATTGAATAAAAAAAAATATAAATATTTCTAGAAAACAAAAATACTATATATTACAAAAAAATACTGATTTATTAGTTTAATTTAACCACAAAATTGTGAAGAAAACCTTTCAAATGTAATGCAAAATATACATATTTCTATAAAATATGAAATGCATTATAAATAATAATTGTATCGAACAAAAAAGAAAAACGTAAAATGTGATACAAAAATATAAACATGCATTACGAAAACTAATTTTTCAACTTTATTAAGAAAATGTATTTAATGCAAAAAAATATATATTTCTGCAAATATAAAAGTACATTAGTAAAAGTAAAAATTAAAAAATATATAAATATCTCCACAAAATATATATAACACAATATAATATAAACATCTAACAATGTATCAATGTTTTGAGGGGGCAAGCATAAAACCGAACTACTGGCTCGACTGGGCTAGGAGAAAAAAAATCCAAATTATTGAGACATGAATTTAAATAGTTTTTCTCAATTTTTTCATGCTCTCCACTCCATTGTCGATCAACAATCCCCCGCAAGATTCTACTACTCGCCACCCATAGAGAGTGAATTCAAAATGCCTGCTGAGCTCTGCTTACTCCACACCAGTGAACTGTTACAGAAACAACCAGATAGACTGATATCCGTGTAAAAATGTAACAATGCATGAAAGAAAAACAGTGAAGTTCATGGATAAGCATTTTTCTCTGCTTTCATTCTCGTCTCGCTCTAATATAGACAGATTTGAAACTATAAAAGTATCTCTTTGTCAACACTCTAGGTAGTTTGTACACAGCGGGACGCGAGTTTGTACCGATACTTGAGTGCACTTCAGATTTCCTTTCTGAACATGCCATCAAGGCTCAGAGGGGAATTTAAGGGCTTTTGTACAAATCACTTAAAAAGTCTGGGAGTTTTAAACAAATCCTGAGCGATTTGTAATGCTTGACAGAGGTTTAGGCTGTAAAAAGGGCCCACTTATCATAATCATGCAGTGTAAAGTTAAAGAAATCAGCTGTGATTTCTATCCTCTCATCAAGATTCTTTTCTATTCTTGACTCGTGCAACATCCCTCTCCTCTATCTTGCTGCGGGTGAGTCCGGGAGCTTCTATCGTAGATTAAATTGGCCTGTGCTTCAGCCCAACCGGCCTACGTGCCAAACGCTGACTTCTCCCATCTTTCATCACACCCTGAGTTAATAACCCTTCCAAACTTTCCCTCTCTCCATTCTTTCCTATGCTGCTGACCTCCTCCTTCTCTCCTTTAGCCCGTGGCGCTCTCTCCATCCCTGATATGCGCAATCTCCGCCTTCAATCTCCTCATTTCTCCGCCTGAAGCTCCTTTTCACCCCTATCATGTGCACACACAGGCCCCAATGGGCCCCTTCCCATCATGCACCAGCACTCCCTCTCTTCCCCATCCCCTCGCTACGATTCTGACCTTGGCTCCATTGCTGAAATGGAGCCTCCGATAAAATCACTAAACCTCCGGTCCACCTCATAATCTCAAATTACACACTAATGCCTCATATGGTGGCTTCCCAGAGGGACCTGTTTGGGTTTGATTGAATGTGAGTCGGTGTGCGCATGACTGTTTGTAAGGAGGTGGAGGGGTCTTTAAAATCAACCACCGGAATGACAATATGTTTTTGCTAGAGGATGTATGTTAAAGTGACAGTTCATCAAAAAATGTCATTCTACACCTATATGACTCTCTTTCTTAAATGTAACACTACTGGTGAGAAAATTCACACTGCTCCCAAAAACACTGAAAGTGAAGAGTGGTGGACACTGACATTAGAGCACAACAGTGCCTAGACAATTTTTTAACTCATTAATTTCCTCCAAAGGGATAGAAAAAAAAACGAATTAAAGAGAACCAAGACATGAAACAAGCCAGTCAGCGCTGTTATATCACCACATAAAAATAAAAAAAATTGAAATTCTATGAAAACCGGACCCAAAAAATACAAGTACTTAATACCTTTATTGAGGGAATGAACAGCAATCCCATGAAGCACTGCAAATAATGAAATTAGAAATCAAAAACTACACTGTAAGAAAAACGGAAAAGACGGGGTGTGACGGGAGCTTGTTGAGTGAAAAGCTGTCTTGCGATATCGTATGACGAGAGCGTGAGGGTGAAATTAGCATAGAATATGCCAACTCAACTACATTATGCCTCCACTGTCGTTTTGCTCTTTTATAGAAATAAACACCATTTAATTCAGTTGGATAACGGTCACTTCAATTGTAAACGTCTGCTCTGCTCATCCAGCATGAATCACAGTTCACTGATCACGTGACGAGAGTAAGGCAGATGACTGACCAGACCATGATGGAGGATTCATTGCGCAACGTCTGATAAAAGTCGTATCTTGTAGAATGCTCACTCAGCACCGCCGCTCCCTGTACACAGAGTGTGTGCGATCACAAAGTCGAAAGTGAAAGTAAAACGCAAGCTCCCTGATGCGTGCAAATTAGGCTACACACAATAGCCTGTCTCCCAATATCAAAGCTATCTTAGGCTGGGCAGTGTAGTTGTAAACACGCTCTGCTATCTGTTTTGGTCTCTGTTTGCACTTTGAATATTAAGAGAGTAATTTGATTATGGTTGCACTTAAGTCTAAGAAAAAACATTTATTTTTGCTATTTATACTTTATTTCTATGGTCAATTTGTGGAATGGAGTTCAATTAGGAGGTCAACACAGCCTCAATCAGAAGTTCTGGAAGCTCATAATTCATGTACAGTAAGGTCTGAAGAAATTTGAAATCATACAGGAGAGAAGCCAGTCAGTTGAGTTTGTGGCAAAACCTTTTACAGTGTTGTCTTTCAATGCATATGATAATTCATACTCACACAATTCATTACAAGATGATTAGTACATTTCAAAATGCACAGGCAGACTATCCCAGTCATGAATTGTCATTGAGGATTTCTTAAAAATACTGTCTCGTTCTCATGAACCCAGTCTCATGGCTCGTCTCATAAGATAAGCGTCTCGTCATACCCCTAGAAAAGAC
Organism: Gobio gobio; assembly: GCF_949357685.1. Classification (NCBI taxonomy): domain Eukaryota; kingdom Metazoa; phylum Chordata; class Actinopteri; order Cypriniformes; family Gobionidae; genus Gobio; species Gobio gobio. The sequence goes on along the minus strand of NC_137116.1, from coordinate 45,196,186 downwards.
ACTGGTAATTTTCTGCCAGGACATTATCCGTTAAGTTTACAGACATTTCGGCAGTGGCTCAGTAGTTCATGTAGGTTGTCTACAAACTGGAAGGTTGGTGGTTCGATCCCCGGTTCCACCTGACCAAGTATCGAGGTGTCCATGAGCAAGACACCTAACCCCAGCTGCTCCCGACGAGCTGGATGTGTGAATGAGTGTATGAATAGGTGAATGTGAGGCAGATGTAAAGCGCTTTGGATGCCCATAGGTCTTTTAAAAGCGCTATATAAATGCAGTCCATTTACTATTTCCTTTAACCCTAAAACACAACACAATGCAATGCGTAATTCAAAAAACAACATGGGAAAACACCTACTAAAAAGCGATACAAAATATGCCTCAACATTAACAGCATATTGGTCCTTGTATTTAGAGACGAAAGTGCCATCTCAGTAATCATTACTGACAATGTTAGTGAAGATTACGGCGACTTTAACCTTTAAAATTACCTCAGGTAATGCTAATCCCGTGCGAATAAACCAGCAGTAAATATGTACATCATTTCCTGTTTAAAAGCAGTGTCTCACATTTTTTCAAGACTAGAAACACTTGAAGCATTCAGTTGTGTTCTAGGCGGTGGGACAAGTATGTGACAAACCTCAAGTGTTTCCATTCAGATCACATGTTCCGAACAACATTCAGCTTCACAAGAAGGTCGAAAGCACTTGTTAGAAGCACTACAATTCTTTAAGCTTTAGGTAAGTGACTATTACCAACAGAATCCAATCAGAGTTTTATTAATTAATTTATATATATGAAGAGTTCAGATGCAAAAGCCTCTAAAAGCCACTTTGGTCAAAAATGAGATAAGAATATTGAGTATACATATAGTATTAGGGATGAAACGATTACCGGTGTCACGATAAACCACGATAAAATGTAGTGACGGTTAGTAATATCGTTAAAAATTTTATTATCATTAAAACCGCGTGTGATTATCACGGTTGTGAAAACTCGCGGTAAGTCTTGTCCAGTCAGCGTCAGTCTGGCGCAGACGCAGCGCTGTTTTCTGAATGAGAAGAAATGTCAGAAGGCAGTGACAGCACTCGGGGGATTGTTCAGCCCTCTTAAAGGACCAAATCTGAGGTGTTGTCATATTTTGGCTTTTACAAAAGTCCTGAGGGAAACTTAATCTAAGATGGTCACCTTGTCTGCAGAACATGCCAGAAGAAAGTCACTGTAAAGGCCTGTACACACCGGGACGAATATCGCGCGCGCTTATCGCCAGCGTTTTTCGTGCCGTTTTTCGGCGCGTCTTGAGTGTTCACACCCAAGCGATTTTCACTGGCGCTGCGCCGAGTGAGCGTGCACATTCAGTCGATGCGCTCCCGGTACACAAGATGGTGCTGCGGCACTTTAAGCCTCTGACACTCGCTTGTCACACAGAAGGAGAAGAGAGACAGTATTTACGTGCTTGCCAAAACCATAGACATATTATGTATATGGACAAAACCATTCACACACTTTTTGCTAACTGGCAAGCAGCATTAGCAGTTCATCTTCTTCTTTGTCTACTTACTACTTCTTCGTCGTATCAATGCGTGCTCGGCAAGACCGTTTTGTGCTTGAGCGCCACCAAGTCGTGTTTTACTGTCACTTCAGCAGCTCCAGGCACGTGAACAAAAGCGCCGATCTCATTGGTCGGCCAGTTTTTTACGCGCCGCGTCAAAATAAAAAAACGAACCCGAGGCGTTTTTTTAAAAATGACGCTTTTACGCCTGGCGTTTTGCGCGTCGGTGTGAACACTCACATTGGCGCCCATTGTTTAGTCCCGAGGCGTTAAACGTCGGCGATAAACGCGTGCGAAAATCGTCCCGGTGTGAACAGGCCTTAATGGGGAAAACACTTCAAAACTACGAACGCAAGGCAAGTGGACTTTGACTTCAATACCAAAACTACGTCTGGCAAATTATAATGTGAAGCGAGCGAACAAATTCAATCAAGACTAGGGTGACATTAAGGGATAATCAGGGCTTGACATTAACAACCACCACTTGCAGGTGTAACGTTATTTCGGCTGCACACTAGTTACTCTGGCTGTTGAACTTATAATAGTCTTATCAAAAGCCATCTGTTATAATCGCGTTGCGCATTATAAACACGTGTTTCTATTGAGTTTATGAATGCAATCTCTCATAATCAGAGGCGTTCAGATTAGCGGAGTTATGTTCAGAGCGCGCGCCGCTGTCACTCGCTGAAATCTAACATTACACTCAAAGCAGAGATAAATGTGCGATGTACGCAAGAGATTCACTCATCATACAGAGGTTGACTGTTTTTGTTCTATTTCAGCAGCGAAAATGATTTAAAAAAACACAGCAGAACCACAGCGCATCTGATATGACTGGCATAACGCAGGCGAATTTAGGGACCGTCTCTAAAGTTACATACAACATTGGTAACGTTATACACGTTTCAAACTTCACTAACATTTGAAGAGAATGAGTCATAAAACTGACTGTAAAGTGATCATTTAGGTGTCAGGTATGATGCACACATTTTGATATTTAATCAAATAAACTGTCAAATCATATGGAAATATGGATATGCATTATTTCACTTGGATACTGTTTGGGCTCTAACACAAAATATGCTTGATTTAAATGCATCATAGCTGAACACTGATGGGAATATTTCTTGAGAATATATTTACAGAGATAATATTAGAGATTATATTTACGACAAATTATTATTATTTATGCATTAAGCGTTGCTATTGACGACGGCCATTAAGGAAATAAATCCCACAGAATCTATCTTAAAAAAGTGCTTAGAGTTGCTTTAGTTATTTGTTGTTTGTTGAATTTCAAATATAAAACTTGTTGAAATGTTTTACGTGTGCGCATCTGTTCTTTTTGAACACTTTCATCTCGTTTGAACAAAACCGTGATAATATTGATAACCGTGATAATTTGGGTCACTATAATCGTGATGTTAAATTTCCATACCGTTTCATCCCTATATAGTATACGTTCATAAAATACTTTCACTTCAAACCCACTAAATCCCAGTCTCAGCCCCTTCAGAAGTACTGGTTCTTATGAAGAAACCTATACATAGAAGCCTGAAAAAAAATGCTTATTTTAAACGTCAGACGGACTTAGAGGCTTTTGCATCTTAAGTCTTCATATATACTTTTTTTTATTATTACATTTCACACTACGCCAGCTTGCCTTCTTCACATAGTGCATCCTGGTGCCATGTGTTCCCCAGGTAAGTGATGTACACGCACCCGGCCATCCACGTGATGTAAAACGCGAGTCATCAGACCAGTCTGCGGCTATGTAGCCCCATACGCAACAACCTGTGATGCCCTGTGTATTCTGACACCTTTCAATCAGAACCAGCATTAACTTCTTGAGCAATTTGAGAAACAGTAGCTCGTCTATTTGCTCCCCACATGCATCAATGAGCCTTGGCCCTTGTCAACGGTTCACCACTGTTCCTTCCTTGGACCACTTTTGATTGATACTGACCACTGCAGACCGGGGACACCCCACAAGCGCTGCAGTTTTGGAGATGCTCTGACCCAGTCGTCTAGCTATCACAATTTGGCCCTTGTCAAATTCGCTCAAATCCTTTACGCTTGCCCATTTTTCCTGCTTATAACACATCAATTTTGAGGACAAAATGTTCACTTGCTGCCTAATATATCCCACATACTAACAGTTGCCGTGATGAAGATAGTCATTGTTATTCACTTCACCTGTCAGTGGTTCTGGAAGTTTTAGTGAGATTTCTTATCCCGTGCGAATTGCCCATTAATATTACAGATGTCCTGTGGTAAAATTGCATTACTCCATCTACCCTTGTTAAATGAATACCGTCCAAATAGGGCTTTAGAGTATATGGAAAAAGTTCAGAACTCACGGTAGGTCTGCGCTTGATTGTTTATACGTTAAAATAAATTCCCCTATGGAGAAAATTAACATGCTTTTTGCTTTAATAGAACTCAGCAGTCAGGTTGCGCAATGTCAAATCAGTCTGAAAATCATCCACGGCTCTCAAATGTCATTCACATTCATGTATTTAAAATTCAAGAGAAAATGGCAAAAGAAGACCAACAATATTGGTTTAAGCTTGAGTGAATGAGATTTGACAGATGCTTCAATTTCTCTTATGGAAAAATATCGGCACAAACATTCTTTTCACAGAAAAGAGCCCCATGGGATTGGAACAACAAGAAGGTTATTAAAAGGACCACTTTCTTTTTTTTTTGGGGGGGGGTTGTGAGCTATCCCTTTAACGCTCCCCTTATTGACCTAGCAAAAACAAATGTTCCATTGCTACAAACTGTGATGAATTTGCTCTCTAATAGAGTTGTGCAGGTTGTATTTTGACTGTGCCATTAGTCATCCGGTGATCTTTGCCAGCACAGCAGGGATGCACGCAAGAATTATGAACCGAATGCTGCAAAATTTAAAAACTGTAGCTTTTTTTGTGTGAAATCCAAACAGCGTTTTCAAAAGCCTTTTAAAAGCATCTGAAAGCCCATTTTAGCGGCGTGCTTTATTACAAGGCCAAACGTGTAAGAGTAATCAGGACATATCTGCTTTCTCGGCACACAGGCATCGAAGCAGAGAGTGGGCCTCTCGCACGGTCAGCCACACACACACATACGCACTGGCAGGCCGCCGGTTAGTGGCGGTGAGGTCGCTGTCACTATGACGACCTGGTGACAAGCTGTCTGTTCCACTATTAAACAACCAGACCTGCAGTGAAAGGCACAGCCTATAGCTAGTGTCACTCACAGCTTTCAAAAGCACAGGCGAGCTAATGTCCATAATGCTAAAAGCCCAAGTGTGTGTGTGTGGATATAGGAAGGGCCAGGGATAGGGATGGAGATTTGTTTTGAGGTTCTGATAATTGAGGGACAGGTTCTTTATGTATAGCTTTCTCTCTCTCTCTCTCACGCTCCCGCTTTCATTCTTTCTATTATCAGGCCTTTTCTTTAAGCACACTGTACAACTAGGCCACAGCAGGCCCAGTAGAATACAAACAAATAGAAAAGGTTGTTTGATTTGGTAGGCTACAAATTCTAACTATGAGAAGAGGTACACACTCATTTATGTTCATATTAAACAACAGAAAAGCGTAAAATTGTTTTCAAAGTTGGCCGATTCTAAAGTTACCATACATAACAGTTAGTTCCACCTCCTCAGTCTCTTTATGCACACTCAGTATACAGCATACAACAACATACATATAATATTTTTATATTTGATATCAATGGGCTCATATTATATATACAGTGAGGAAAATAAGTATTTGAACACCCTGCTATTTTGAAAGTTCTCCCACTTAGAAATCATTGAGGGGTCTGAAATTGTCCACTGTGAGACATCATCTAAAAAAAAAATTCCAGAAATCACAATGTATGATTTTTTAACTATTTATTTGTATGATACAGCTGCAAATAAGTATTTGAACACCTGAGAAAATCAATGTTAATATTTGGTACAGTAGCCTTTGTTTGCAATTACAGAGGTCAAACGTTTCCTGTAGTTTTTCACCAGGTTTGCACACACTGCAGGAGGGATTTTGGCCCATTCCTCCACACAGATCTTCTCTAGATCAGTCAGGTTTCTGGCCTGTCGAGTTTGAGCTCCCTCCAAAGATTCTTTATTGGGTTTAGTTCTGGAGACTGGCTAGGCCACGCCAGAACCTTGATATGCTTCTTACAGAGCCACTCCTTGGTTATCCTGGCTGTGTGCTTCGGGTCATTGTCATGTTGGAAGACCCAGCCTCGACCCATCTTCCATGCTCTAACTGAGGGAAGGAGGTTGTTCCCCAAAATCTCGCAATACATGGCCCCGGTCATCCTCTCCTTAATACAGTGCAGTCGCCCTGTCCCATGTGCAGAAAAACACCCCCAAAGCATGATGCCACCACCCCCATGCTTCACAGTAGGGATGGTGTTCTTGGGATGGTACTCATCATTCTTCTTCCTCCAAACACGTTTAGTGGAATTATGACCAAAAAGTTCTATTTTGGTCTCATCTGACCACATGACTTTCTCCCATGACTCCTCTGGATCATCCAAATGGTCATTGGCAAACTTAAGACGGGCCTGGAAATGTGGTGGTTTAAGCAGGGGAACCTTCTGTGCCATGCATGATTTCAAACCATGACGTCTTAGTGTATTACCAACAGTAACCTTGGAAACGGTGGTCCCAGCTCTTTTCAGGTCATTGACCAGCTCCTCCCATGTAGTTCTGGGCTGATTTCTCACCTTTCTTAGGATCATTGAGACCCCACGAGGTGAGATCTTGCCTGGAGCCCCAGTCTGAGGGAGATTGACAGTCATGTTAAGCTTCTTCCATTTTCTAATGATTGCTCCAACAGTGGACCTTTTTTTACCAAGCTGCTTGGCAATTTCCCTGTAGCCCTTTCCAGCCTTGTGGAGGTGTACAATTTTGTCTCTAGTCTCTTTGGACAGCTCTTTGGTCTTGGCCATGTTAGTAGTTGGATTCTTACTGATTGTATGGGGTGGACAGATGTCTTTATGCAGCTAACGGCCTCAAACCGGTGCATCTAATTTAGGATAATAAATGGAGTGGAGGTGGACATTATAAAGGCAGACTAACAGGTCTTTGAGGGTCAGAATTCTAGCTGATAGACAGGTGTTCAAATACTTATTTGCAGCTGTATCATACAAATAAATAGTTAAAAAAATCATACATTGTGATTTCTGGAAAACATTTTTTTTTTTTAGATTATGTCTCTCACAGTGGACATGCACCTACGATGACAATTTCAGACCCCTCCATGATTTCTAAGTGGGAGAACTTGCAAAATAGTAGGGTGTTTAAATACTTATTTTCCTCACTGTATACATAAAGGACAATAATCGATATTACAAAAATAAAACATCGCAAATATTACAAAATGTGACATTAAATATCACTTTTTTCTATAGTAACAGTGTCCAACAGCAACACTCACAGGTCTATATATATGTGTGTATGTATGTATGTATGCATGTGTGTGTATATATATTTATTCCTGTCAACTAGAGCTCTCTTATGTGCCCGCAGGGGTTTTCTATTCTTCCATAATGGCAGGTCTGCACCTGTCTCCCTGCTCACCACCCTGTGTTCACGGGCACCCAGGTCAGCTAAATATAGCCCCTCCATCCCCCCTCAACCCACTGCACCCCTGATCTCCTGTGGGTAGTACGCTGTGTGGATAGAATTACACACACATACACTACAAGATACTATGTCACTGTACTGGAAAGAAATACCAGACTGCTGTGCTGTTAAAAGTTGGTGTGGGACATGCTGTTTGTTGTTTATAAATGTACTCGTTCACAGTCAGTTCAAGCGTGGAGGGGCGGAACAGTTCGAAATTAGGCTTTTGATTGAGACTTTTGGCAGTAATCTGTGCAGGATCAATAACGGGGGAAGTTGACTGATAGAAAATCTCATATGTTGGTGAAATGGAGCGTGCGGCCGAGGCGCTGCGGTGGAAATGACGGTCCTAGATAATAAAAGATTCCATTGAGTGATTACGGAAATGTCACAGAATTCCTCTCCACCGTTTCCACCTCTCGTTACAAGTCTCGTTGGGTGATGGATGATCGTTATTACCGGTGGAAATAATAATGAGATTGGTCGTCAGTGTCAGACATTTCACTCTCAGAGTGTTGGGTCAGGTGAATCGTGATGACAAACATCTATCATGAACGCAATGAATTCACAGATGCATGCTGTTGCAGAGCTGCGATACGACCTGTGCTGCCTCATTTCACTGGTTACTCTGTGTGTGTGTGTGTGTCTGTGTCTGTCTGCACTATCACTGCTGATACAAAACATAAGATGAATACTTTCTATGGCATTGCAGCTTTTCATAAAGCAGCCCCCCAAATCTACCCCCTCCCAGCTGTTGCCGTGGAAACTGTTTGCAGAGCAGGAGAGAACTATTCTATTACTGTTAGGGAGAACAATTCCTAGCAGACAAACCAAAACATGACCGAGCAGAGAAAAAGAGAGGGAGAGAGAGAGACAGACAGGAAGACAGAGAAAGTGCAATGTAAGGTCGCTTACACACTACGGTTTACGTTACATCAGAGAAAGCTGCAAATGGAGATGGAGAGGCGAGGGTGTGCATCTAACTTGCACTTGTCATGTAACCAAGAGCTGATGAATAAAATATAAATTTTTCTGCAACGCTCTCAGAGGTTTTCATTGGCCAATGGCAATTTGAGATAGAAGTGTGCAGTTGCATTTTTCATCAATCCAATTCACTGTATTACTGCTTGATTTTCAAACTGACCCCAAGAAAGGACCAAAAAGTAGGACCAAAGGACAACAAAAAGTAGCCATTTGTAATGCCTTTTAAAAAAACGCAACATTACACAAAATTTTCTTCTCAAAATAACCTTTTCAGTAATCCCGAGGTGGCAAAAAAACAAAATATGTTTTTTTACATTTATGAAAGAAGTCTCATGCTCACCAAGACTGCATTAATTTGAGCAAAAATTCAAAAATGCAATATTGTGAAATATTATTACAAAGCTCAATTTTCAGCAGCCATTACTTCAGTCTTCAGTGTCCTTCATGGTCCTTCAGAAATCATTCCAATATGCCGATTTGGTCCGCAAGAAACATTTCTTATTAGTATCATTGTTACTAACAGGTGCGGCTTATCAGTTTAGTGGAAACTGTGATGTTTCCTTTTTTTGTACATGGAAGAGCTTTCCCCCCCGCCTTTACATCACGTGTGACTATCATGACATGCTTGGTTATGAGGACACAGTGTAGAATCTGTCCACACAGTCAAAGAAACACTTTACCATTCGTTAGCACTAGCAGTATATGTACATGTGACAGCTGTGATCCCTACCACGGCCCTGCTGACAGCCTCAGGCTGAGAGACCAGCACCTCCAAACAGTGCTGGCAGAGCATTTTTACAGACATAATTCTCTCCCCTCCTCCACCCATTCCTACTCCTTTCACTACATTTTTCACAGCCATCCCCCTGCTGACATCAGTATTGGATTTATCAGCTCACTCCTCTCATCACTGAGCCAACATCATCCATCTGCCCTTATCATCCCTCCCAGCATTTCTTAATTCTTATTTCTATTATTCCCAAAGGGCACAAGGTGCAGTAGGTGTTCAAGAAATACCAAGGTGTCCATGGAGAAGAGCAGTGACAAGGCTAGAATTCTTCATGGGATCTGATGGAGTTTGTGTGCGTGTGTCTGCTCTTGTATACAGTATATGGTTTAGGAGGACACAATGGGAATTACAACAAAGTTTTTTTTTTTTTTTTAAAGTAAAGTTTTAAGTTTAAGGTAGGTTTTTCAATTCTTTTAAGTAAAATAAAGAAAGAGTATTGCAATAAAAATAGTATTTTTTCTCCTTAACCTCTTGCTGTTCCTGTCGCCTAAGAATAGAATAACAAAAAAACTGATGTGATCAGAATCGAAACAAAAACCGTGGTTAAAAACAGAGGTATGTATTGAACCGTGGTCTAACTGTATTGTTGCATCCCTAATATATATATAATATATAAATATATGCAGCACGTTAACGCCGATAACGGCCCACCACTAATATATATATATATATATATATATATATATATATATATATATATATATATATAGGCTAGGCTATATTAGGTTGCTTTCACTTTAAGACCTACAGTAAATGCGCAGATCCAATACTGACACACGTCCCAAAAATTTTTACACACGACATAACCGCCAATATGGACATATGCATAATAATGTGTGTATTTGATATTTCAAGGGCAATAAGCCTAGAAATAGAACACATTCGGCATACCTGAGGACAAAATCCACAGCCAGTCTGACATCGGTCTGTGTGAGTACCGAATTGAGTTTGTGGTTTACATTGCTTTTATTAACTCTTTTTTTAGTGCTATCAGGCATATCATACTTTTATTTGGTTTATTTGGCAGGTGAGAAAAATGTGCCTTCACTTTCACAATCACGGAACAAGTCTGTGGTACAATCCAAAAGAGACTCGTGGCAATAACACGAAAGCTGATTGGCTGCAATACAAGATGCATGTTGGTCTCATTTGTAGTTTTAATACAGGGAACTATAGTTGGACTAGGAAAAGAAAGAACTACAACACCCCGGAATAAACACATACACACAAACACACACACACTAAAGCGCTGCGGGAGCATTTCAATGAGCAATAGAGGTAACGTTACATGGACGTAGGAAAATTAAGACCGGTTTATAATTTAAGACCTAGACCTCAATATTTCAGTGAATTTAAGACTTTTTAAGGCCTACATTTTTTAAAATGTAAGACTTTAAGACCCCACGGGTACACTGCAGTAATTAATCTGGGCGGACCGGTGCCACCCGGGCCCTTATGTGGCCTCACCCATGGAGGAGAAGAGAGTAAGAGGGTCAATGCAGGCAGACAGAGAGGTCTTGAGGGTTGGATTAGAGCCTAGGGAACAGTGAAGATGAAAGCAAAAAGGATCAAATGTTAATCAATATGCAGCACATGCTTTCTGAAGGTTCTTTAGTGTCGCCCTTTTGCATATGTGTCAGGCGCCACATTCGGATAATCCGTTTTGTTTCATGCATTTATGTGTAATGGGAGACTAGGAGAATAGTACAGATAAAGTGGTCTCTGATGCCTGAATTAGACAGTTTTTCAAAGCTTGTGTAAAATAGTGTGTTTTCAGCGAATTTGCTCCAATCTTCCACAATATCACGTCTTTGTGGACAAATTTGTCAATTAACTATAGCCAGATATACCTGCACACACAGTGCAGGTATATCTGGCTATAGTTAATTGACAAATTTGTCCACAAAGACGCACACAAAAAAAATTTCCCTTTGGGGGATTCTGGGATTGACTCATTAATTATAGTAAATTATAAAGAGTGCCATTTCATTTTATTCTGAAAATTATGTAATCGAGCAGAGAATAAACTATTCAGTTTACTGTCCTCATTTTCCTCAATGACAACTACTCTTGTGTGTCCTGGCGTCGGGCTGAGCTGAAGTCATTACTATGACGATCAATGTAGATATACTGGATATTAATGACACTGTCTGAACAAAAACAGATTTGATTTCATCACTTGCAAAATGACAGTACAGACTGTCAATACTAACGATCTGATATGAAAAAGAAATCAGTTTCATCTGCTGTGTAAACAAAGCCTATAAGTAAATGTGTATGTTTTGGAAGGGAATTGAGAGCACGGGAAAGAGAAAAGGAGGAATGTGAAAAGAGGAAAGAGGAGATGGTAAAACATACTGAGGTCATCAGTGTGAAATAATATACAAAGAAAACGAGAAAAAGAACCATGAGCCTAATTTGAGAGAACAGATAAGGTGAATTAAGGCAGTGACACTCAGGTTACTTTTGCATCCGGAGGATCTTTTCTTCTTTTAACCTCCTCCATTAGCTTCACTTAGACTTTTCGTGTGTGTGTGTGTGTGTGTGTGTGTGTGTGTGTGTGTGTGTGTGTGTGTAGCGGTGGAGCCATTTCATTATGTGGATGCAAGTGAAATCCATCCAGAAACTGGAGTCAAAGAGGAAATTAATGGGAAATGGCCCAGCATTGTTCATGCCATATTCAATAAAGTTTGTTACTTTATTTCTAAATAATATTATTTAGCAATGTCACAACTACGGACTAGGGCTGGGCAACATGACGATATTGTTACCATGGTATAAAATGTCTATCGTTAAGAGATTTAGCTATATTGTGTATATAGCAGAATGTAAATATATAGCACTGCTGACACTTCAGAGTGATGAAATGCATGATTGAGAATATAAAGAGCGAGGCGTGCTTGATGTTAAAAAGAGTTATACGGACAATATATCCTGAAAAGAAACTGTGCTGTGCTCGTGAGGACTGGCACACTGCCAAAGTGCGCACACAGAAAGCTGCCTGTCTCAGAAGGCAAATTTGGGACATGCTTGATGTAAGCACAATAAGCAATAATGTAAGTATAATAAGCAATGAAAAAGAACTCAATGCAGTGTAGTGTTGTCAAAAATATTGATATTTCGATACGCATCGATACTGATACCAGCTGCGATTTCTTGCTCTCCTCTCCACTCCAACCGACAGCGAGTTGACACGCACCCGCCTCCTCTCATTTACTCCGGTTAAATAGTGTAGAATTTCGTGCAGGATTGCACATAATTCTACTCATTCCCGCAGATTTCGCGATCACACATTCAGTAACAAAGCCTCCTCTGACATACAAGTGCAAAAATGAGCTCCTTTTCCCATTCACTCAACAAATAATGTCACAATGCCCATCTGGGTGAGTATAAACGTAAACACAGTCATAAACAGTTCAGGAAGAATGTGTAACAGGAATAGTGTTTTGGATCCATGCGTGCGTCAGGTCTTAAAGGGACAGCATCTGAATAAACGTTCCACTCTCTACGTTTTTAATGTTATTCAACCTACAAAAAGACAAACGATGCTCTTGACCTATTAACTGTAACTTTAATGATACTACAGTTAGACCTACGTGAAAAAATAAAGCAGTCTATTTCATTTGTATCTTTATTCTAAATACATTATTTGTGCTATTGTGAGTGATTTGTTTATTTGATCTTATTTTATTACTATTTCCTTGTCTTTTTAAACTCAATTTACCATTTGAAATCAAGCTTCCTTGTGCTGTGTGTAAGCTCTTGCAACAAAATAATTTTTTGCAAATATTTGTGAGATAATTGTAATGGTTATTGATCACGTTTATATATTAAAAGCTTTATCATATAAAGTGATCTCTTCACAAGACATTTTTGATTGCCTTGACTTTCAATAGATGGACAAAAAAAAGACAGTTTTGACAGTTTATGCAGCGTTTTTTCCCTGTGGTATAGAAAATGGTATCGAATATCGATACTTTTCCAGTTATCGAAGTTAGAAATTCCAGTATCGTGACAACACTAATGCAGTGCATGACAGCGTAAAAGCGTGCATAGACAGTAGCGGCTCTCTGCATGCGATCGCAAAATCAATTCTCTTTCAAGTCTTATTGTGCTTGAATGGTCGAGTAAATACACAATTATGTCAAAATGCCCATTGTGTGGATTATACAAGTAAACACAGCCAGTTAGGTCTCAAGTGAAAGTAAACAGTTGGGTGTAAACTGGATGTGTGGCAGTATAATGGATCCGTGCTTTTGGTCTTAAAGTGACAGCAACCGAATACACCTACCTGCTGCACTGTCATTAATGTGAATCAAACAAAAGAGAAGATAACTTACTGCTCTTGACTGAATAACTTTTTTTTTTAGCTTTAATAAGAATAAATGTATATTTAATTCATAAAGTGAAGACTATGCAATACTTTATTTTTAAATATAAATTTCTGTACTAATTCTAATGTTAAATAAAACCTATTGTACCGGAAAACTTAATTTGTTTAGTTTATATTTTAGTTATATTGTATTTGTCCTATTGTTTGTAATTCTTATTTTTAATAACATAAATTAGATAAAATAACACAAAAAAACTATATTGTGATATATATCGTTGTCGTGAAATAAGAATTTGGTCATATCGCCCACCCCTACTATGGACACATCAATATTTAAATTACATGTTATAGCCAAAATTGGATAAATAGCTGATATACATTTTTTTATACTTATAATTTTAAATTAATTAATTTATGAATTAATAGTTTAGGGATATATTATGGTAATATTTCTTACTAATATTGCATAAAGACTACAACAGTTAGCTATTGGATAAATAAAAATAAATTAAGTGATTGATGACAAAGTAAGTAATTTAGGCATCACAAATGTATTATGTACATTTTAAAAACATTCAAATGAAAGATATTCATATTCAAAATTGAGATTTGCTAAAGATTACATTTAACATGATATTAAATTAGTGTTTTTAAAGATTAGTCTAAAGAGAGTCACAACAGACGGGTACTGTCAACAGCAAAATTGAAACATAAAAACAGGGGAAATGAGCATGCACAATGAAATCCATTATCTGCTGATGACAATAAAAAAAAATAATAAAAAAAAATCCAACATTGGCTGATAAACGTTATGGCACACTGTGTGTTTCGAGTGTCTACTGCCTGTGCTGAGAGCAGATAAACAGAAAAGATTTGTGCTGGCAATCTGGCTTCCTGTGCCTGTACGTTTGAACAAGGTCTCTAAATCTGATATCTAGATGTAAGTGTAAGTGAAGCTTCAGTGCTGCTTTCTCACTCTTCCTGCACCCTAGATACTGACACATACACAGACACGTCAAATTCCCCAGACACAGCCTTGGCTATCACCATCTCCACCAGCCTGTCCCTCCCCACCCCATCGATCACATCCACCACCCTGGAGAAACATGGAGGTTTCAACCTCACACTGAGATGGACTGAATCGACTCTCCTCTGGGGCCCGTCACAGATTTTAAGCAATCTTATACCACCAAAGGGGGACACAAACTCACACAGACACAACCCCATCATCACACACTCCACAGGAATCCAAAGTATCTCAGCAGTGAGCATAAAGTTGTACCAGTATAAAAGCACGCACATCCACCTCTAGGCAAGGATGATAAACGGCCAGTATGGGAGTGAGCATGAACTGAATACAAATGACCGTTTGTGTCCAGTAACCTCCCTCGTCTCTTTCGGTCTCAGCATCATTCAGCGTCATTCAGGTTCAATCACAGCAGGTAGCTACACATACTAACATTTCCTTTTCCAATCAGTCACTAAAAAGAACGGCTAAACTTTAGCTCTCAGTTTGTTACAGAAAACACATTTGTACTTGTCATTGGCAAGTTCTTGGCAGCAGCTTTATCAAGGAACAACCTCTTGAGTGTTTTAGTGGCTTTTAATGCCACAAAACAAGACTATATCGAAGGTGTCTGTGATTCAGATCCAAGTAAACCAAGAGTGGATCAATACTCTAATTAAGGGACATTAAAGGTTTGGAAACAGTAGAAGAGCAATTTGTGAGGTGCAGAAAAAAGCACCGATAGCCATAAAATCCTGTTGAGTCAAGGAAAACCTCATAATTGTTTTCAGATGACAGAAACCAGATTATACACTTATTATGAATTGACCTCATTGTATTGATGATATACAAAATTAAAGGTGTCATGAACTGGCTTTTTGTTGTCTGAGGTCAACTTATGACGTTCGTGTGGTTTTTACATTCAAAAACATCATAATCAATAAGTAATAGGCTATTTTCTACCCTGGTTTTGAGGCTCTCTCTTGCACGCTCGGATTTTATGGGTATGCCGCACTGAAGACTTGGAAGTAAACGCCCACGGCTAGGATTGGATAAGATTTGCACATTTAATGAGCTTCGGCTCCCCGCGAGTACACTGTGAGGGATTGTTTTGAAAGTGGCAACCGGCTCGCAAAACATCTTTATCAAACAAACACAATGATTTAGCTCTCATCCACCCGCGATTGATTGGAATGTTATTTTTTTTTTACTTGGCCTGCCCGATCGGTGGATATAAGCATGAACCGTGCATCAGACACACACACAGAGACAAGCGCGCCAGTACATTTCAGACTGCATGATCAAAACTTCTGCGATTGTATTTTTCCTTCAAATATCAAGTCAAGAGAGTGAACAACGCGCATCAAGAACCACAAATAAAGGATTCTTCAGCCTTTGACCGCGTGCTAAGGTATGTTAAGTTAGACACGTACACAATCAATAGATCTATATCAAACGATCTGTAACAATGCAATAATATCAAACATGTTATTAAAAACATGTTTTACTCACATTAGTGTTTTGCTTCATTCATTCATGTAATCTCATCCTGTCTGCAAATCCAGTCTCTTGTTTACAAACGAATCCGTGATCAGAAATGAAGGAACAAACGCAAAGTTTTCCCCATGTGAGCTGGATATTGATTAAAAATAAAGTTCATCCATGCATTCATAATATTGGAATCCGGTTGAAGCTTATGTGGTATGTTTAGAAATTCGATGCGGTTTAGCTCTCTCTGTAGGCCTATGTCATGTTAGTGGCACGAGTCGGTGGCCGGGGCTACAGAATCAGGCGTTGTTCTTCTTCTGCTGTTGAGGCGGTGTTTCACTACACTCAGACGTCATAGCCGGGCACATTCTGAGATCGAGCGTTTGCTGGGCCTGGTGTCAATAAAAGTTTTTCTTTGACTAACAAGGAAGTTTTCAGCTCTGAAACTTACAGGATATTCTTATATTACCATGACCTTTTATATATCAAAGGTTCAAGGGAAAGTTGATTTCTCAATTCATCACCCCTTTAAAACGGTCCTAAAATTATATATATGTTGATCGATCTATGTGTCTATCCATCCATCCATTAATCCCAACCATAATTGTTGACTTACTGGCTTTTAATATTATTTAGAATTTTAATATTTGTGCATCCCTACTAGTAATAGTTTAGTAACATCAATTGGAAAAAGCAGCTTTAACTTAATGAATAAATATGGAATTAACAACTGATGAAAATGAACATCTTTTCAGTCTTGGTCAGAATTTTAAAAGATGATTTTACATTACTAAACATTAGGTAAAAATCAAAACGAATTGCGGTTGGTCACATGACATGTCTGTCAAAGCCTGCAGCTGATTTCATTGGTCAACTCAAGAAACAATCAGACTTGATGGATTCAGTTCCAAGTTCAGAAAAATCATGGATTCATGAGCAACAAACATCACTGCAACTGGTATAATGCATGAAAGTGCAAAAATGCTACAGAAACAAGAGTAGAAAAGCGAGAAGTAATCTAACACTGATTAATTTCACAGTAGCCATTCCTAAAAAAAAACACTGAAACCACAGACCACAGTAAATAATTACCATAGCCGTCTGTCTCTCTCGCTCTGTGCGTTGTTGTAATGGAGTGTGGTGAAGAAACCATGAGGTCAGAATCATCATGCAGAAGATCAAAGTTTTCTCTGAATACTCATTGCCTGAGGCCCTGCCAGTTAGCCAGAGCTCTCTTTTTCTCGCCCCCTCCTTCCTTCTCTCAGGTCAGCTTAAAGATTGAATAAAAAAAAGAGCCTCTGGAATAAGAATCACCCCATTCCCTTTCATCTCACAAAAGTATTGACTAGGGAAGAATCAGGATGGTCAACTAGCCAGCTAATTGGTCAACAACTGATGAGTAGATTAGTGAGATTTCCTTCATCCCTTTTGGGAAAAAAAAATATAGGAATATATTTTTTCTTTCAGAAGGTTTTTTAAGCATGCTGTGTTTTAGCAAGCTAGCAGTCTGTCTAAAAAGAAAGAACTAGTGGTGATGAAAGCTGACTGTTGTTGCCTTGCATCACCTGCGTCTGGACCAAAAGTTGCACCTGAACACACTGCAAAGATTACAGCCAATGGCCAACTAGCATGTATGTTCTGTGCCTGTGTAAGAGGAAATAACTTACAAAGGGACAATTCATACAATGCACATACAATGAAAGTCAATGGGGTTTAATGTTGTTCTGGCAAAAAAACGTTAAAACATTCTTCAAAAAATATATTTTCTTGCATTCTGCAGAAAAAAAATTATGATTTTTGGGTGAACTCCCTTTAAGGCAAAGCGTGACATTCAAAATAGTTTCTGATTGTCCTAAACCTGTGTAATTATACAGGGGTTCCTTAAGACCAACTAGTCATTCAGACAACCCACCGACAAGTCAATATTGAGAATATGTAGTTTTGCACATCCCAAACATCAACACAGAATCACAGAATGTCACTCATTCACTGTTGCAAACTCTCTCCTTCACATTCTTACACTCTTGCAGATGTGACAGCTTTTCTGTGCAAAAGTGCTAACATAAATGATAAATAGTCAGAGCCTGTCATGAAGGGGTGAGATTCTCAAAGTCTAAAACAACATTCCTCTTCTCCTTCAGATCATATCAGTATTAAACTTCTGCACGAACATGTGAAGATGCGTTTGATCTGTTTGGAAAAGGGTCACTCTCACATTTTCAGAGATTGTGAGGCAATTCAAAACACATCCTGAATGTTTTCAACTTGGAACTACAGCCCAGCCCCAAACATATGCACGTGCCAAAATGTTCCTGTCTGGGATTTTACACCATCATCAGGAGCCGAAGGTGTGACTAACAATAAAGCAAATGGAAAGGACACAGCGTGTCTGGTCTGAGCATCACACGCGCACACACATTCACATTAAAATGAACCTGGACAGCTAGTTATCTTTTCCAGAAGAGCAGCTTTAAAAGTAATCTCCTTCTCTCTCTCGTCGCCTCTCTGATCCTTAAAGCGCCCAAAAAGAAGGAACAAGGCTTTTTTATGTAACCTAATGCATTTTTCAATTGTTCGACCATTTAAATGCTAATGCTCCCATTCAGGGCCGTCTACATTGAATTTCCTTAAAGACGTTGCCGTTATCAGGTGGCAGGAGGAGGAAATTTGCGTTTGGTGGTCTGTGACCCCTGTCTTTTATCTGTAGAGAGAGGGGGAAAAAAGCAGTTTAAAAAGAAAGCTGACACCATGTGGTCTTCACCCTCTGAAACCGTCCATCTCTCTGATGATGAGGCATGAGCGCAAAGGTGGATCAGCAGTATAAACATGACCTCCAACCCTGTTTATGTTATCTAGGCCTAACGAGGAGACCACCAGGCCACTCCAGAGACCACTAAGGACCACCAGGGAAAAAGCTATATGAACGAGCCCTTTCAAACTTGCAAAAAACACACTTTAAAAGATAATTTAGATGATTACTAAAGTTCAAAAATACTTGTTTCTTTCATACATTAAACTAGTATATATCAGGGTTTTTCAAACTTTTTTGATCCCAAAGACCCTAAAATATAATGACCTCTTTCTAAAATATAAACTTTGGCAGCTATATACATCTTCATGTATAAATAAAAATGTGATGGTATAAAGATGTGTCATTCACTAACAGATTGGCTTTAATTTTGTTACCGTACTACAAAATACAAAATCAAATTCAAATTTTGACTTTGAATTAAGTGAATCTTTTTTCAACCCACTATTAGGAGGGATGTCAGACGCATAGATTTAAAAAAATATTTCTGTAGTGTATGTCACAATAAATACAGTTCCAGAGCAGTTTTACAGTTAATATTCTCTCAGATCCCCTAGAACCCTCTTGCACCCCCTGGAGGTTCCTGTAGCTCAAAAAAAAAAAAAAAATTCTTCCGTAAATTACATTATTTGATTATTTGACTATATAATATAACAAATCGGTTTCTCAAAACTGGAGATTAAAACATGTCTATGACTTTGTCTCCAGTAATTAGATGTTTGATAGCTTTATCAAGACCAACATGTAAAATTAAAGCATTTAGCCTTATTCATGAAATACGAGCAGAACAAATTTATACTGAAAATAGTTCATAAACATTTGTTTCAATGGGACAATTTACATACAAATGATTTTCCGATTTACTAATGGTTTCACAAAATCGGTTCTGCTCTCGTTTCATGAATAAGGCTCACGGATTGGTTAAATACCAAATTTCTCATCAGAAGCTAAAGTCACGTAATACCCTAAAATAGCCTGACACTATGCTGAGTCACTCCTGGACTCATTAAAAGTGTCAAAATCTCAAGGTGGAGCCACAGGAAAGGTGGCGTTTCCTAAAAACCCTACCGCTCATTGTGCTAAGCCACTTTAAGACTCGGTTCTCTTTCCTTAATCAGCGTTCCTGCAGTGCTGATAGGGAGAGCGAAGAGAAACAGTATTATTCCACCTCACTGTGCCAATACCAACATAGTATTAATAGAAGAAATCTGGCCAAGTCATGGAGGACTGTGCAAAACCACAGACCCCTGGGCTTCATGCCCCATCAAAGAAACTCCAGCTAGTGCATGCATGTGGAACCAAAGCTTTTTCCCCTTCTTATACTGACCAGAGCAGGGGAAAGACGACATGCATAAGAGCCTTAGAAGGATAAAGAGAGATATACAGAAGAGACATACAAGATCTAAAGGTGGTGATGTCTGCTCTAACAGTCTGGTAAATGACTGGTAACAAATGGTCTCTGTATTTGCACCTGGTCACATTTGCGTCATATTGGTCGGCTGAGGAACATATTGGGTTTCTGGGAGTGACAACAGGAGGATAAGAAAGAGAAAAACCGGGAGATGAGGAGATAAGGGCCGCTGGGAAACCGAGAGAAGGGTTGTAAAAAGCTGATTTCTCCGTTCTCTCATGCATTAGAATTCATTACGCTGCTCCTTATCGCATTTTACCTCCTCTCTCCTCTAAATTGCTGTCTTTCTCTCTTGTCTTCGCCATATCTCTGTCATCTTTTTCTCTCAACCCCACTCTCCATGCGAGTAGTGCTACACGATACAGGACCTTAAGTGAGCCCCTCCCATCACAGGGCCCAGGACAACACTCCTCGTTTTCCCAGTTGTATTCTTACATCTCAGGAGTTCTCATTTATGTCTTTGTCTAAAGCCTGATAAACAAAACCAGATGAAATAACTGCAGACATACAGTAGGAGTATAGAAAATATTAATAATGATAATAATAATAATAATATTGCGTGATATATCGGGACCATAACCGTTATCTGTTGATAAAGGCAAAAATACCTCTTTCATCTGTTACAGGCTATCTTCATGTCTCTCCACACATCTCTATCTTTTTTTTAATCAATCCTCTGAGGCTGCCCGTGTCAGGCGTAAGAACGACATCTGCAATGTGTGTACAATTTACAGCTCTTGGTAAATAACGACAAACACATCATAAATATTAATGCTGTTTGCATAGCCAGCGAGCTGTTTTGCCAGCTCTGCCCTGCTGCAGTACAGACGTTGTGGGGCCTGCGGAGTAATCTTCAGTTCAGGAGTGCTTCTCTCTAACTCCAGGTGAAATATGGCCTCTTTCAGTGGCCGAGGCGGTCAGTGCTGCTCACTTAAGAGAAGGCCTGCTTAGCCATGTCCGTTCAGAGCCGAATCAAACGCTGTTAACCATACTCTCAACGACCGTCTGAAGAACTCTACAAACGCCCAACTCATTTCAGCCTGGGCATAGACAGATGCTGCTCTCTACTTCCGCGAGTACAAGATCCCACTGGAGAAGAGCCACACGGAGCACGAGGCCAGATCTGAAGTGTGTGTGTGATCTGTTTTTAAGTATATAGAGATTTCTTGGTTGCGCTCTGAATTGAGAACTGATTCTTGTGTGGTTGGACAGAGTTCCGTACACTTCTGTGGCTTCTCAGAGAAACACAAGACATCACAGATGTCCAATATGAAAAAGTCTAGTTTGTATTTTTGGTCTTTTCTAATGATAAAAACAGTCCAAAAGACAGAAAATAGGAAAAAAGGAGAACAGGATCACCCAAAATCAACACACTGCTCTTTGTCTGGAGTGCACGGCTCTGACAAAAATGAAGCTATTTAAAAACTATGACTCAAAGATATCGGTATGAATGTACTCACACACACACTGAGGCCACACCATGACCTTTGAGTTCGGTACAAGTTTATTCGGATTCCAGTGGTCTCGTGGTGTCCAAGTCTGGTGCTATTCCACAAAGGCGGATTAAAATTCACCAATACACACGCACACTGAAACCATTCTGTGTATTATCCACACACACAAAATCCCTTTTTTCTCTCTCTCTCTCTTGAATAAAAGATTTTGGCACTGTTTTACTGTGTCTATTCCCACTAATTGAAGCGTGTGTGAACACTAATTAAAGCTCAGGGGAAGAGAAATCTCTTGATGCATGCTGGGAAAGTGTGTGAGGAAAACAATGGCAACAATGCAGTGACGGAAAGAGGCCCACAGCCTAGATACATTATCAATGAGAGTTCAATCTGACCGATCACATGCATGCAAAACCACACATGACTCTAATACCATTTAGTGTACTTACTTATCTTCCCCTCTCACACTCTTCCAGCTCTAAGTCTATATTTGCATATGCAGTTCTTGAAAGAAGTGAATCTGGTTTGCTCCTTTGTGTGTTTGTGCATACTAATCAATCTCATGTTTATTAAAAGCACAGAAAAAACAGTTAATGACTTTAGTCGGTTTCCTCCAATTCATTACAGCAGTTTCCACAAAGGTGTCAAACAGATCGCTATTCAAACTACAAGCAAATATGATACCACTCCTTTTCTGAATACCAATTCTATTGATAATGAGATTGATGACTGTATGCTAAAAACCAAATTCCCTAACTAATATGTTTAAAATTGTAATGCAAATTTTATTATTTTAGTACAGAACTGAGAAACTGAAAAAAGGTGACTGTTGGTGCATTGCTAGAAATTATGTAGAAATAATCTATGTTATTAGGATATCCATTATCTCTCCATGGAGATGCTTCCACCAGCGCTGTGGTAGGGGTTCCCCACACATTGCTCGAGTCCATACTGCTTAAAAGCAGCCACTTAAAAGAACATAAAACATCCGTTTACTAGACCTTAATGTGTTATGGTCGCTAATATTTCTCAAATAAAAATGAGCCAAAGCCAATACGTTAAACAGTTGCCATCATTGTTCACAGCCAAAAGTTCATCACAATTTCATAAGCAAATTTGGAAGTAACTTTTGTATTTAGTATAGAAAAAGAATGCTAATAAAAGGTAATTCCCTTATTTAAATGCGACTGTCATTCCTTAATCTATACAGCATGTACACGGCCAGAAGGAATGTTATTGCGGTTAAGAGCTACACATGGCTTTGAGCTGAAATTACAGCAGGAATGTGTGTAGCAGACATTACTTTAGAGTGGTAATGTCCACATCTTAATAAACTGAGGCTTTAATGAGCTGCGAAGGCCACTAACTGTCCCTTTAAGGATTAATAAAGCAACAATCTGTATAAATAATGTTGAATACAGTACAAACAAGGAGTCTGTAGTGGAGACAACAGTACTGGGCTCCTGATTAACTTCCTCTAGACAACCAGAGTCACCGTGTGCACCGGGGAAAGCTGTGTTAATGGTCAATGTTCAATATTCAGCCTAATAGACAATAGTCAGGGTAGCGCCATGTTTATTTTTTGACAGGAATGAAAACAAGGCTGTGAGGGATAGAAGTACATTGTGTTCAGTGGATTGTACTGTTGTTTAACCACATGCTAGTTGTTCAGCGGACTAAACATCCTTCCAAAACAACAGAAGAGACAATTTTCATAAAACTTTTACGATGGGGCTTTCGAGATTGGGAGGGATCACAGCTTAATTACAGTTGGCCAACTATATATAGATAATACTTTTGCATCCTTTATTCAACTTCAAAAGAAATTTCACTTACCCAGCTCTCACTTATTTAGATTTACTTTCAGATACAGAACTTTATTCATAAGCGGTTCCCTAATTTCCCCTTGCTCCCGTCCTGGAATATTCTTGAGGGTATTAGAACATCACAAATCCATGAAAGGGGCGATCTCTGGGATCTATACTATAATTAATACAAAACAATTACCCTCAGTGGCTCCGTTGAGGATACTTTGGGAGGAGGAGCTAAACCTGGTACTTGAGGAAAAAGTACTCAATCCTTGCCCCGAATACATTTATCATCAATTTATGCTAGGAACACTCTCATCCAATTCAAACTATTTCGGTCCCAGAACTAAACTTAACAAAATATTTCTTGACTTTGACCCAACCTGCCTAACCTTACTGAACTCTTTTTGGTCGTGTCCCAAATTGTCTGACTTCTGGGGGAGAGTGTTCACGTGTTTCTCAGTTATCTTGGACCCTACCAATGGACCCCAACCATTTAACGACAATGTTTGGTGTTTTACCAGAATCTGTCAAACTAACCACACTGTAGGCTGATGGTGTAGCCTTGGCAACTTTATTGGCTCATTCGCATGAATTGCAAGTTCCCTCTCCCTACAACCAATGGGATTTTGACTTTCAAAATGCATTTAAAATGGAAAAGATCAGATTAGCAAAGATACGGACGCATAATCTCTTTTTGAGAGTTTGGTGCCCTTTCCTGGAATACTTTGGTGAGACATGGGTCATTCCGTGTCAAATCAACTAAATTAGATAACTTCCCCAGCTCAAATTTTAGATTTTGTTAAGATTTTTTCAGTAGAAAGACAAACATAAATAGTGATGAAAGAAAAATATTAGATGCCATGGATGTATATTTATTGAGTAATCCATTGTTTTGTAGAGGGGGTTCAAAATGACAAATTACAGGGGGGTAAAAATGACATTAGAAAGATGGCAGCATCATTTTTTTATTTTTTACACAGAGATTGGTAGGTCTATTAGTACAATCTGTTGACTTTAGCAATCTTTGTTGCATTATATGCCAACTGTGACAGTTCAAAAATGGGGAAAAAAGCACTTGTGTTTTTTTGTCTCAAGTTTGCATACATGTTACAAGTATTAAATATATCTTAATATCCTTTTAGATTCTGATTCTTAACAAACTTTCCTTTTCGTTTCTTCATTTTAAAGGCCCTCGATGGTTCAATCCCAGAGGTATGGAGATCTTAAAGGTCCTGTTCTTCGTGATCCCATTTTTCAAACTTTAGTTAGTGTGTAATGTTGCTGTTAGAGCATAAATAATGCCGGTAAAATTATAAAGCTCAACGGCTCGAACGGCCGGTTTGGACTACATCCCTGTACATCCTGCTTTAATTACGTCAGTTGAACAGTTTGTTGACTAACCTCCGCCCACAAGAATACGCTAAAAAGGGGGCGTGGTCTTGTTGCTCCCGCGTGGAGAAGAGGAAGTGTTGCGTTTGTATAGTTTGTTTGTCGCCATGTCGTCGAGACGCTGTTATTTTCATCCCGAAGTAAAATCACCTTTGTTTGGCTTTCCCAGGGACGCTGTACTTAGAGATCATTGAGCGCATGCATCTCCGTTATGGTAAGAGGCGTGACCTTTCCGGGCAACGTGCGCTAAGCTGCTGTCGAATCACAACACGGGAACCGCTGGCACAATCAGAACTCGTTACGTATTTCTGAAGGAGGGACTTCATAGAACGAGGAAATTCTCAGGCCGTTTTGTGGACAGTGAAAACTGCGGTATACAGATAAGTAAATTGTGTGAAAAATACTGTGTTTTTTTACACGCGAAACATGAACACATGTTATATTGCACACTGTAAACACAATCAAAGCTTCAAAAAAACACGAAAAACGGGACCTTTAAAGCTGCTCCATGAGTAAACTGGTACATTTCAGTGGTCGAAACCAAATGTGGGTCAATTTGGAGCTGATACTTTTTATATTTAGAGAGAAATATCTGAAGAACAAATAATGTTGAAACTAGAGATGTATATTTTTTGGGGGTTACGTAGTGGGTTACGAAGTTCAAACTGGTAACAGGAAGCCCAGCTCATTTCTCATATATACAGTTTAGACACTTAAAATAATCCCACATCCCTCTATCATTCCTGTTGATGAAGCCGTAGTATAATGAGAGCTATTTACTGTGATCATAAGAGGCTTCACACACAAAAAAAAGACTTTAGACTTCAAAGCTACAATATTGTTTTAACACCAACAGCGTAATTGTGCCAGGGCTAAAGCACATTTTCCTCTGTAGACAGATCAGCAAATAGCCTGCAACTCAGTCAGAGATCTTGTCTCTGGTGGGGGGGAAGAACAAGAAGAAGAAAAAAATTACAGGGAGAGAGAGGGGGAGAGCTTCTTTCTATTCTGTTTATCATTCATCTAATTTTGTGGTTAATTAAGTAACGAGTGTCTCTGGGGCTTCCTCGGTTCCGGAGTCAGAGCTAAAAATCTATCAAACCCATCCAAGTGTCTGCGCTCTTGTTTCACTCCACACAAATGAGCCTTCTTATTGCAATGAATATACACACATGCCATGTCATTCGGTTACACAGTGTCACACCCCCACGCTTTGTCTCACATTTTCAAACACTCCTTCCAACGGTTGATTGGAAATGATGATGATTCTTAGTAATGATCTGACTAAGAGCCATCGGCCTCTTTTCCACCCACTCAGGAGCACAGCTTCCAGGATGTGCGCGCTTGTGTAAGTGCGTATCCCTCCTTAGTCCCAGACTCGAACTCCCTTCCAACCTCACTTTCCCCTCACCCTTCATCATAACCCTCACCAGAGGCTCATTCATTTCATCTCCGTGTACGTTTCCTGGCCAAAAGCACACTATGTCCTTCCAAAACAGACCTCTGAATGTTGTAGTGGAAACTATGCAGCTCCTGCTGGAGACTTCAACAACTCTCACACAATCACACAAACCTCTCTCTCTCTCTTTATACAAGTTAGAAGAAAACTATTGGCTTGAAAACATTACTGTAACCTGCAATAACCTGGAATGAGATAATTAGTGAAGAAAAACAAAAAACTAAAACAAAACTGCAAATTGAACTCAACAAAAATCTAGAGCTCTCATCACATGGAGGAGTAGTCTGACTTGCGTGTCTGTGTGGGTGAAGACCACAGGCGAAATGGCTTGAGATGCCTGTGATATGGATAACAAAAACGGACACAAAAGAAATTGTAACGACTGGCAGGAAATTGCAGATCACTCTTCATTCTGATGTGAGCAACTTTCATGCAATAATTTGGTCATCCGTAGGATTCACATTTTAGACCATGTCATATGTCAGTGCACGGGCAGAATCAAACTTTTTTGAAGACAAAATTTCTCTCTCTTGCCTTTGTATTGAATAAAAAAGACATTTGAGTAATCTTGTTTTAGTATGGATTTCATTCCAAAATCTACGATTACAACAATTAACAGATACAGCAACTGCTTGTTTTGGTTCAGGCACTTAAATGTGACCTTGGTAATGTCATTTGGACAGACATTTTTCACTTTTTGGTTTATACTTGTATGGAAAACCCTCACAAAAACTAAAATTATACAGAAGGGACTTTGGTCCTGCATTCTCGTATTCTAGTCGCTTCATAACATTAAGGTTGAACCACAGTAGTCTCATGGACTATTTTAACGATGTCTTTACTACCTTTCTGGGCCTTGAAATTGCAATGATGTTGCTGTCTATGGCTGGTTCAGAAACCTCTCGGATTTCAACAAAAATATCTTAATTTATGCTCCAAAGACGAACTAAGGTCTTACGGGTTTGGTACAACATGAGGGTGAGTAATTGATGACAGCATTTTCATTTTTGGGAAACTAACCCTTTAATTTCTTTCTTCTGCTGAACACAAAAGATGATATTTGGTTAACAGTTGACTTCCATAGTATGAAAAAAAAAAATACTAAGAAAGTCAATGGGGTCCATCAACTGCTTGATTACTGACATTCTTCAAAATATCTTCTTTTGTGTTCAGCAGAAGAAAGAAATTCATACAGGTTTGGAACAACTTGATGGTGATTTTTGGGTGAACTATCCCTTTAAATAGAAATTAAAACATGTTTTTGTCCATATAATACAAATCAGTTAGTCCAACTCACTGGTCTTGCCCTATTGACTTCCACTTTAAGGGAACAGATCTTCAAAATAATCTTTTGTGTTGTGTGTGAGGGTGAGTAAAGTTGGGTTTGGGCGTTTCTTTTTAATTCAACCAATTTCCTAACTAATATGTCTAAAAATTAAGAATATAAAGATGAAACAGAAATAAACTGCAACTATCAAAACCATTGTTTAACCTACTAAAACTAGATTGGCATATAAAATAAATCTGAAGAACATTAAATAAAAACTACTAATGTAATAGTAGTAGAATAGTATGTGCGTTTTCCTTTACAAGACTCAAGGTCTAACAGAGGCACTCAACACAACTGAAAACCCTTGAAGGGTAGGACACACACACATCAAGGGAATTAAATGGCCTTGTGGCCTTGTCCTCCATCCCTAGAAGAGAGCTCCAGAATTCTCCAACCAGTGTCTTTCTAAATCAGCACACGCAGCACTTTTAGACATCCTAGCCGGGGTCCCGCTGATGCAATGTACTTAATTGGTGGTAATCAGGTCACTGGTTAGATGCAGAGCTACTCTGGGACTTTTCTAGATGCCTGACCGCTGTTAACCTGGGCATCAGCCCCATGTGCCCCTAAGAGCGCCTAAAATCAGGCTGCCCTACAGTTACAGAGCCTAACTGTATCATGTCGTGACAGCATCTTCCCTGGCCGTTTCAGCAGGACACTAACTGGCTATATTAAGCC